>NC_056725.1:614022404-614391154 GCF_019279795.1 Protopterus annectens
GCCCTCATTTCCAGGATATTGATGTGGAGAAGATTCTCGTCGGAGTGCCACGTGCCTTGGACCGACCTGTCCAGATAATGTCCCCCCCACCCTGTCTGGCAGGCGTTCGTAGTCAACGTGGCCGAGGGGGATGGGGGAACGAAGGGTCGCCCCTGATCCAGGTTGGAGGAAAGAAGCCACCAACGAAGATCCTGTTTGCACGTCTCTGTGATCAATATGTGGTGACTGAGGGGGAGGTCTTGATAAGACCACTGGACTGAGAGGAGCCACTGGAGTATCCTCATATGCAACCTTGCCAAGGGGACGAGAAGAATGGTGGCTGACATGGAACCCAACAGCTGCAGGACCATTCTCGCTGGAGCGCGACGTCTGAGGAGTAACGCCCGAACCTGAGACTGCAATGTTGCTATCCTTTCCGCAGGAAGACAGACTCGCATCTGCCTTGAGTCTATTTCTGCACCAATAAACAGAATACGCTGTGATGGCAGCAATACGGATTTTGTCCAATTGAAGGTGATTCCTAAGGAGCTGCCTAGGGAGATAGTGGCTGCTAGAGTTTTTAAGAGTAGATGCCTTGAGGTGGCAGTTAGGAGCCAGTCGTCTAGGTATGGAAACACCTGGAATCCTAGACTTCTCAGGTGAGCAGTCAACACTGCCAAACATTTGGTGAACACCCTGGGGGCTGTGGTGAGACCAAAGGACAGTGCACGGAACTGGAAATGACTGTCCCCTAGGCTGAAGCGCAAATGTCTCCTCGACGCCTGATCTATCAGAATGTGATAATAGGCGTCTTTGAGATCTATGGAGCACATCCAAACACCCTTCTCCAGAAGCGGGAGAATGGTTTGCAAGGTGACCATCCGGAATTTGGACTTTTTCACTGATTGGTTTAACCTGCTGAGATCCAAAATGGGCCTCAAGTCCCCGGTCTTTTTTGGTACCAAAAAGAATCTTGAGTAAGTCCCTGATCCGGCCTGATCTGCGGGGACAGGTTGGATGACTCCTTTTTGAAGCAGCTTTGAAATTTCGATGGCTGCCATATCCCGTTGACTGGGTGGCGGGTCCGGGATTCTTTGGGATGGTGGGGGGGGTTGAGAGAAGGGAATGGCGATGATTCGGAGCACCCATTGGTCCTGAGTGATACTTTCCCAGGCCTTTAGGTGCCTCGAAAAACGACCCCGACTGGCTCCGGAGCTGCACAGTCGGGCACTCCTTCAGGGATGCTGGAAGGAGGAGGAGCCACGAAAGGACTCGCGGTCTCCAGTGTTGCGGGGGCCTCCGCCGCCTCTGGGATGGCGTCTCCCTGAAAAATTTCCCCTTCCTCTGCCTCTAGAAGGGGAATTGCTCTGCTGCGATGAGTAAGGCTTTTGAGACTTACGGAACCACATTTTCCCTCCTCTTCGAGCCTTGGGATAGGGTCTGAAGGGAGTGGAAAACCGGGCCCCTACGGCAGTTAAAGTCTTACCCTCCTGCTCGCAGCGAGTCAAAGTGTCCTTTACCTTGGGTCCAAAAAGGGAGGACCCATCGAAGGGGGCGTCGGCAAAGGAAGACTTAAATGCCTCCGCAAAATGACACAGGCGTAGCCAGGCTTGTCTCCGTTGAGCAACACCTGTGCCCGCCGCTCTGCTCGCTCCTTCGGCTGCATACGAAATGAGCCTCATGGACGAGTTGGATAGGGAGGACAGGGTAGCCAACTGGGAGTTAACCGTCTGGGCTAACTGCTCAGGTAAGTTACCAGAGAGGGTATCCGAAAGCTCCTTGACCAGATCCCTCTGCAGTCTCGTAAAATGTGTCAGGTAGTTCAGAGACCTTAATGTAAAGGTTGCTGAAGCAAGGGTGCACTTCCCGTACCGATCCATGCTCCTAGACTCCTTATTAGGAGGATGGACAGACGTTGAAGCCTCTGTCACATCTTGTTGGGTAGCAGATGCCACCACCAAGGCATCTACAGCCACACCTTTGGTAAGAAAGTCCTTATCAGGGGGTGCCGAAAGGAATTTATTGGGGCGAGCTGGCACCGGTTCAACAGAGTCCGGATGTTCCCACGCCCTTCGAGAGATCAAATCCAAGAGCTCATCGAAGGGCGGAGACACCCAGGAGGCGGAGGGCTGAGCCCCGAAGGCCTTGAAGAACACCGACTCCTCAGCAGAAAGGGGTTTGGACTGCCAGTCGCCTCGTTGCTTAAGGATTTCCAAGATGTCTGCAAAGGATACATGATCCGAGGACGACTTGGGGGACCCTTCCGCATCATCGAGGTCGGTATCCGAGGTGAGAGACTCATCAGGGGAGTCGACGTGCTTACTCTTGCACTGTTTCTTCCTCGGGGGTTCCTCCGAAGACGCCTCGGAGGGACCTCCAGGAAGAAGGGAACCCCCGATGGGGGTAACCTCAGGCTCCAGGGCTCCGCTGTCGTGAGACAGGGGGATTGCAAAGGAACCAGTCTCCATGCTAAGGGAAGGTGGTGGTGAGATGGTAGAAGTGGCCAGAGAGGATTTGGCCAAGGCACTCCTCATGGCCCTGAAGGCGGGACCCCCAGAGTCCTGGGAAGGTTCAACCCCCAAGGCCACAACAGTAGTCGGAACTCCCACCGCCGACGCACCGAGAGGGAGGCTCGGAACTGAAAGAATCGGTCCCGAAGCGTCCCCCCCGGGGCCGACAGAGGAGGTCCGCATACCGAACACCGACCCGAAGGGCGGGGTTGGAGTTAGGGTCGGAACCGACCTGACAACCTCCACCGGCTCCACCAACACCGACTCCAATTGCGCCGAAGCTGTTGGAGGAGGAACCGAGATGGCAGGGTGGGAAATCGGCTCCGGAGCCGACTGGGCTGGAGCCGAGACCAACTTTTGAAAGACCGGAGACTGAAAGAGCCTTTGAAGCACCCTGTCTACATCCGAATCGGACATCCTCGACGACCGAGAAGAGACCGACCGGGTCCGAATCGACTTCTCCGCCGGCTCCGAAAGACTGGGGGACCGGCTCCGAATGGTTTCGAGAAGTATCGGCGCCGAGGGAGATTCCACCACTACTGCAATTTCCCTCGGAGCCGATGTGGACTTCGGTACCGAAGGGGAAGAGTCTGAGTGGGCAACCTTCATCGGCTTCGAAGGCAGTGGAGCTGATGGAGATGACTCGACGTCCGAGCTCTCGGCTCCGAAGCCAGAGGAGTCGAGGCTGGAGACATCGAGGCAGACCGTTCCGCCCTCGGCTCCGAAGTCCGTGGAGCCGACGGAGAAGCCTGCCTTGACTTTTTTGCTGCCGGATCCGACGGGCTGGTCGGAGCCGAAGATTTTTTCTTCCTCAAAGGAAGGGGTAATAAGCCCTTTCAAAATCAACTTATTTTTCCTCTCGGAGCACGCGAGAGGAAAAAGCGTGGCAAACGCTACAGGATTCCTGTAGGTGCTTCGGCCCCAAACAGTATACACATAACAAATGGTCGTCCGTAATGGACATTTTATAATTGCATTTTGAACATTTCTTAAATCCTGATGGCCTATGTTCTTTAGACATGGCTATCTACTTCAACTAAACTTTAAAGAGAAAAAAACACTGACTTCAGAGAAAAATAGCACGTAGACTAGGGCAAGGTCCCTCTAAGTCAAACAGGATCACTTACCACCAAGAAAATAATACAATTTACCACAAAAAGTTCTAAACTGCACAATCACACAAAGAGTAGCTGTTAAACAGCTCTAACTAAGGCGCGTGGGCTAGGCAAAGGCCCCTCTAACTTAAACGGGATCCTTTACCGTCGAATAAAACACAATTTCACCACAAACATTTGAAAAAAATCAGTCACACAACAATAAGTAGCTGTTAAAACAGCTTTTGGGTAAGTTTAGCGAAAATTCTGACAGAAAAATAATCACTAAGAGGCACTTAAGCTCAGCCAAGTCCGAGACCACGTCTATGCTGTAGAAGCGGCAAACGAGATCTGGGGAAGCAGTAGTGGGGCATCCTGGGATATGAGGTGGCTCAGCCAATAAGAGACTTCGTTCTACAGTATAGCGTGCCGAGTCGGAGGAACCCATCTGTAGAGAATGTAGGCGAGATAGGATCACATTACATCTGTACGTTAAACAATTTTTGTTCTTGTTAATATCCATATAAATACTTCATGATGTAAATTGCATGTTATACTGTAAAGCAATTTTTGACTAGTATGCAGTCGGGTATTTTACACGTGCGTGTGTGTGTGTGTGTGTGTGTGTGAGGTGGGGTTCTTTTTAGTGACTGCCAGGTATGTTAAAATACTAAAGTAATCCAGTGGCTGTTCTTGGGTATAATATATATATATATATATATATATATATATATATATATATATATATATATATATATATATAAAATGTATACTGCATCAAGACAAGGAAAGCTAGAGAAAAGCAAGTTTACATTAACATAATGTCTGCAGGGATGGGGTGTAAACATCTACTGATTTTGTTATATGTAGAGTTAGGATATTAATTTCCCTTGTTTTTACAGGTGTGGATATCTGGAGTAATGTCCTTGGCTTGAGCTATGGACATTTGTTGAAACAAAAATGCTTAAAATATAAGACAGGGATGATAGACATGGAAATGTTAAGTTTCTTGAATTTGTAGAGTTCTTGGCTTATTTTTTTTATTCCATAATTAAATACTCTCAGTAAAAGTAATGAAGTTTGCAGCTAAAGGCAGCTGGCCATTAGAACTCTGTACATTGTTTATAAATGAAATGTATAAAGATTCTCCCAACATTTTTGTTTTTTATCATTGTTGAAAAGCTGTCTGTAGGTACAAGGAATTAATCTTGAGAGTTCTGAACACTCTTTGCTGAAAGAAATGCAAAGCTGAAAAGTACAGTAGCAAGCAGTTCAGTGAAAAATGAATAAATTCTGAATTTGAGGGCAATAAATTATAAATAACAGCCTCCACAGAAGCCTTAATACTTTAATGCATTTAATAAAACAGTGTGCAGTTTAATTTTATTTAAAGGTAGCCAGTGCATTTTTTAGGAGTAAAACTTAATGATATCTGAAAAAAATGCAAGCTAGTTTTCACATCAAGGAGGGGAATATAGACAAGAAAATTACAGACAGGAATCAATGTAAGAAGGAACACAGGGTGTTACACTTGATTTACCATGAGTAACTTTAATTTTAGATTAGGTATTACATGTGAGTGCAGCCCTCAATTTGGGGGTAATTGCCATATGGGGGGGGTTAAACTTCATTTGTTTAAAATGTACATAGTTTTGTATTGTGTGCTTATTCTAAATGAATAGTTTTTTTAATATATTTAGTTTTTTGTTTGAAGGTATTCATTACAGCAAAATGTCTTGAAAATGTGACTTAGGTTCAAATAGAGATATGAGGAAACAACTGTAAACAAAAAAAAGAAGAAGAAACAACTGTATAAAAGATCAGCTTAGCAAGCAGAGTGTGAACTTAAGACAAAAGTTAGATATACAGATTCAAAAGAACTGCCTGGTATAATAGGATGGACCAACAGCTTTCTATCATACTGGCTCCTATGTCCACAGTATCTTGGAAAGTGAATGGCCTTACAGGGGGTCTATATTAAACATCAAAGTTTCACAACTTCGAATGTTCTAATATCGACCCCTATTCAGTGAACACTGACAACATCAAACATGCAGAACAGCAAATTTTTTCCTAGGGAAAATAATTTGCTGTTCCGAAACACATACACACAACACAAGCACACCAAGCAAACAGCAATCCACACACACACACCTAAAATCTTACATCTAACCATACACTAAACTGTACATACACGACTAACTATCCACTTACCTTAACCCAAACCCTAACCCTAAGGTCCGTCGCTATCGCACACTCACCTCACACGCGCCCTAACCCTAACTCATTTAACCCGCCCTAATCCTCACATCCACACAATTGCACAATTACCTGACCTGCGCCCTAACCCTCACGTCCACACAATTGCATACTTACCTGAACCCGACACGTAACTTTCCACCACAGTGCTGAAAATAGCAAAGCGACAGAAACGGACAACCAAATTCTTTTCCTAAGAAAAAATTTGGTTTTCTACAGCTTCGCTATTTTCAGCGTTCGCTGAATAGGGGTTGATATTAAAACACTCGAAGTTATGAAACTTCGATGTTCTAATATAGACTCCCTTACAGGTATAGACAAAAAGAAAACAGTACTGAATTATATTAAGAAATGTATACTGCAAATAGCAAAGTTGCAGGAGACCCATTTGGATAAAAATAAGCATATGAATTTGACAAAGAGAATTTCAGGATGGATATTCAGCTGAATATCAGGGGCAAAGTAGAAGAGGAGTAATAATACTAATGGACAATAGTGATAGAAGAGGGAAAAAAGACAATAACTGTAGGTTTGGGGTAGTAAGGTTCTATTGGCAAGGGAGGAGGATCATGCTGGCATACATGCATACTTCAACAAAAACTGCTATTATGGAGCTGGAGGAAGCTTTAGGAGAAATAATCTGCTTTAAACAGGGAATATTATTTAAGAGGTGGAAACTAGAATTTGATTTGCAAAAGTATCAAAGGAGGCCTGTAAGGGAAAATATAACAAAAGAGGGTAGATTTTTGAAGAATATTATTCCCCATGGTGCAATAACTGGGCTAAGCTGAAAAGAAGTTATATTTCACAGGACCATGTGCATTTAACTGAAAGCTTTCTCACACAACCAATAACCATTTCAGATCATTCACAGATAAAAACTAATGAAGTAAAATGAGATGTAGCCATTTTCCTATGTACCTGTTAAAAAGACAGGAACTTAAGGAATGGGCAGTAAAAATTATTTGACAGCTACTTGGGAAGATAAAAAAATCTCAGAATGGATAGCTACTGAGTGGGATAAAATGAAAACTGAGTTTAAAAATGAGATAGAAATAAGACAGAGAGAGAGAGAGAGAAAGATGGTTAAAGAGTAATAGGAACTATTTGTGGTATTTTCCAAGCCAGTGTGTGGAGCGGCTACCTTTCTAGAGTTGTTTTTTCCACTATTTAATGTGGATTTGGTTTCTTCTTCTTAGTTTTGGACTTTTTGTACTTCCACCTTTGGATTATACCTGGTTTGATTTTGCAACTATTTATTGGGGCTGACAAATGTAAAAATTCTGCAGAATAAAGGAAATATCACAGAACAAGAACAGTATTTGGATAATATGCATGAGTTTAGAAAGATTGCTGGTAAGCAACTATTTCTGACAACAACTCCAAAGTGCCACAACTTTCAACACAACCACTTAGGCAACAAAAAAGTAAAATGGACTATTGACAAACTTAATAAGCCCACAGAGATCCTACTGGGATATTAAATAGATTTCACATATTTTACAAAAAAAATGTATAAAGCAGAGGAATATGGAAAGCAAGAAAAATCACAAGTGGAAATATTTATAGAAAACTTAAGTATGCTAAGGTTAAAGAAAGATGAGAATTAACAGTTAAGTTAGTAGGATGAAAGATACAAAATGGCGATGTATGGTCAGTCTACAGGGAAGTCTCTAGGAACAGATGGTATTTTCTGTGAAAGTCTGAACGTTAGGAGGGAAGAAAAGTGATACAGATCAGGAAGGTCTTGTTTAATAGTATTTAAAAAAGGGACGCACCAGCATATTGGAAGAATCTTGTGGTACCTGTAGTACCCAAAGAGGGTAAAGGCCCATCAAACTCAGCTTCATGTAGACCCATTTCAATTCTAAACCATGAAAATTGATAGATATGGATCACTTTAGTTTTGTGCAGAGGAAGTAAACATGACTACATTAATAGAAAAAAAAAGTTATGTACTCACCATAACGTTCAATCTGAGTAGATACTTTATTTGTCTGCAACCTGTGGGTATCTGATCCGAGCCAGCAGCTTTACTAGCTAAAAGATCTGAGCTCCTAGCTCCTCCCCTTTACCCATAATCCCCTGCTGCATGCTGCCTTTCCTCAGATCGAGTTTGCTTAATATAATAACTAATACCCTCGACAGAGGACCAAATAAAGCCTAACCTCATGAAACAATATCAATCATGATCAGGAATCATGACAATGGTTAGGGGGCATGGAGGGGGGGGGGGTCGGTTGCAGACAAATGAAGTACCTACTCAGATGGAACGTTATGGTGAGTACATAACTTCTTTATCTGAAGTAATTACTTCATTTGCTCTGCAACCTGTGGGACAGAGTCCCCAGCTACCTAAAAACCTTGGGCGGCCTTTAAGGAAGGATATTCTGAAGCACCGTGAAGCCAAAGGAAGCCCTACTCCTGGATATCATATCCAATTTATAATGAGAAATGAATGTATGGGAAGAGGACCAAGTAGGTGCTGAACATATGTTGTCCAGAGGAACCCTGGACCAGAAGGCTGCTGATGTGGCTATGGATCGGGTTGAGTGGGCATGGACTCCGATAGGAGCAGGTTTACCTGAGGATACATACGCATGAATGATGCATTGTGAAATCCAATAACTTTGGAAATAGCTCTACCCATGGCAGATTTGGCAAAGGACACAAACAACTGATCAGCCTTGCGAGTATCCTTCGTCCTGCGCAAGTAAAAACGTAGTTGTCTATGTACATCCAACTTGTGTAATTTGTATTCCCCTTTGTTCTGAAAGTTGGGAAAGAACACTGGTAAATTAATCGACTGATTAATATTTGACTCTGAAGCCACCTTTGGTAAGAAGGAAGGGTTAGTCCTGAGAGACACTCTATCCTTATGGAAAATTAGATTAAGGGGTTTCATGCAAAGGGCTTGAAGTTCCGAAACCCTCCTGGCTGAAGTAATAGCAACTAAAAAGGCTGTTTTCCATGATAAGAACTTTAAAGGAACTGAGGCGGCAGGCTCAAAAGGTGGGCTTGTCAATGCTTGTAAAACTAGAGTTAAGTCCCATGGTTTGCGAGACCGCAGATATGGGAACCAGATCTGGTGAGGCCAGAATGGGGCTATGAGGATAATTCTGCTCCCCAACAGACGTGCTTTCTGAATGAACTTCGTCATAAGAGGAAGGGGGGATAAGCATAGAGGAGACCGGGTGGCCAAGCATGAACCAGAGCGTCTCTGGGGCTCTCCCCTGGTGGGGGAAGTATCGCGAAAAACTCGCTGCACTATGTGTTTGATGGAGAAGCAAATAGACCACAGCAAGGTAGACCCCATTTGAGGAAGATCTGTTTCGTAACTGATGGTTTGAGAGACCACTCGTACGGTGTGAGGATCACACGACTCAGTTTGTCCGCCAGAATGTTGGACCGACCCGGAATGTGCGTTGCTACCAGAATGGTTGGTGGATATCGCCCACTCTCAAACTCTCATAGCCTCCCAACAAAGGGGATAAGATCTGGTTCCTCCCTGTTTGTTTATGTACCAGACTACTGCCATGTTGTCTGTTTGAACCGCAATAGTCCCTAGAGGAAGAAGGCCGTGGAGAGTTTGCAACGCCAGAAGCACCGCCCTCATCTCTAGGACACTGATAGGCAAAGCGGTCTCTAAGGGGGTCCATGTGCCTTGGACAGTTCTGCCTGAACAATGCCCCCCCACCCGAGGCGAGAAGCATCCGTGGTCAACGTGGCTTGGGGCTGGGGCATTACGAAGGGTCTCCCTTCTCGCAGCTCCCTTGAGTGAAGCCACCAGAGGAGGGAGTCCCTGCAAGCCCTGCTTAGTGGAATAGGGGTGTTCAACGGATGTAATAACAGAGACCATTGGACTTGGAGGGTCCATTGTAGAATCCTCATTCATAGACGTGCGTGTAGACAAAGACTGATTGCCGCTGCTATAGACCCTAGTGCTCTCAGGACTAACTCTGCTGAAGGAGCCGGGTTCTGAAGGAGGGCTAATACCTGATAAGACAAACTGTTCACCTTGTCCGAAGTTAGTAGGGCCTGAGAGATGCGAGTGTCCAATTTGGCCCCTATAAATTCCAGAACCTGCACAGGATGAAGAAAGGACTTTTGAAGGTTTACCGAGATGCCCAAACTCTGGGCAAGAGTTAGAGCATAATCCCTGACAACACACAGTTGATGCCTGCTGGAGGCGGTGAGGAGCCAGTCGTCCAGGTATAGAAAGACCTGAATGCCCTGGAGTCTCAGGTGGGCTGCAACCACTGCCATGACTTTGGTGAACACCCTGGGGGCTGAGGTGAGGCCGAACGGAAGAACCCTGAATTGATAATGACTGGCTCCCAGCCGGAAGTGGAGAAACCTCCTGGATCGCCTGTCCATCAAAATGTGGTAGTACGCATCCTTGAGGTCTATGGAGCACATCCAGTCGTTCTCCCGAAGGAGGGGGAGAATTGATTGAAGAGTGACCATCCGGAATTTCTCTTTGAGAATGAACAGGATCAGGGAAGAGAGATCTAGAATCAGTTGTAAGTCCCCCATCTTTTTTGGCACCAAAAAGAACCTGGAGTAATAGCCCAATCCAAACTGGTCTGGGGGGGATGCGCTGGATGGCTCTTTTTCCTAGCAGCTTCGAAATTTCTGAAGCTGCCACCTCCCTTTGATCGGGTGGGACATCGGGGAGGCGCTTCATGGGAGGGGGAAGATTTAGGAATGGGGATGAAATAACCTCTGGATATGATTCGAAGCACCCATCGATCTGTCGTGATGGACTCCCAATTTAGTAGGTGCTCCGACAAATCCCCCCCGACTGCCTCCAGAGAGGGACAGTCGGGTAAGCCCTCAGGGCTGTTGCGCGGGTCTATCCGAGAATGGTTCTCTAGACCCGAAATTATGCGGCCCCCCTCTGCCTCTGGGCCGGTGTCCACCTTGTCCTCCTCTGCCTCTGAAGGACGAGGGGTCCGAAGCTGGACGGGACTGCTGAGACTTCCGGAACCACATCTTCTTTTGTCCCCTCTGATTCCTCAAAAAGGATCGTTGGGGATTAGAGAAGCGGACTCCGACGGCAGACAGCGTCTTCCCGTCCTTCTCGCTTTGGACCAGCGTCTCGCGTACGGTCTTGCCAAAGAGCGAAGAACTGTCAAAGGGAGCATTCGCAAAGGACGCCTTAAAGGGTTCCGCGAAATTGCAAAGGCGGAGCCAGGTGTGACACCGCAAGACGACCCCGGCTCCGCTAGCTCTAGCAGCTCCCTCCTTAGCATGGGAGAGTAGCCGCATAGACGTGTTCGAGATAGACTTCAGAGTGGCCATACGAGTCGAGAAAGTCTTCTTATCCTCGACCATCATGGACTCTAGGGGAGCTGCAGCGTATTCCTTTATTAGGTCTCGCTGTAGCCTGATAATGTGTGCCATGTAGTTCAGCGTCCTTACAGAGAAGGTGGCTGAAGCAAGCATCCGCTTCCCAATGTGGTCCAACGCCCAAGATTCCTTATCCAGAGGGTGGACCGAGGAACTCTCCTGCGCGAGTTCCTTCTTCGTGGCAGCTGCCACCAACATGGCATCCACAGGTGACCCCTTAGACCAGGCCTGCCTATCAGAGGGAGGGCTAAGAATTTTGTCTGTCCGTCTTGGAATTGGCTCCACGGTGTCGGGCTCTTTCCAGGCCCTGGTAGTAATTAAGTCTAACAGGGGGTCAGCCGGAGGGGACACCCAGGAGGTAGACAGGCCTGCCTCAAATGCCTCTAGAAACACGGACTCGTCCGAGGAAGGCTTTTGGGCAGACCACCCCCCTCTAATTCGCAACATTTCCATGATGTCTCCAAAGGACACATCCTCAGGGGTTGACCTTGGGGAACCTTCCCCTTCATCCAAATCCGTGTCTGTCGTGAGGGACTCAGGGGAGTCCAGGTGCCTCCTTTTACACTTCCGTTTGCGAGGAACCACCTCGGTGGGAGTATCAGAGGAGGGCTCACCTACGGGGTCCTGTTCCTCTAAGGGAACTAACTGGAGGGTTTGAGCAGGCTGTCCCAGTGGTCGGATGACAGAGGATAGAACCAAATGCAAAGGGGGAGCGGGAGGATCCAACGCCTGGACCGGGGATCTGGAAGACCTTGACAGAACCCTCTCCACTACCTCAAAAGCCGAAGGCGAGCCACTTTCACCAGGCTCCAAAAGCAGTCTCCTCGGCTCCGAAGCAGGGATCGGTGTCAGAGCCGAAGCGGTCGGATCCGAGAGGGAAGTGTGCTCCGACCTGAAGGGCGCCAAAGACACACCAACCCCAACAAATCCGACGCTCGGCTCTCGGCCCCGAGAGCTAGGATTTGACACGCTCGAGGGTACAGTCGGCGTCAAAGCTACCGGAGCTATCGGCGCCGACAAATCCCCGGCTCCGAAAGGGCCCGGATCCGATGACTCCAAAACCCGAAAACAGGTTGGAGAAGGAGTGATCGGAGCAAAAAGGGGGACTGCACTCCCCCCCTGAGGGGGGGGGGAGGCAGGAGCACCCCCATCTGCATCTGAGTCTGCAGAAATCAACGCATCATCCGATCCATGTCCGTGTCGGTCAGCCTTCTCGTAGACCTAGAAGACCTCATCGAGTCGGGCCGGGAGGGCCGCCTCGATGACCTCGAGGGAGACTGGTACTCCTCCTCCGGCTCCAGCGAGAAACAAGCTGAACGGAGCCGAGAGGGAGAGGCTCCAGAGGCCCTCATGGAGGGACTAGAGACTTTAGATGGCGGGGCTGAGGGATGAGTCTCAACCTGCCTTTTATGACTCTTGTGCTTCTCCTTTTCTTTATGCCTGTTCTCCCTAGAAGAGGCAGATGATTCCCCTGAACCCTGCACAGAAGAGGGAGTTTGAGTCCCAGGCAGAGTGGGGGGACCTAAAGGTATAGGGGCTGAGGTAGCAGCCTGTGCCTTAGAGGGAGAGGAAGAAGAAGTGTCCTGCGGTAACAAGCCCACCAGGATCAACTTGTTCTTCCTATCCCTGATGGCCCGGGGGTTAAACACTGCACATATCTGGCAGCTAGTGGAAAGGTGGGCCACCCCCAGACACAACACGCACTGAGTGTGGCCATCAGCCGGGGAAAGCTTATGGCCACACTCAGTGCATTTAGAAAAGACGGCTTTGGACCCTTCAGCCATCACAGTAACACACCCAGACACTATAGGGGAGGGACAGAACACAACGACCAAAAAACTAAAAATTACCACAAAAAATTAAAACTAAGACTATAACTCGACGAAGGGGGCTAAATCACTCACACACTGACAAAAAAAAAATAAACTTTTTGTCTAACTTTGAACAAGATATATAGAAACGATCTCACCCAAGCCTAAGGAGCTCTTCACTAGTAGCTTCTTTCAGCCGTGGCAAACTCGATCTGAGGAAAAGCAGCATGCAGCAGGGGATTATGGGTAAAGGGGAGGAGCTAGGAGCTCGGATCTTTTAGCTAGTAAAGCTGCCGGCTCGGATCCGAGGTCGGATCCGAAACCCACAGGTTTCAGAGCAAATTAAGTAACTACTTCAGATCAATGATAATACAGAGGGAAGCAGAATGTAAAAAAAAATGCTGTTGTCGGTGGGTCTTGATGAAGAGAGTAAGATGGGATTCTACGAGTAGAGCAATGGAAGCATTTGCATTCCCTAATACTAGGACATAGTTAACTAGAAGGATATATGAAGGACTGGAGGTAAGAATTAAGGTGGGAAGGTTCTTTTCTGATAAACTGTGTTTGAAAAGTAAAACCAGTCAGGGCAACCCTCTTTCCCCTTTAATATTTGCTTTATATTTATAGCCATTGGCAAAGAAAATAAGGGACTCAGAAATTCAAGGATATAATTGATATGGTAATCAAGAAATTTTGACTTTATTTGCAGATGACACTATTTTGTACATGAAAACTCCAAAAAGGACATTTCTGACTTGTGAAACATTTTGGAGTAGTTCTAAGTCTTTTCTGGGATATAAAATTAATGAAGATAAAACAAAGGCTAAAACGGTAAATTATGTATCCTAACATGAATTGGTTCAGCAATACCCATATTTATGGGGATATAATAAGATGAAGTATTTAAGTGTATGGATTAAAAAAGATTATGCTTTGGTAGCTAAGGATATGTGAGAAGAGACTAAACAAAAATAATACAAAACTGAGAAAATTGAATGATACAAGCAGTGAAAATGTTATTAGTCTGTTTTGTTTTATATACAGGTAAGGCATGATTTTATCACCTACAGTGGAGGTTGTGGACAATAATTTAAAGTTAAATGAATTTATCTGGGAGGGGAATAGGTCAAGAGTTAAGTGGGATAAGTTGATACTCTCCATAGAATAATGTGGTTGAGGATTACCTGATATGTATGGATATTTTAGAACTATGCAGTTAAGTCTCAAATACATAACACAAGCAGAAGGTTAAAAATCAAAGTGAAATCATATGATGACGACTCAATGGGGGCAGGTGGAGTTCAGGAAATAAGGAAAAATATAATTTTGGATACAGGCCCGTTAGTGGAATAACAACAATCAGACAGAATATTATACTTATAAAGTAGTAGAAAGTATTCTAAGAACTAAGCCAATATGGGAATGAAGAAATTAGATTTTACCAATAGGGATGGCTGTAAGTAGGAGTACAGCCAATAGGCATGAGGGGATAGGAGTTTATTGGAGTCAATTATCAAAGGAATCAAGACATTGGGAACAAATAGCTAAGTAAGGAACAGTAACAGACTGCATAAGGCCAAGCAGAAGTTTGGAATGCAGGTTAGAGACTCTGTCTTCTCTATCAGGAACTGATACCAGAGTATAGGCAAACATGAAGGGACGGGAACTACTAAGTGAAAGAACAGCTCTGACTGAGTTTTAAGTTGAGTTTAGAACACAAGCTGCCGTTAAAATAGGATAATTAGTTGGACGTATACAATATTACTGCATGATAATGATAAGAATTAATCAGAAGTTAGAACAGATTGGAAAGAGATACTGGAAAGACGATTTACAAAGGAACAGATGACATCTTTTTGTCTCCCAAGTTTGCAGCAAAGTCCAGAGGGTTTAGGATTTTTGGATTGAAGTGATTGCATAAGTAGTTTTACACCTCAATCAGACTTCACATAATTTTCCTCATGTAGATAACAGTGTTGGAAATGTGATGAGAAAGACACAGGTAATTGGGAAGATGTTTTTTTGCAAATGTTTCAAGTTGTCAAATTTAAAAAAAATTCCCTACAGAGTCTTTTATCAGAAATGTTGGCGGAGCAAATTGTTGCAACTAAGGAAATTATTCGTTTGGGCGGCGATATAAGATCGGAGTTGCCTAGACATAGTAAGGCCTTGCTATGTTTAATGCTATGAGCTACCAAAAACACAATTACGAGAAAATAGAAACCAAAATTTAAACCAACTGTAAATTAAGTATTGAACGTTGTGTTGGAATGAAAAATAATTGAAGGTGAGATCTTTAGAAAAGGGAAGGAGCAAATGACACAGAAATGAATGGAATGTGTGGAAAAAATACACGCAGAATAATGTTTTGGGAGAGAGGTGAAATTTAAGAGAAAATAGGACTTAAGCAATTTATGTAATGTTGAAGTGAATGACAATTGTTGAAAAAGAAAACATATATGTACAATGCATGACATTAATGAGAAAGATTAACTTCTTTCTATAACTGTATGTGTACCTATGACATTGTTCAATGTGTGAAGTTAATTAAGATTTAAATATGCCCTGAAAGAGTGGTCTTCTGAAAGGTTACTCTTGCCAGTAACTTGGCCAGACAAGTAAAATTATAAATATTATGAAAGAAGACAATAGAAGTTGAGAATGCCCTAGAAAATTGGCATTTGAGGGAAAGATGAGTCTGTTATACTCACCATGACAAAAAGTAACCCAGTATGTGCTACTTTGATAGACATTACGTGATTATTTTCTAGCCTTCTGTACTAAAATTCCATCTATCTTTCTTGTAAAGCATAGGCTTAATCAATAAAATTTGAGTTATCTGTGAATACCTATAACATAATATTAGACCTACCAATGTAGAAATCCAGTAAGTGAAAAAAAGTGGTTCAAATTTGAGAATGAATGAAGTTTTGAAATAGGCTTAGGACTAGTTCTAAGCAATATTTTATCATAAAGCTCTTTAGACATCAAATCCTACAATTTAGAAATGCGTCTGCTAGATGTAACTGCAAACAGCATAACTATTTTCAAGGCTACAAATATTAAACTTGAGGTACAGAGTAGCACAAAATGAGGAAGAGCAACTTCTGAAATACAGAATACAAGTCCTATAGAAAGTGAGGGGCTGTAACAAAACCTCTCAAAATGACAGTGGAGAAACATACTAAGACTAGTAACTGGACATGGTAGCAAAATTTCCCAAATTGTGAAGTGTAGTGTGCTAAGCCAGTATCAAACAAAGGTAAATTACTAGAAGTGGGTTGGTGGAGAAAATATTTCTATTTCATGGATTATGTATGCTGGGGAGACTACCACTGGGCTGGTTTCAGAAAGGATGGGATGGGGAAGATAATAAACCCTGGTTGCAAGCATATATCCAGAAGCAGTCAAGTAACAAATGCAAATGAGTGGAGTTCCACAATGTACACATTTAAGGGGAGAATGAGTATCTAAAGCCAATGAGTGATCATTTGTGACCTAGATTAGCTCAAAAAAGCATGTTTTAGCTATTCTGTAGCAACAAAAAGAAGGAAAGCAACATTTTAGTGAGTCTTCATCAGATATGCAGGTTAAAAAGGCAAGTCAGCAAAGAACAGGGAATCTTGCTACTTGTGTAGAAATGTTGTGAATCTTAGGCCCTTACCACTTTGAATCATACAGAACTTTTTTATTTATTTATTTATTTTATTTACTATATTTGTTAACC
Organism: Protopterus annectens; assembly: GCF_019279795.1. Taxonomy (NCBI): domain Eukaryota; kingdom Metazoa; phylum Chordata; order Ceratodontiformes; family Protopteridae; genus Protopterus; species Protopterus annectens. The sequence continues at coordinate 614,039,137 of NC_056725.1, forward strand.
AGGAAAGTCCAACCGGGCTAGGAGCCCATTTTCAGCGGAGGCCAGGGGATAAAAGCACCAAAAAACAGTACAATATATACAATTTGTTTTGGAAGACAAGTAGGTCTATATCTGGGAGAATGCATCTCTGAATGATAATTTTATCTATATGTAAGGTATGTTTCATACCTATGCAGGAAGTGGATAAGCAATTGAGGAGCTCTATCAACAGATTTTGTACTCCTAGAAGGTGAAATGTAATGAGTGGAAACCTCTGAATGACTGCTCAGATCCAGACCATTGCAGATCTTCTTCCTCCCAGAGAACTTATATACTATATTACTGTCACATACTGTCCAAATGATCTACTTTGGCAAATAACTGACAAACTGTTTCAAGGTAAGCAGAATTCTTCTGAGTTATGGCAGATTAAGAAGCAGTGATACTAATGATAAAGAAGTTATGTACTCACCATAACGTTCCATCTCAGTAGTTAGGCTTCATTTGTCAGCAACCTGTGGGTTTCGGATCCAATACGGATCTGAGCCAGCAGCTTTCCAAGCTAAGATCCGAGCTCCAAGCTCCTCGCCCTTACACATACTACACTGCAACCTCCTTCCTACCCTCAGATCGAGTTTACCACCCACAACGTGACACACATCAACCCAAGAGACATGACCTGACCTGAACACACAAACTAGGCTCACAAGATCCAGTAAACCTGAGTCCAAGGACTATCGTAAACCACTACGGTCAGGGGGAAGTAGGGAGGGATGGTTGCTGACAAATGAAGTTTAATTACTCAGATGGAACGTTATGGTGAGTACATAACTTCTTTATCTGAAGTAGTTAACTTCATTTGATCATCAACCTGTGAGACAGAGTCCCCAGCTACCAAAGACCTTGGGAGGCCCTTATGGAAGGATATTCCGGAGCACTGCAGAATCAAAAGAAGCCCTTCCTCTAGATACCATGTCCAACTTATAATGCGTAATAAACATGTGAGAGGAAGACCAGGTAGCCGCTGAACAAATGTCATCCAGAGAAACTCTGGACCAGAATTCAGCGGAAATAGCCATACAATGAGTAGAATGAGCATGAACCCTGTCTGGTTCTGGTAATCCATGATCCTTGTACACCTGCAAAATGCAAAGTGAGATCCATCTTGCAAGAGTCACCTTAGAATCTGGTTTCCCCAAAAAGGGCTTGACAAATAAAAAAAATAACTGATCAGACTTACAAAAGGGTTTAGTCCTATGTAAATAAAAGCATAACTGTCTGTGGACATCCAGCAAATGAAGCTTGCATTCCTCTTTGTTCTGAAAATTAAGGAAGAATACTGGGAGATTAATGGACTGATTGATATTTGTCTCTGAAGTGACTTTAAGGAGGAAAGAAGGATTTGTTCTCAGAGAAACCCTATCCTTATGGAAATCTAATTATGGAGGTTTCATACACAAGGCTTGAAGTTCAGACACTCTCCTAGCCGAGGTGATGGCGACTAGGAAGGCTGTCTTCCATGACAAGAATTTTACATCAACTGACGCTGCGGGTTCGAACGGAGGGGCAACTAAGGCCTGAAGAACCAAGGTCAAATCCCATGGAGGGGAAAGATATTTAACAGCAAGTCTCAGCAAAAAGGTACCTTTGATGAAGGTCTTACAAATTCTAGCAGCAGATAAAGAGCCTGAATTTTCTCCTACATGAAAATGGGATATAGCCGCCATCTGGACCTTCACAGTGGAACAGCTGGCCCCCTGCTGGAAAATTTGAGACAAAAAAATCTAATACCACTGGAACAGGAGCAGTAAAGGGGCCCAAATTTCTCTGAGAAGCCCAAATGGAAAAACACTTCCATTTACTACGGTACACCTTTCGGGTGGAGGACTTGTGTGTCTCCACCAGATTGGACTTAACGGAGGAAGAGAGACCAAGAGTCCTGGTAATTAATGGAACTGGAACAACCAAGCAGTAAGTTTGAGGCTGTCCAGATTCGGGGGAGGAATTCCTGAAGGATGACAAATGAGATCCGAAATGGGATCCAATATCCAGGGTGGAGCTACTAGATGAGACCATAGGCAAGGGAACCAAACTTGACGAGGCCAGAATAAGGCTATGAGGATAATCCTGCTTCCCAACTGCCGAGCTTTCTGCAAGAATTTTGTCATGAGAGGTAGCAGGGGATATGCATAAAGAAGACCAGGTGGCCAAGCATGGACAATAGCATCTCTGGGGGCTTCCCCCATGGGGGAATTAGAGAGAAAAACTCGCTGCACTTCACATTGGACGGCGATGCGAAGAGATCGCAGCAAGGCTGACCCCACTTGAGGAAGACCTGTTCCGCTACATAAGGGTTCAGAGACCACTCATAGGACAAAAGGATAGTCTTGTCCAGTTTGTCCGCTAAAATCTTGGACCGACCCGGGATGTGCATTGCCATCAGAAAACGGTCACCCATTTCCATACTCTCATGGCCTCTCGACAAAGCGGGTAGGACCTGGTTCCCCCAGTTTGTTGATATACCATACTGTCTGAATGAATTGCAATCGTTCCCAGAGGAAGAGAAGCATGCAGGACCTGCAATGCTAAAAGAACCGCCCTCATCTCCAGAACATTGATATACAGAACGGTCTTGTTGGGGTCCACGTGCCTTGGACAGTCCTGCCAGAGCAATGCCCCCCCACCCTAGACGGGAGGCATCTGTGGTCACAGTGGCTTGGGGTGGGGACGCAATAAAGGGGCGTCCTTCTAGAAGATCCTGGGATTGAAGCCACCACACGAGGGAAGCTTTGCACACCTTGCTTAGAGGAATCGGGAAGTTTAGGGGCTGGTATAACAGAGACCACTGAACTTGTAACGTCCACTGTAACACTCTCATGTACAGATGTGCACAAGGAACTAGATTTATAGCTGCTGCCATGGACCGTAAGGCTCTCAGAACTAGCTCTGCTGGGGGTGAAGAGGTCTGAAGTGCCAAGACATGAAGGGTCAGGTTCCGAAGTATGTCTGGAGTCACAAATACCCTGGCCTGAAGAGAATCTATTCTCACCCCTGTGAAGTCCAGGATCTGAACAAGGCTGAAGAGAGGACTTTGTAAGGTTTATCGTAGTACCCAGTAAATTTGATAGCTGAATGAAGGAATTTCTGGCTTGAATAAGTTGATGCCTGGAGGGGGCGGTGAAGAGTCAATCGTAGAGGTACGGAAAGACCTGAATGCCCTGACATCTCAGGTGGGCTGCTACAACTGCCATGACCTTGCTAAACACCCTGGGAGCTGTGGTGAGACCGAAGGGTAGGACCCTGAACTGGTACTGATTGGCTCCTAGCCGAAAGCGGAGAAACCTCCTGGATCGCCTGTCCATCAGGATATGGTAGTACGCATCTTTGAGAACTACGGAGCACATCCAGTCTTCCTCCTCCAAGAACGGCAGGATGGATTGTAAGGTGACCATCCAGAACTTCTCCTTGGCAATGGACAGGTTCACTATGTATGGGTCGAGAATCGGCCTCAAGTCCCCCGTCTTTTTTGGTACCAAAAAGAACCTGGAATAGATGCTTGATCCGGACTGCTCTGGGGGGACCAGCTGGATTGCTCTTTTGTTTAGCAGCTTTTCTATTTCCAAAGCTGACACCTCCCTTTGAGCGGCTGGAACATCTGGAAGGCGCCTTGGAGGTAAGGGATTGTTCATAAAGGGAATGGAATAACCTCTGTATATTATTCGAAGCACCCAGCGATTTGAAGTTATGGACTCCCATTGAGCTAGGTGCTTCAAAAAATGCCCCCGAACTGCCTCCAGAGTGGGTAAACCCTCAGGGCTGCTGCGCAGGTCGTTCCGAAAGCGGTTCCCATGACCCAAAGTTCTTCGGTCCCCCTCTGCCTCTGGGCCAGCGTCCACCTTGTCCCCCTCTGCCTCTAGGGGAAAAGAAGTCCGGAGCGTCCTGGGAATGTGGTACCTCTTATTTAACCAGCAAAATGTATATGTATATATTTATATATATTTTTTGATTGCCAAATGAACTAAGGTTGATATATTTCCAGCCATGTAGTATATTGTCTTGGATAAAATCACAGACTTAATAATCTACTTAATAATCTGGTTAAATAAGAGGTACCACATCATTATAAATTTTATTTAAAGTACATAAGGGTTATATTACTATGACAGCTACTAAGTAGGGCAGGACCAGCTCGAATATCACACTGATGGGGTACGGGATGTGAATTTAACATGTGTACCAATAACACTTTGTTTTACAGCACAATAAACCACTCCCATGCCTGATAAAAAGTATATATATACATATTTAGAAAGCTTGTGAGGAAATTATTACTCTATTTTTGTTTTACTTGGATCGCTTGTCTGTGTACTTAATAAAGGATTTTCGACTGGAAACAGGCTGCCTGCCTTGCTTGGATTACTTTCGAATACTTAGTAATGCTTTATAATTATATATTTTCTATTATTATTTTTTGTTTAGTTTTGTTTTGACTTAAGACGAGTTTAAGTTCGCTACTTCTACTACTATTGTCTGATCTGATTAATATACAGTGCATAACTAGAGATATCTGGACTGAAAAACTTCCACACAGAGCAGTTTCTTACACTGTTTTGTTTTTGGACCTACTACTCTTGTTTAGTGGGTTGTTTTGGGACTACGAGGAAACCATGGAGATTACTTGTTTTTTGAACTGTAATTAAAGAAGACAGCAGGAACTGCTTTGAATAACCTACCAGCATGCTCTTATTTATAGGAATAACAGCTGATAGAGAGAAAAGTCTGAGAGTACAGAAAGGCTACAAATAAACAACTCCCTGAAAGGGAAATGGTCTTGTGCCCCTTTCCCAATAAAATGCCACTCTACAGACAAAATGCTGAACCAAAACAGGGAAGGGCCTGGAAAGCACAAGATTCCGTAGACAAAAGAGTCAGGAACCTTATCCAGAAGTTCCAGAAATTAGGAAGGTTCACAAAAGGGGAGTGGCTACTGATCCAAACTAAATGGAAATTTGAACAACCCCATCTTGACAGCAGCCATCCATCTACAGTAAAAGAAAAGAGAAGGACCACTACGAGTTTAATGGGAACTGACAATCCACAGCCCCAACACAAGGTAATGCATTAGTAGAGGTCTAAAACGTGATGGGAACTAAAACAAACTTCAAAGTCAACAACAATACCCATATCCACTGGCATGTCACAGAAAAATGACGAATGTGTTTGCATTCTTCCCAAGAAAATGCAATTAGTTACAAACTTGGGCTATGAACTGTATATGTATCCAGGCTGCCAAATCATGATGTCTGGGGCCTTTTCATACAGCAGCAGGAAGTTGCAAATGGAGCACACACCTCCATGTGACAAAAAAAGCAAAATACAAGCAAGAGCCAGGAAGGGCATAGCTGAATAATGCGACAACCCTACAGAACTACAATGGGCAAGAGAGTATCTCCATGTCAAAGTCCCTCAGAAAGCCTCAGTTAAGACTACCAGCTGGCAATCACCCCACAAAAGGAAGCACAGAAAAGGTTTCAGCTACAATGTTGTACACCTGGGAAGGCTTTAAATTCTAAGGAAATGTCAAAGTGCAACCCCACACTAGGAGTAATGCCCATCCAAAACAAACCAGAGAATACTAAAGTGAAACCCCCTAACTTTAAGTTGCAAAATATCCCTGTCAGTGCAGAGATGAATGGGGTACAAAAAATTTCCCTCAGAAGAGGAAAACTATGACCACAAACCAGATAAAAACACCCTTGCTGGTCTGGCACAAATGGGAGGAAAATGAGTTGGTCCTCACCCTCCTCCATATTTTATTTTATTTTTATTTTATTTTACATTTGTTAACCAGGGGTGACTGACTGAGCCAAAAAGGCCCTTTTTCAGCAGAGGCCTGGGGAGAAAGGCTCCACACAGAAAAATAATTACAGATACATTTAGATATGATCAATATACACACAAATTACAATAGACATGTTTTTACAGTGGTATGCAGCATATCAACAGTTACAGTGGAGAGAAGAAACAAGAAAAAAAAGAAGTTATGTCTTACCATAACGTTCCATCTGTGTTGTTCCATCTTCTTTCATTCATCACTGATGGGTTCGGTTCTGAGCCCTCGGAACCGAGTCGGCCTTTTTACCAAGCTCACACCAGCCAAAAAAACTCTCGAACTAAGTCTCTACCCAGAATGCTCTTCTCCCTGTTACCTGAGATTGAGTTTACTAGAGAAAAGGAAGTAAAGCCGAGGCCACTTCTGCGCAAATACCCTAGTTTACCCCTTAGACCCAAAGTATCCCCTAGGAGCCTTTGGGGGGGTGGGAAGTTATGAATGAAAGAAGATGAACAACACAGATGGAACGTTATGGTAAGACATACCTTCTTTATCTGATGTTGTTCATCTTCTTTCCATTCATCACTGATGGGACAGAATCCCAAGCTACCTTGAGGTCCATCGGCGGCCCTTCTGGAAGAACATTCCTGAGTACCAAAGCCGAAGGCAGCTCTCCCTCTGTAGATCAAATCCAACTTGTAATGATTGATAAAGGTATGAGGTTTAGCCCAAGTACCTGCTGCACAGATGTCATCCATGGACACCCTGGAATGGAAAGCTAGAGATGTTGCCATAGATCTAGTGGAGTGAGCTTTGACCTTTGGCATAGGTTTTTTACTGAGGGAATAGATGAAACGTATGCAGTCCCTTAGCCATTTTGATAATGTAACCTTGGAAACAGCCTCTCCTGTTCTGGGTCCAGGAAAAGAGATAAAAAGCTGTTCTGATTTGCAGATAAGTTTGGTCCTGCCTAGGTAGAATCTCAGTTGTCTATGCACGTTTAAGGAGTGAAGGCAGTACTCTCCTCTATTGGCAAAATTCAGAAAAAACACTGGTAGATCAAAGGTCTGGTTCATGGAGAATTCAGAAACAACTTTGGGAAGGAAGGATGGATTCATCCGAAGTAATTCTCTGTCCTTATGAAAGACCAGATAGTGCCTCTTGATACACAATGCCTGCAGCTCCGAGACTCTTCTGGCAAATGTAATGGCTACCAAGAACAAGGATTTCCAAGACAAAAACTTTAGGCCTCACTGCACAGCAGGTTCACAAGGTTTCTGAGTCAAAGACTGAAGGACTAAAGTGAGAGTCCATGGTTCCACGGGCTGTCTGACAGGAGGCTTGATATGAGAAGTCCCCTTGAGGAAAGACTTGCAAAGGCATAAAGAGAGAAGAGAGGTGCCATCTACACCATTGTGGAAATTGAAAATTGCCACTAGATGTACTCATACGGCAGAGGCAGAGGCTCCATTATTAAAACACTTAGCCAAGTATTGAGGCACTGCAGTCACTGGAGCCGAATACGGGTCTAGCATGTTATACTTGGACCAGAAGGAGAACCGTTTCCATTTATGCAGATATAGTCTCCTGGTGGATGGTTTATGAGAGGTTAGAATGATGGCTCGAACAGGTGAGGAGAGATTAGCTTGCCTGGTGACTAGTGGAAGTGGAGAAACCAAGCTGTCAGCTTGAGACTGTACAGATTTGGGTGACTTAACCGTTGGGGGTGAGTAATCAGATTTGGTAGAGGGTCCAGAATCCACGGCGGGTGAACTAGGTGAAGCCGAAGAAAGGGAAACCAAACTTGTCGAGGCCAGAATGGGGCTATGAGGATCACATTGCATCTCAACTGAAGAGCTTTCTTTAGAAATTATGGAATCAGGGGGATGGGAGGATAAGCGTAAAGAAGTCCCGTGGCCCAATCATTGATCAAACCATCCTTCGGTGACTCCTCCTCCGGGAGACGTAGGGCGAAATAGCTGCCGCTCTTGTTGTTTGATGGGGGAGGCGAAAAGATTGCAGCAAGGCTGGCCCCAGTGGCTGAATATTTCTGACGCCACCTCGGGGTTGAGTGACCACTCGTGAGGCATGAGGATGCATCTGCTCAGTTTGTCCGCAATCATGTTGGAGCTCCTCAGGATATGTATTGCTACCAGAAAGCAGATGGAAGCTATCACCCACTGCCAGATTCTCATGGTTTCTTGACACAGGGGGTAGGACTTGGTTCCTCCTTGCTTGTTGATATATCAGACCACTGACATATTGTCTGACTGAAATGCAATTGTCCCGGAAGGGAGAGCCGAATGGAAGGACTGGAACACTAACAGCACAGCTCTCAGTTCCAGAACACTGATATGCAGGTGGCCTCTGAGGTGGACCATGTGCCTTGGACAGTCTTTCCCTGGAAATGGCCCCCCCACCTGATCAGGGAAGCATTTGTGGTCACAATGGCTGTGGGCTGAGGGGATTGAAATGGGCGACTCCAAAGTTCAAAATCTGGTCTCATCCACCAAAGGAGGTCCTGTTTGCAAGAGTTGGTTATTCAAATCTGATAACTGAGGGGGTGATAGTTTGGGAACCACTGACAAAGAAGGAGCCATTGCAGGATCCGCATACGTAGTTTTGTTAGAGGAACTATTGGGATTGAAGCTGCCATAGGGTCTAAGGCCTGAAGAACTTCCCTTGCTGAGACTTTTGTTTGAGAGAGTATCACTCGGAGTTGAAGCCTCAGTCGACTGAGTCTGTGATTTGGGAGTGATACCAGACAGGACTGAGAACTGAACATTGCTCCAATGAACTCCATTTGTTGTGTAGGAGTGAGGTTTGATTTCTCCCAATGGATCGTTATTCCCAACAATTTTGCCAGAGAGAGACAGTATAATGCAGTGCTGTTACCAGAAGATGCTTGGTAGGGGAGGTGAGGAGCCTGTCATCCAGATATGGAAACACCCGGAATCCTTTTAGTCTCAAGTGAGCTGCGACCACTGCCATGCATTTCGTGAACACTCTGGGGGCTGTAGAGAGGCCGAACGGCAGGGCATGGAATTGGTAATGACTGGCCCCTAGCCGGAAGCGAAGCAGACTCCTGGAACATTTGTCCATCTTGATGTGCTAATAAGCATCCCGGGGATCTATACAGCAAAGAGTGGGGAGCTTTGAGCAGCCTATCTGTCCCTGGAGGAGTGGTCTCAGCCCAGCAACTAGTAGTTTATTGGCCATTTTGGGCTAATTTCTATCTCTTTCATCTCCCTGCTATAAAACCCGCATTTGCGCAGTTTTGTGTGCCAGGCAGCCCTGGTTAGCTAGGGTTAAACTATTCCCTTGGAACTAGTCAAACTTTCAACTTAAGCACTCAAACGATTCCTTTTACAGTCCAGCACTTGCTCAAATATCTTAGTAAGCACTAATAAACGCTAGCACTAAACCCCCTATACTATACAGAAGTACAAGGCTCTCTATTCGTCCCTACCGGACAATCAGTAAAACAGTTCACTTGATTTGTTCAGGCATGTCCAAAGGTCAGTTTCGGGTGTACTCTCCAGTCCAGCTGGTGAATCTGGGCATCCTGAGGCAATGTTACAACTGCCTCATGTACACAGACAACCCTCTCCTCCTTCCAACAAACACAAATGTATGCGAGAGATGCAACTATACAGCCAAACTGGAGGCCAAGCTCTCTCAACCCAAGACTGGAACAGTCAGTCATGAGGAGAAGGGAAACACTTGCACCACACTACCAGTCTCACATAGACCAGTCGTATCTGCACCAGATAACACACAAATACACAAAAACATACTCGGAGGCTCTAAATAAAAATCTGCCAAAGCAGCAGAGACCTCCAAAGCAGACATCCAAGCAACCTCCACCCCCCAACAATAACCACGTATCACATACTTCACAAAGTCAGTATGCCACACAAACACAGCCTTTAAGGCTAAATAACACACCCAATACACTAGTAATAGGTGACTCTATTGCCAGGCACACTGACGTCCCACTCACTAGACTGAAGAAGGAGAAGGTTACTGTAAGCTGCCTGTCGGGTGCCAGGATCCGCCATATAACACAAGCACTGAGGACACTCCAGAACTGGTACAAATATGACTCTGTCATTGTCCATGTTGGTGTGAATGACCCGAGACATACCTCAATGGACTACATGAAAAGAGACAGAGGAGCTCTCTGATCATGTAGAGGCCGGTATGATGCTGACCCTGAGTAGCATCTTGCCCTCACCAAGAATGATGCCACAGTATAAAGATAAAATGATCAATTTTAACAACTGGCCAAGCTTTTGGTGTCGTTCAAAGGGGATCCAGTGTCTGTCATCCTGGGATGTCATGCTCGACACGTCACGTTGCTTCGCCAGAAATGGCTTGCACCTGTCGCCCTTAGGCTTTCGAATACTGGCCAAGGCTCTTGCCGCCCCCATACTGCCTTTTTTAGACAAGGCTCAAAAGACAAACCCACCTCCGTAAACAACACAAGAAACCAAAAACTGAGGGTGATGCTACTCAATGCCAAAAGTCTAAACCTCAAAATGCATGCACTCAAGGCACTCCTTAGTATGGAGAGAATTGATATCTGTGCAGTAACATAAACCTGGTTCAAGGCTCCAGAGAGCACCCCAGCACTACCAGGCTATAACTCATACCATACCTTTCGGCCCCAGAACCCGGACCGAAATACAAAAGCCGGGGGTGTATCCATTTTCATCAAGGATACCCACACCTCCAGGTTAGTGGCACAGCACGAGGCCTCGGAGACCATCCATGTGCAACTAACAGTGGGCAAAGCTGCTTTTCAGATTGTAGTTTGCTACAGATCACCCACCTTGTCTCAGGACTCCCACTCAGCATTCCAGAGAACACTGGAAAATATGAAGGTCCTACCTAACATCATGGTATTGGGTGATTTCAACTACCCAAACATTGACTGGGAAAACTACTCAAGTACTAACTCCTTTGCCCAACGCTTCCTAGAGTTTATAAGCTCAAACACCCTGGAACAACTGGTCACCACTCCCACAGGAGGTGACAACATACTGGACCTGATTATCACCAACATGGGGGACCAATGTTCCACACCAGAGGTAAATCCGTCGCTGGTAAGATCAGACCATAAACTAATCACACTGGACATCCACATCCCGACCCCACCCCCAGTCAAGGAAACCACTGTGAAAAACTTTTCAAAAGCAAACTTCACACTTCTCAAGACCGAGGTGGAAAGTTTCAAAGCCCCCCTGCTAAAGGATAATGCTGCCCAAACCGCAGAATCCTTTACAAATGCACTCTATGAGCACCTACAGGAATGCATGGATCGAGCCATCCCAAGTAAAACTAAGACTCACTCCTCCAAAAAGAGGAAACTAGTCTGGTGGACCCCGGCCATAAATAAGATATACAACAGAAGGAGGAAACTATAACATGATAGAGCAAAATCCCAAAAAGGGAAGGCATCCCTGATCAGTATCAGCAAGAAACTACGATCCCTCATAAAATCATCCAAGTCCAGCTTCAAAAGAAAAATTGCCAAAGACTCTAAAGATAATCACAAAGCCTTCTTTAGCTATGTCAAGAATCTAGGTGGCAACTCTCAGATCTGCTCTGCGCTAGTGCAAAATGGCAAAAAATACACTGAACCAACTGACACTGCCAACATCCTGGCTGACAGGTTCAGTGCAAACTTTACCCCACCCACCCCAAAAGGGCACGTGTCCATCCCAGAAGAATGTAGAGCCCCAGATATCACAGACACACAGGTGAAAACAGCCCTTTCCAAAGCCAAAAACACAGCATCAATGGGACCGGATGGCATCCCAGGCTGCGTCTTACACAAGCTCCAAAATGAACTAACCCCTCACCTAAATTCACTGTTCAAACTCAGCCTTACTACAGGCTATGTATCCAAAGAATGGCATACAGCAACAATTATACCGCTCCACAAAGGTGGTGCCACAATGGATCCTGGGAACTATCGCCCTATAAGCCTGACTAGCTTGGTCTGCAAAGCTATGGAGCGCATCATCATTAACTCATGAACAGAGACATTGGGAACCTCCAGACACTGGACCCTACCCAATTCGGCTTTGTTAAAGGCAAATCTTGCCTCCTAAACCTAGTTGACTTCTTTGAAACAGTTACTAAGGCCATAGATGAGGGAAAGGTAGTCCACACAGCCTACCTGGACCTTGCAAAGGCCTTCAACACCATTCCCCACTCTGGCATTATCGATAAGTTTACCAGCTTGAACATTAACCCCTATGTCACGAGATGGGTTGCCAGCTGGCTCATGGATAGAACTCACATTGTCAGAGTTGCGGGTGCTATGTCCAACTCTAAACCGGTTACAAGTGGCGTCCCACAGGGCTCAGTCCTGGGACCCCTCCTGTTCGGTATATACTTCTCTGAGGTACAGGCAAGCACGGGAGGACTATGGCTGACCAAGTTCGCAGATGATTGCAAACTGGGGGCCATAATCGACTCTCTGGCTGACACAGACATCCTCCAGAAGGGTCTCACGGAGACGAATACCTGGTGTCAGAATCATGGCCTCAAGCTAAATGCTAAAAAGTGCATAGTCATCCCCTTTGGGGAAAAACAAAGTGCCCATGAACTACCACACAGGTGCTAATCCACTAAGTACGGAAGATGTAATTAGGGATCTGGGGTCCCAAGTAGATAGCAACTTCTCCTTTGATAATCACATTGCCAAAGTGGTTACAAAATCCTTCTATGTAGCCCACTTAATCACAAAAGGGTTCACATCTAGATCAAGAGAGGTTATTATGCCCCTCTACTCATCGCTCATCAGGCCCATAATATAGTACAATGCCCCATTTGGGATCTACCTTACACGACACCTGCAATAGCTGGAAAGACCACAGAAGTACCTCACCAAGAGGATCGTGGGCCTCAAACAGATGCCCTATGCAGCTAGACTAAAGAAACTCCAGCTCTACTCAGTTGCTTACCGCCTACTCAGAGGTGATCTCTGCCTGACGTACAAGGCCATGTCTAACCCGGAATTAATGGACATGCTCCACCTCAAGAAAACCAAATCTCTTAGAGCCACATGCTCTAGGGATTTAAACCTCAGCACAGCAATAAATAGGACATGCTGGAGGGATAGATTCCTGTCCCAGAGACTCCCCTCACTCTGGAATAGAATCTCAATCTATGTCAGGCAAAGCCCCTCACTGACTCTTCAAGAGAAATCTTGACGAGTGGATGGGAAATCGTAAATTTACCCCTGGGATCACTTCAGTGGCCCTGCTGGACAGAGGCTCAGGAAACTAATCTAAAAGGGAGGCGAAAGCCAACACATTCTGGCTAGGCTTATAAATGCCCTTGGGCAGATAGCCTAGTACCTACCTATGAATCTATGAACCAATCGCCTTCTCTTAAAAAGGGAAGAATGGACTGAACCGTGACCATCCGGAATTTGGTTTGGGTGACAGACTTGTTTAAGCTGCTGAGATCCAAAATGGGTCTCCAGTTCCCTGTCTTTTTTGGCACCAAAAAGAATCTCAAGTAAAATCTGGATCCACGCTGGTCTCGTGGGACTGGTTGGATGACTCTTTTTTGAGACAACTTTATACTCTCTGAAGCTGCTGCTTCTTCCCTTTGACTGGGTGGAACGTCGGGAAGTTTCCTTGGAAGATTTGGCTGACAAGAAAGGGGAATGGCGTAACCTCTAGTGATGATACTCTGCACCCAACGATCGGTGGTGATAGATTGCCAGGCAGCTTGATGCAGAGAGAAACGACCCCCAACTGCTTCCAGAGATAAGCAATTGGGCTGCTCCTCAGGAGTGCTGTAAAGGCTGCCCAGAGAAGGAATCCCTGGAGCCTTGGTTATGAGGACCCCCTCTGCCTCTAGAGGGGCATCTTCCAGAATTGTTACCCCTCTGTCCCTTGGGGTATCATCACCACGTGCGGCACGGAAAGGCCCCTGAAATTTTTTATGCCACATTTTTCCACTCCTCTGATTCCTGGAGAAGGTACGTTGAGGGTTGGAAAACCATAGTCTTATGGCAGACAAGGTCTTTCCATCCTACTCGCACCTGGCTAGCATGTCCTTCACTTTGGAGCCAGAAAGGGATGAAGCGTCTATGGCAGCATTCAGAAAAGAAGACTTGAAGGGACCACGAGGTCACAAATCCGCATCCAGGCATGATGCCTCATAACAATGCCTGAACCTGCTGCTCTAGCTGCCCCTTCGGTTGCATGTGATAGCAACCTCATGGACGAGTTGGCTATCGATTCCAGGGTTGCGAGCTGTGAGGCCACCTTGTCCCTGACCTCTTCAGACAACTGTCCTGCAAACGTCCCAGAGAGTTCGGAGATCAAGTCCCTCTGGAGCCTTGTAAAGTGTGCCAAATAATTCAGGGACCGCATAGCAAAAGTCCCTGATGCAAAAACACGCTTCCCAAGTCTATCCACCACCCGGGACTCCCTGTTGGGTGGGTGGACAACAGGACTTTCCTCAACCAAGTCCTTCTTTGTGGCCGCCGCCACCACCATAGCATCAACTGGTAACCCTTTGTACCAATGAGGGTTCTCCTCGGGAGGGGAAAGAATTTTGTCTGGTCTCCGAGGGATCACCTCAATGGAATCAGGGTTCTTCCAAGCACACTGCACAAGAGCTAGACGTGCTCATCGACAGACGGGGTCACCTAAAAGGTAGAAGGTCAGGGGCGAAAAACCTGCAGGAACAAGGATTCCTCAGACGAAGGGTTGGAGGGCTTCCAGTCACCCCTCTGCTTTAACATTTCCAGGATGTCTCCGAAGGAGACATCGGGAGGTGAGCGGAGGGACCCTTCACCATCATCATAGTCTGTGTCTTCCGTTAAGGACTCCTTGTGTGAGTCCATGTGCTTCCTCTTGCACGTCTTCTTCCAAGGGGGCCCCTAAGTGGGAGTCTCTGAGGAGGACTCAGAAGAGCGGGTACCCTGTGGGGTGTCCTGCACCTTCTCTGCTCGGTGTCCCGGGGAGGTGGTCTGTGACAGCTGTAGCTCAGGGGGTAAAAATGGGTTCCTATCAGTTTGTCGAAACTTCAGCAGTTCGAACACCATATGTTCTAACTGTGAAGTTTGAAAACTGATTATCGTGAAGCCACGGAACACCGAATTCTTTCCCAGGGAAAGAATTCGGTGGGCTGTCTCTGTGGCTTCACTTTTCCCTCCACTGTGGTGTGAAGTTTACGAACCAGGTTAAGGTGAGTGTGCAACAGTAATGGACCTTAGGGTCAGGGAGCGGGTAAGGTGAGTGTGCGATAGTTACAGACCTTAGGGTTAGGGAGCGGGTAAGGTGAGTGTACGATAGTTACGAACCTTAGGGTTAGGGAGCGGGTAAGGTCAGTGTGCGATAGTTACAGACCTTAGGGTTAGGGTTAAGGTAAGAGGATAGATAGTAGTGTATGTACGGTTTAGTGTAGGGTTAGAAGAAGGGTTTTGTGAAGTGTATATGTGTAGATTATTAATTTTGGTGTGCTTGTGTTGTGTGTGTGTTTTCTTGGAACAGCGATTTTTTTTTCCCTAGGAAAAAAATTGCTGTTCTAAGCCTTCAATGGTTTTGCACTTTGAGGTTAGAAGTTCAAACATATGGTGTTCGAACTTCTGCCGTTTCGTCTAAGTGATATAGACCCGGTGAAAACTAGGGCTCCGACATCAAAGGAGTGCTGCCAGAAGCAAGAGGCCTCTCCATCGCGTGGAAGGCAGGTCCGCATGAAGAAGGATGGTAGCCCAGAATCGAGAAAGACAACCTCGGGACCAGGGTCACACCCCTCTCTGAAGAACCTGCCCCCAAGGGTGAAGTCTCGAGCAGGATCGGCACAGACGAGACTATTGGCGCAGAGGAGGGAACCGAGGAGAAAGACAGCTCCCATATCCTGGGCTGAAGCTCCTGTCCCCCAATCCCCAGATTGAGGAAGGAACGGTTTAGCGGGTACAGAAGGCCAAAGGGACAAACTCCAAGTCTGAGTG
The DNA here is from genome assembly GCF_019279795.1 of Protopterus annectens. Classification (NCBI taxonomy): domain Eukaryota; kingdom Metazoa; phylum Chordata; order Ceratodontiformes; family Protopteridae; genus Protopterus; species Protopterus annectens. The sequence goes on from NC_056725.1 coordinate 614,054,937, forward strand.
GGATGCACCATAGGCGCCGAGGTTATGGGTTCCAAGGAGGTTCATAGGTTGGTACTAGGCTATCGGCCATAGGGCCTATGCAAGCCAAGCCGTAACAATTCCCTGGATATTTCTTCCCACAATATTTACTTCTCCAGGCCCCTGTCTAGCAGGGTGACTGACATGATCCCTGGGGTAAATTTCCTATCTCCCATCCAATCATCAAGGTTCCTTTTGAAGAGGGCCAAAGAGGTGCTCTGCTTGATATGTATGGGCAGTCTATTCCAGAATATGAGGATGTCAGAGCAGAAGGCTTCGGAACTGAGATGGTCAAAGGAGGAGTGTAAGATGGAGTCCTTGGATAAGTGAAACCAAGTCCTGCAGGTAGATGGGTCTTAGAAAGTGTGGGGATCCCCCTGGATAACAACAGCTGGTCCACAAGACACACCACGTCGTGTTCCAACAGGCTCCTGGTGGATCTAGTGATACTCCAGACAGGGAGTCAGGACGTTCAAGGAAAGGGCTATATGCTTGGCCCAGAAACGGAGCTATGGAAGAGGAGTATCGGGTCCGTGATGCAAGGTCTGCCATCACTGAAGTCTCTAGTTTTGAGAACGGACGTAAAGTGGTCAAATCCATTAAAGTCGGTACAATGCACGGTGCCAAAGTGGCACTCTGAGCCGAAACGGTCGGTTCCAAAATGGTAGCTACTGAAGACGTCGAAGGTGTGCCCTGAGCCGAAGTGGCCACAGGTGCCAAAGCCGAAATAGGCGAAGTAAGGTGTATGATCGGTGCCGGAGGCAGGACCGCTGCCAAAACTGGCGCCGGTATCGAAGGTTTTCAGATGCTCGGAGCTGAGGAAGGCAGAGCAGTAGAGGCAGATTTATGTTCCGAAGATAACTTTGGGACCTTTGATTTTCCAGGCTTGCTCTGATCACCTGATGGTGAAGAAGGAACAGAGTGGGATCTCTTTTTGTCCTTAGCAGTTTGAGACCTCCATCGCAGAAATGGCCTCTGAGAAGGGAGACTTGAGTAACCCTTTCAGGATCAGTTTATTTTTGTGCTCATTAAGAGTGCATTGACTGAAACTCTGACAAATGTCACACGGAGGCTGCACCGAAAGGTGGGACACTCCCAAACAGTATACACAGTCATTGTGAGAATCACTACTAAGTAACTTGCTATTACATGAAGCACAATGCTTAAAACCTGAAGTACCCTTCTTATCCGACACCTTGACAGAAAGACACCACAGGCCAACTGTATATCCGACTACAACAAAGTCACACACCGTTCAAAGAAATCACAAATATAGCAACACAATGATATATAGAGAACAGAGAAAAAGGAAACACCTTACTAAAAACCAAAGCTAATAGGTTAAACAGGAAAAACAATACCAACTATGGTACTGAAGAAATACCACAAGGGTAAGGGAGGAAAGGCAGTACCAGCAACGGTGCTTGAAAGTTTACCAACAGTAACAATGGGTAGAGTAGAGAGGTTAAACAGAAGAAAAGAAAATGGCAATACTAATCGCTTAATAAAATATGAAGATATCAAACGTTTTTCACACAAATATCAAATAAAGTTCCACTTAGCTGAGAGCTCGGCTGAAACGCGGTTCAAACAAGATCTGAGATAACAGGGAGAAGGGCATTCTAGATAGAGACTTAGCTCGAGAGGTTTTTTGGCTGGTGCAAGCTTGGTAAAAAGGCCAACTCCATTCTGAGGGCTCAGAACCGAACTCATCAGTGATGAATGGAAAGATTAACAACATCAGATTATAAATTTAAAAAGAAAGGTATTAGATTTGTGGTGTACAGCTGAAATTTGGAACATAGGTAGAATACATACATAGTACATAGGCACAGTACATACATTGTACCTTAACCAGTGTTTGTGAGTAAGAGTGAAAACTGTTATCAAGTACTCTAGGCTTAGTATGTGTACCTTATTAAAGGAGGCTATGGATGATGTGTTTTGTATGCTAGTTGGGAGAGAGTTCAATTTTGTAGCCATTGAACTACTATATAGTGTGTTTCCAAAGCTATTATAGCTGTTGGTGGCTTCTAGTAGTAGTTTGCTTGATGATCTAAGAGGCCTTTTGGCTGAGTGATATTTAACTAGGTTTTTGAGGGAAGGACACTTATTGGGAAGGTAATAGATAGAGTGACAGAGGCAGAGCTGATTGTAGGTTAGGAAGTTGGGCAGTTCAAGCCAGTGGAGCTAGCTCAAAGCAGTACAGTGATGAGTTCTATATGAGCAATTTGCAGCAAAGTGGGCAATTCTGTTATAGCAAGCTTCCATTTTGCTAAGTTGTTTTGTTGAGATTAGTCAGAATGGGAGATTTATAGAATAGGGTGGATAGAAGCTGGGAGCGAGCAATGGCTGATCTTGTGTTGTTGGAAAGATACACCATATAACCCTAGAGTACTTACTGCACATTTTATAGTAAATTATCGGCCTCACCTAAAGTTCCACCTTGGTGGAACTACCCAGGTAGGAATAAAAAAGAGGGGAAAAGAATAAGGACATCCGGAGGGGGTGACAGCAGTTCAGTCACAATTCTGCTGACCCCAGAAGGAAGGCTCCCTTAGCCATAAAAAAAAAAAACAGTAGGAAAGAGAGTCAGCCCATCCTGTGGCCTTGCCAAATCAAAATCAAGTATGCCAACCCATGGGAGTACCCAGCCAACATAGAAGAAGGTGCTAAAAAAGACACTCGTCCTTTGCTCTAATGTAGTGACACTGCCACCTGCATATTCTACTTGCAGAGTAGATGACTCCTGTATAGCCTCCTGTTATACCCACACCCCTTAGCTACCTTAACTACTCAACTGTATTTACTGATTTTTTTATATACAGTCTTTCTTAGTGCTAACCTAAATGTGCTGGAAGTTCACTGCTAACAATTTTACTTGCTTCTCATTTATTTACCACTAGGTGGTATATAATTATTGTCATTAATAAATGACATGTTTTTACATATTTTATGACTACAGTTTTTTTTAAGTAAACAATGCTGCTTCTCCTTCTCTTAAAAGGGCCAACTACCAGTAATTGAGAGGCCTGGCTAAGAAGTATGCTTTCCTTGAAGGAAGCATTCAGAATAAAGCAAATGAGACAATCCTTGTAGAAGAACAACCTCAGCCACACCATTCTGTACAGAACACACATAGGTCTGCAGCTCTAGCCATAGCTTTCAAATAATCCACAATTCAGGAGACCATGTGAGTGCCCATCCCAAAAGCTATGGACAAGGTCTAGAAGAATTCCTTCTTCAGCTCAGACTCCAGGGGTACCAGAGCCTGTCCAGTGCCAGATCCACTAGGAAGGATGTGAATTTGAACAGATTAGACGCAAAGTCGAGGGAGCTAAGCAAAAGCACTGTACAGAAGTACACCTTTTTACCACACTTGTCTAAACCACTACACTTTACATCAGGTGGCACAGGAGAAATACACTGTGACCTCTGTGGTCATTAGCAGCCCAGAGACACACACACAGAAATCAGCTTAGAGTTGCTTCAAGAGTAAATCTCTCCAATCAGGCATTAGCCTTCTTTGGACCACAATAACACAGGAAGGATGGCCCAGTTTTCTAAGTCAGCATCCTGAAAGGCTGGCACCAAGGGGGATGGGAGGGAGTGATCATGAAGTCCAATGTTCCATTAAATGGAGAGACACTAAATGGAACATGGATGAAGGTTAAAACAAGGTAGCCCTTGTGAGCCATAGGGAATCTCTGGAAAAGAGGTGGGCCATAAAGAACATTTGGGTTCACTGTTCCTACCCATCTCAATTATATATTCCAACAGACATGCTATAAAGGAGGGCCTGGGGGAACAGCGTCATGGGACTTCCCATAATCGCAAAATAGAAGTTATGTACTCACCATAATATTCCATGTTTGTTGTCCATCGCGCCATTCATTCTTACAATAATGGGTTTGGAGCCGATCCTCGGCTCCGACTCGGCCGAATACACAGCTGAAAGACTCAAACTTGGCTTGTGGCAAGTAGGTATCCCATGATATATATACACAAATATATGCTATCCCCAATGGAATAGGAGAAACGAACTGGAGCAAGGAACTCCTGAAAGGAGTAAGACATCCACCAGGTCCACAAGGAGTCCTTGGAAGGGGGAAGGAGGGAGGGTTCGTAAGAATGAACGGCGAGATGGACAACAAAAATGGGGGTCTATATTATATTGAATGCTTAAAAAAAACAAACGATGAATAATCGACCCCATGTAAGTGAAAGCCTGCAATCTCAAAAGCTCAGAACAGCGATTTTTTTTCCAAGGGAAAAAAAATAGAAGTTATGTCCTTACCATAACGTTCCATGTGGAGTGTTCATCTCGCCTTTGTTCTTACACATGGGTTCGGAGCCGATCCTCGGCTCCGTGCCGGCCTCTTGCAAGCTCTGCATCGAGAAGAAGCTCGAGACAATCTAATACCCACAATCCCCCTCTGCCTTTACCTCAGATCTAGTTTGCAAGCAAACCAATCTCCAGAGAGAGCACATTCATGCTTACATCACATATGCACAGAAACAAGAGTCTATACATAACTATATATATAAAAGAACAAATAGACATATATATATATATATATATATATATATATATATATATATATATATATATATATGCCAACTATGTACACAACATCTGCAAAGCAGTAGCAGAATGCTCCCGGCCAGGCATCAAAAGAACGTTCTTCTTAAGGGCGGGAGGGTGGGAATGTAAGAACAAAGGCGAGATGAACACTCCACATGGAACGTTATGGTAAGGACATAACTTCTATATGTGATAGTGTTCAATCTCGCCGTTGTTCTTACACATGGGTAGCGTCCTAGCTCCTTGTTCCTGAGGAACTCACGGAAGGACGTTCTTGAGCACAGTGGAACCAAAGGTTGCTCTGTCCCTAGAAGCCTTGTCTACCTTATAATGAGAAATGAATGTATGTGGCTTAGACCAAGTAGCAGCCGCACAAATAGCATCTAGTGGTAGGCGGGCTGCATGAGCCAGAGATGTAGACACTGACCTTGTGGAATGTCCTTTGGGTTTGTGTAAGAGAGTTAGATTTGAGGAATCATAGACATAGATTATACAATCCGTTAGCCACTTAGAAAGAGTTCTTTTGGTAACCGCTAGTCCTTTCCTGCTATCAGCAAAGGCCACAAAAAGTTGATCAGTTTTTCTGTGATCTTTTGTTCTATCCAAGTAAAATCTTAGTTGTCTGTGAACATCTAATTTGTGCAACATATACTCCATTTTGTTGGAGTGATTTTTGAAGAAGGTGGGTAATTCAATGGACTGATTAATATTGTTAATAGAACACACTTTAGGGAGGAAGGATGAATTAGTTCAAGAGAAACTCTGTCAGAGTGAAAGATCAAATAAGGGTGCTTGATGGAGAGAGCCTGAAGTTCAGATACTCGCCTAGCGGAAGTAATGGCTACCAAAAGAGAGTCTTCCAGGACAAAAATTTTAATGGGCAAGAAGAGGCAGGTTCAAAACGGGGGAAGATTAATTTACCTAACAACAAGTTTAGACTCCAAGGTGACGTAGGAGATCTGACTGGTCGTCTAATATGAAAAACCCCTTTTAAAAAGGCTTTACAAAGTCTGTGGGCCATAACAGGAGCCCCACATTCTTCCACATGGAAATTTGAAATGGCAGCCAGTTGAACTCTTAGTGTAGCAGGAGAAGCACCCTGATGGAATAAGTCCGTTAAAAACTCTAATATTTTATTCAAAGGAGCTATAAAAGGATCCACTTGCTGTGTATTCGCCCAGAATACAAATCGCTTTCATTTACTAGAATATGTTTTAGTAGTGGAAGCTTTATGAGAAGCCACCAATATATTCCGAACTGCTGGCGAAAGGAGATCAGACCTGGCTAAGTTGGGAATTGGAGCAACCAAGCTGCTAGATGGAGGGACCGGAGCGTGGGATGGGGAGCCCCTGACGAGTGAGTCAATAGATCTGGCTCTGGGTCCAGAATCCAGGGTCCCCGAATGCAGTGTGTTTTCAGGAAGGGAAACCAAATTTGACGAGGCCAGAATGGGGCAATGAGGATTATTGTCCTGTGAAGGTTTCTGGCTTTCTGGAGAAACTTTGATATCAGGGGAAATGGAGGAAATGCGTACAGGAGTCCCGGGGGCCAATCGTGAATCAGTGCGTCCCTGGGGACTTCCCTGGAGGGTAATAGGGCAAAGTAGCTCCTGCATTTGGCGTTCATTGGAGACGCAAACAGATCGCAGGAAGGCTGGCCCCACGTGCGAAAAATCCTTTTCGCCACTGACTGTTTTAGGGACCACTCGTGCAGTAACAGAATTGCTCTGCTCAGCCTGTCGGCTATGACGTTGGATGACCCCGGGATGTGCGTTGCTATTAGAAAGCAACCCGTGGACTCCGCCCACTGCCAGATTCTCATGGCCTCTCTGCATAGCTGATAGGACTTGGTTCCCCCTTGCTTGTTTATGTACCAGACTACCGACATGTTGTCCGTCTGAACTGCAATAGTTCCTAGAGGAAGAAGGGGAGCAAAGTGTTGCAATGCTAGAAACACTGCCCTCAACTCTAGAACATTGATGTGCAGATTGTACTCCAAATTGGTCCATTCGCCTTGGACTGTCTGTCCCTGAAAGATGCCCCCCCACCCTATCAGGGAAGCGTCCGTGGTCACCGTAACTGTAGGCGGTAGCACAAATGGTCTCCCCTTGGAAAGGTTGCACGTTTGAAGCCACCAGTTTAGATGTGTCTTGCATGTTTTCGTTATAAGAATCTCGTGTGTTAGAGGTAGTTGTTGAAACGACCATTGTGCAAACAGCAGCCATTGTAGGACTCTCATGTGCAGCCTTCCCAAGGGTATTGCAATAAGGGAGGCTGACATGAGTCCCAAAACCTTCAGTACCAGTTTTGCTGGAGATTTCCTTGACAAAAGTAGAAGACGTATGTGAGTCTGAAGTGATAATATCCTTTCTGGGGGAAGTCTTAGAATTAACTGACTTGTGTTTAATTCTGCTCCTATAAACAAGATATTTTGTGATGGCTGAAGCAAGGATTTTCCGAAGTTTACGGAAATCCCTAGGTGAACACACAGTTGAAGGGTAAAGTCCCTGGCCTGTAATAGTTGACGCTGGGTGGTGGCAGAAAGGAGCCAGTCGTCCAGATACGGAAACACCTGGAATACTTGGCGTCTCAAGTGAGACGCTACCACTGCCATGCATTTGGTGAAGACCCTGGGGGCTGAGGTCAGACCAAAGGGCAGGGCTCGAAATTGAAAGTGACTGGCCCCCAGCCGGAAGCGCAAATGATCTCTGGATGCCCTGGCCATTTTGATGTGGTAGTATGCATCTTCTAGATCTATTGAGCACATCCAGTCGTCCTTCTGTAAGAATGGAAGGATCGACTGAAGCGTGACCATTCGGAACTTTTCTTTCCTGACGAAGGTATTGAGGTAGCTTAGGTCCAGGATGGGCCTCCAGTCCCCTGTTTTCTTTGGAACTAAAAGAACCTTGAGTAAGTCCCGAATCCTTGCTGGTCCGCTGGGACTGGTTGGATGACTCTTTTTTTCTAGCAGCTTTGAAATTTCTATAGCTGCTGGCTCTCGCAGATGGGGCGGTACATCTGGGAGTCTTTTCTTTGGAATGGGATAGGATAGAAAGGGTATGTTGTAACCTCTGGTAACCACGCTTTTTACCCACTTGTCTGTAGTTATATTTTGCCAGGCCTGAGGGTATAAAGCTAAACGACCCCCGACTGCCTCCAGAGCAGGACAGTCGGGCCTCCTCTCAGGAGTGCTGGAAAGGTTTACCAGGGAGTGTATCCCTGTCACCTTGATGTTGCGGACCCCTCTGCCGCCTGGGCGGCGTCTTCCACCTCTGCCCCTCTTCTGCCTCTAGAGGGCATCTCCTGTGTGCCTGGGAAAGATCCTTGGGGTTTTGAAACCACATTTTTCCACCACGTTGCCCTTTGGGGTACGGTCTGGTTGGGGTGGAAAACGGACTCCGACAGCAGACAGAGTCTTTCCCTCCTGTTCACACCGGGTAAGGGTCTCCTTTACTTTGGGGCCAAAGAGAGTGGCACCGTCAAATGGGGCGTTAGTAAAGGAAGACTTGAAGGCTTCCAAAGGAACATAAGCGCATCCAGGATTGTCTGCGAAGAGCAATCGCTGAAGCTGCTGCCCTACTCGAACCTTCGCTGCGTAGGAAATCAGCCTCATGGACGAGTTCACAATGGATGTAAGGGTATTAAGTTGCGCTGTCACTTTCTCTGAGACAGCCGCATCTGTAGTACCCTGGAGGGTATCTCCCAACTCTTTGACTAGATCCCTCTGTAGACGTGTAAAATGGGTCAAATAGTTCAGGGATCGCATGGAAAAAGCCGCTGAACTAAAAATGCGCTTCCCGTACCTATCCATCGTCCTAGAATCTTTATTAGGGGGATGGACAGATGAGGAAGACTCTGACATCTCCTTTTTCGTGGCCGCTGCCACCACCATAGCGTCCACTGGAACTCCTTTTGTTAAGTAGGTCTTGTCCTGAGGTGCCGTGATGTATTTATTGGGTTTCCTTGGGACTGGTTCCACTGTGTCAGGAGCCTCCCACGCCCTTCGAGCAATTAGTTCCATTAATTCGTCGAAGGGAGGAGTGACCCAGGAGGAAGAAGGGCGAGCACCAAATGCCTTCAGCAAAACTGACTCATCCTCAGAAGGGGGAAGGGACTGCCAGTCACCTCTCTGTTTCAGGATCTCCAATATGTCCGAAAAAGAGACATCTTCTGAAGGTGACTTAGGGGACCCTTCTGACTCATCTAAGTCAGTATCAGATGTCAAGGATTCTTGTGGAGAATCCAAGTGTCTCCTCTTACACAATCTTTTCCTAGGGACTTCTTCGTGGGGAGCATCCGAAGAAGCCTCCGAGGAAGAGGGGGCACCCTCCAGGGGTGGCTGAGACACTGGTGCCCGACGCTTGGATGTGGCCGTGGGTGCAGAGAAGGATAACGGCCCTTTATGGGGAGGAGAGGTTGCTTCCACTGATGTGGTTGTCTGGGTAGACAACACCTTCCTCATTAGGTCAAACGCCCCGGTCCCGCATCGAAGAATCTCCGGTTCAAGAAATTGGAAGAATCCCGACACAGGCACGAAGGCATCGACCCGAGGACGGAGCCGAATCGATCCGCCGAGGCCCGAGGAAGAGTCGGAACCGAAACGTCGGTTCGACTCGGCCCCGGAACCAAGGACAGATCGTCGGCTCCGAGACTCCGGTATCGGGTCCGACGGAGTCGAGGTGAGAGGAACAGACCGAGAAAAAGATGGTTCTGGACCCGAGGGCTCCACAATCAGAAGATCAGCCTCTTCCGGCTCCAAAGACTGAACAGGTCTCGGAGGAGGAATGGATGGAGACACTGGGAGGCCTTCAAGTTTCGACACCAACTGGGTGGAAACCGAAATAAGTTTGGACAGGGCCGAATGCTCCAATAACTTCTGCACCACACGATCCACATCGATATCAGAGAGTTTGGAAGAAGAACGGGTCGAAGGAACCGAAGACGGAGCAGACCTCAATAAGGTCGAAGGAGGGAGCTCCATCACCCGTTCCAAGACTTGAGGCTCAGGAACCGATACCAGTTGAAGACTCGGCCCCGAAGTCTGTGGAACCGGTGATCTAACTTTTGCTGAAGAGCTCGGAGCCGATGACTTGGGCTCCGACGTCTTCGATTCCTTAGAGGATTTCGATGCCTGGTCAGAAGCATCCAGAGCCTCCTGAAAAGAAGGTTTTAATAAACCTCTGTCCATGAGTTTCCTGCGCCTATCTGTCATGACCCTCCCACTAAAAGAGTGACAGATAGAACAGTCCTCTTGCAAGTGGAGAGGGCCAAGGCAGTAGACGCAGGAACTATGGTTGTCAGTCACTGACATTTTCTGGCCACACTGACAACGCTTAAATCCTGATTTTACCTTATCAGACATTTTACAAGAAAAAGACAAGTCCAGTAATATAGTCAAATCCGAGAAAAAAGTGTCAAATCCGGTTTAAATGTCAAATCCTTTTAAATTTAAGAAGGGTTGTAGGCCCCGAAAAACTCTAACCGATTAATAAGATTAACGGTACCGAGAATTTAAGCCACTCAACACACAATCACTCAGTATATCAAGATATATCAATAGAACAAAAAAATCCAATAAAATATAACAAATTAAGTTATATCTTAACTTTAGATGCTCGAGCTAGCTCCCAGCGATGCGAACGCAGCAGCGGCAAACTAGATCTGAGGTAAAGGCAGAGGGGGATTGTGGGTATTAGATTGTCTCGAGCTTCTTCTCGATGCAGAGCTTGCAAGAGGCCGGCACGGAGCCGAGGATCGGCTCCGAACCCATGTGTAAGAACAAACGGCGAGATTGAACACTATCACATTCGCTGTTGCAAAAAAAAAAAGTAAAAAAAAAAGAAAGAATACATAAAGTGGGGGCTTCACCCCCACAACTCCCTACTTAAATATACCAACTCTGAGATTGCACTACAGTGCCAAAAACGGCAAAGTAATAGAAGCGACCAAGTGAATTCTTTCCCTGGGAAAGAATTCTCTTAAAAGCCACCTCACTATTTTGCCTTTTCGCTGTTTTAAGCTCGACCAAGACACATTCGATAGAATGCGTCTTCAGTCATCTAATAGGAACCCAAAAACGGAACGTTATGGTGAGTACATAACTTCTTTATGTTATGTTGTCCTATCTCGCCTTCATTTGTACAATGATGGGACAGCACCTTTTCCCTGGTTGGCTCACGAGAGTACACCTTTAAGCACAGTGGACCCAAAGGAGGCCCTGTCCCTGGAGGCCAAATCCACTTTATAATGCTTGATAAATGTATGAGGAGTAGCCCAGATAGCTGCAGCACAAATATTATCCATTGAAATTCTGTCCTGAAAGGCAGAAGACGTAGCTAGTGCTCTAGTCGAATGAGCCTTAACGTTAAATGGTAAATCTCTGTTGTTTGAGGTATAGATGAAGGTAATGCAGTGTGAAAGCCAGTTGGAAAGGGTAGTTTTAGAAACTGGCCTACTTTTTTTTTGTGTCTGAAAAGGATATGAACAACTGGTCAGATTTTCTAAAATCTTTTGTCCTATGCAAACAGAAACTGAGTTGTCTGTGCATGTCCAGTTGATGTAATTTGTATTCTGCCTTGTTGCTGTGATTACAGAAAAACACTGGAAGCTCAATAGATTGATTTATGTTAGTTGAAGAAGAGACTTTAGGTAAAAAGGATGGATTAGTTCGTAAGGATACCCTATCCTTATGAAATATCAGATATGGCGGTTTGATAGATAGAGCTTGCAACTTTGATACCCTTCTAGCAGATGTTATAGCAACCAGAAAAATGGCCTTCCAGGAAAGGAACTTGAGGTCTGAAAATGAAGAAGGTTCAAAAGGTGGTAATGTTAGATGAGAGAGAACAAAATTTAATTCCCAAGGAGGAAGGGGTTCCTTAAAGGGAGGTCTTGATAAGGAGGCACCTTTCAAGGAGGATCTACACAACCTGTGTGACATTAAGCTCGAAGTAGGATCACCAATGTGGAAATTAAAAATTGCAGCAAGTTGTACTCTGATGGTTGCTGCAGCTGAACCCTGTTGGAAGAGTTCGGCAAAGAATTCTAAGATTGAGTGAAAAGGTGCAGAAAAAGGGTCAATGTTTCTGTTTTGAGCTCAGAGAGAAAATCTTTTCCATTTGCTAGAATACAGTTTTCTGGTGGAAGCATTATGAGAGGACATCAAGATATGCTTAACTGTTAGAGTGAAATTCTGAAGCCTGACTAAATTGGGAAGTGGAGCAGCCAAGTTGTCAAGCTGAGGGTGTGGAGAGAAAGATGAAATGCACCTGACATGTGTCAGCAGGTCTGGAACTGCGTCCAGAGTCCAAGACTTCTCCTGAAGATGAGGCCAAATGAAGGGGAACCAAACTTTACGAGGCTAGTAAGGAGCAATGAGAATCATCCTGCTTCCCAAGGACTGTGCTTTCTGAATGACTCTGGGTATGAGAGGAAAGGCATACAGAAGTCCCGAGGGCCAATCGTGAGCAAGTGCATCTCTCGGTGTCTCCCCCGGCAGGGGGATTAGGATAAAGTAGTTGCTGCACTTGGCATTCATGGGAGTGGCAAAAAGATCGTAGTAAGGCAGATGCCATGTTCAGAAAATCCTTTCCGCTATGTTCTGATTAAGAGACCACTTGTGAGGCATTAGAATTGCCCTGCACAGCTTGTCTGCTATCACGTTGAACTTCCCCAGAATGTGTGTTGCTACTAGAAAGCACTGGGAAGAAACTGACCATTGCCAAACTCTTAGGGCCTTGGAACAAAGGGGATAAGATCTGGTTCCCCCCGCTTGTTTATGTACCAAACAACAGACATTGTCTGATTGTATCACAACTGCCCCTAGAGGACAGAGTCGTAAAGTGCTTGCAACTCAAGAAGCACTGCTCTCATCTCTAGAACATTTATATGCAAGTGAGCCGCATGTTCTTGCCATATACCTTGGACTGTTCTCCCCAGATAATGCCCCCCCCCCCCAATCTGGGAAGCATCCATGGTCACTGTAGCTAAAGGTTGTTGTGGAACAAAGGGTCTCTCTATGGTCACATGGCTGGAGTGTATCCACCATCTTAACTCATTTTTGCATGATTCCGTTATCCTGATAAGGTGAGACATAGGAAGCTCTTGAAGTGACCAGTGAGAGAACAAAAGCCACTGAAGGATCCTCATGTGCATTCTGGCAAGGGGAACCAGTGTTATGGTGGAAGCCATTGTCCCTAATAATTTTAGATCTCTCTGTAGCCTTGTGAAGTGAGTGAGGTAGTTCAGCGTTCGAAGTGTAAAGGTCGCTGACGAAAAGACACGCTTCCCAGTGTGATCTGCCCTGAAGCCGATGTAGGAGCCAAGATCACCTGGGCCTATGCTCCAAGGGGTAGGCTCAGCACAGAAGAAGTCTGTTTAATATGAAGCGCTTTTTGTCGCCTACAATGAGGCAACTTCTTCAGATAAATTTCAATTGAGAAACACAATTTTATATGCTAATCTATTCACATGATGAAAAGAAAAACGTTGTATCAATGCTATATAAAATAGTGCCAACAATATATAATTAAAAAAACACATTAAAGTTTTTAACTATTACTTGTACAATCGCCTAACTATAAGTTAGCAAAGTGTTTACTCATAGTAAACAAGTTTACCAAGCTTTGTCTAAAAACACATAATACTTAATAAGGTAAAGTTAAATTTAAAAATGAAGATTAAAAGTTAAAAGTCAGAAGTTGAGCATCGATGTTAGAAAACAAACTCTCGAGACTGGATGCTAGTGCAACTAATAATAGTGTACAAAAATATTATTAGTTTAGTTTGTTCCAGTTTTTTACCAAATAGTTGAAAGTTATTGTATATAATACTTCACAATTGACTGAATAACTTTACTAATAATAGGTGCTATATTAGTGCGTTAAAAAAGCCTGTCTATCCAGGCTTTTGAGTTTTAGAAGACACACGATGTTACAATGTTCGTTTAAACCAGGCTCAAAAAATGCATTAGTTGTTATTTGCCATGACAATTCACGATCTTCCAAGAGCAAGTTTAAAGGCCCTCCTCTAATGTCATACTGGATTTGGTCAATTGCTCTAAATTTAAAACTATGGCCTTCGTAAGACATAACATGTTTAGCTAATGCATTTTCTACTTTATTAGTAGCTATTGCATAAGTGTGTTCATATATTCTGTCTCGTAAGTGGCGTTCCGTTTTGCCTATGTAGAATGCTTTGCATAATGCACAGGAAGCTACATAGACAACTAGTTTAAAATTACAATTTAACTTGTAATTTGTATTGCATTGTTTGTCATTAATACTGAAATTTATGCCTGTACTAACAAATTTACACATACTACAACAACCACAAGAATACATTCCCGCTCTCTTATTAAATTCTTTTGTTTTACACGATTGAAGAATACTTTTTAGATTCTTGCCTCTCCTAAAAATAATTTTAGGATAATCACTAAATTTTGCAGACAAGTTTTTATCATATTTAAATAGTTCCCAATTTTTATATAGTATATATCTCATATTGATACTATCTGAGTTGAATGTTATAATAAAACTGCATTCAAAACTTGTAGTTCCACTGCTGTCTGTTGTTTCAACATCATTGACTTCAGTTATATTTTGTATGTTACTGTGTCTATAGAAAAACTGAAGTTGGGTGGACTATTTTTGCACAAAAGTTGACGTGCATTTAAAATCGGGATAATAGAACCATTCTCTCTTTTTAACTTGACTTCACTAAATAGTATCTTAATTAAGTCCAATGGGTAGCCCCTCTGTTGAAACATATTTTCTAATAGGTTACATTCTGTAACAAAATCACTGTAAAGAGAAACCATACGGGCAGCTCTTATCATTTGTCCTTTTACTATGGCTCTTTTATGTGACGTAGGATGTAAACTTGTGAAGTGTAAATAAGAGTTACAGAATGTGCTTTTTCTATAAATTTTGGAAATGTATCTGTTATTAGCCACATCTTTAATTAAGTTGACATCTAAACAGTTGATGTTTACTTCCTGAAAATTAAATGTAAATTTAAAAAAAACTTGTTGTAGTATTGAAATAGTCAAGAAGTTTAGTAGCTGATTCTAAGTTACCTCGAAATAAAATAAATATATCGTCAAGGAAACGTGTAAAACCTTTCCCAATACACCATAACTGTGTTAGCAAAGCTTGATCCACAAGGGGAGCCCATTGCTACCCCACATTTCTGTAAAAATAACTCATTGTAAAATGAGAAATAATTGTTGGTAAGTATGATGTCTAAAAGAATTGTTACTAAATAGGTTTCTTTACTAGGGGCTCCTTTTTTAGAAAGAAATAAATTGACCCATTCTAAGCCTTCAAGGTGTGGGATTGACGTGTAAAGGTCTACTACGTCAATTGTATTTTTGTACACTATTACTAGTTGCACTAGCATCCAGTCTCGAGAGTTTGTTTTCTAACATCGATGCTCAACTTCTGACTTTTAACTTTTAATCTTCATTTTTAAATTTAACTTTACCTTATTAAGTATTATGTGTTTTTAGACAAAGCTTGGTAAACTTGTTTACTATCAGTAAACACTTTGCTAACTTATAGTTAGGCGATTGTACAAGTAATAGTTAAAAACTTTGATGTGTTTTTTAATTATATATTGTTGGCACTATTTTATATAGCATTGATACAACGTTTTTCTTTTCATCATGTGACTAGATTAACATATAAAATTGTGTTTCTCAATTGAAATTTATCTGAAGAAGTTGCCTCATTGTAGGCGACGAAAAGCGCTTCATATTAAATGGATTTATTCTGCCTTTTTTGTGGACCGGACTTTGTCTCCGAGAGCCTTCGTTTGGTTGTATCAGTACTTTTCTACTAGTTTGTTTTTGTTCAGCACAGAAGAAGATCGGGGCTGAGAATCCCCCTCGGGGCAGACCGAGGAACCTCGGCTCCCAGACTCTCTGGATGGCACCAAGAGTGTCGGAGCAGAAGTCGGCTCCGTGATCACCGAAGGGGGTCTCGGAATCGATGGATTCACAGTAAGTGGCACCAAGCACTCTGACTCTGAAAGGTCCAGCTTGGCTTGGAGGAGGAACAACAGTGGGTACAATGGCTATAGTAGACTCCGGGACCAGACGGGTTGGAGCCGAATATAATTTGGTTAGCATTGGCGACTTCAAGAGTCTGCACACCACACGTTCCATGTCATCATCAGATAAGCTCCTGGTGGACCTGGAGAATAGGGACAGAGAAGAGATATGTGCAAAATGAGAGATCTCAGTGTAGGGGAGATCAGTGAAATCTCAACAGACCAGCTTCGAGAAGAGGTATATTGTGGCTCCACAGACTTTGGAGCCGAAGAACCAGGCTTGTCAATCAAAATAACCTCCAATGGTTCTGAAGACTGTGGAACCGAGGAGGTAGTAGCCTTAGATATTTTAGGTAACTTGACTGGAGGCTCTGAATGAGCCGATGCAACAGGTGATTGTTTCTTTTGAGGTTTGTCCTTTTTTGAAGAAGGAGAAGAAGAGGAGGAAGAACAACTGTGGATAGTTTCCTCAAAAATTGGCTTTTAGAGCCCCTTAAAGATTAATTTGTTTCTCCTTTCTTGTAAAACCCTGGCACTGAAGGAATGACAGAATGTACAATCCTCTTGCAAATGAATAGCTCCAAGGCAATAAACACAGATGACATAACCATCAGTAAAAGACATCTTTTGGGAACATTTCTGGCATTTCTTAAAGTCCAAAGGCTTATGTTCCCTCTCCTTTGGGTCTTTGGACATGATATATGACAAAAGACCACACTCTAACAACAGAAAATTCTAAATACTGAAACTACTTATATATAACTAATTACAACAGGAAATACTGAGCAGACAGTTAGACAAAGGAAGATAATAGGGCGTCTAACTAAAATGGCCCTAAATCCCAGAAAAAACAACACACCAACTACAAGCCCTCTAACTAAAACGGGCGAACAGCTCTCTAACTTAAACGAGCTACTATCAAGCTATACGAAAAAGTCACAGCAACAAAACCACTACAATAGATACAGCAAGGCCTACGAAAACGATGGCCAAAGGCAGCACCAAATAGGAATAGTACCTATAAATATCTACATATACTAACTCAAAGTCCAACTATGCAACTACAATGCTAGAAGAAAACACCCACTATAATATATAAAGAGAAAAAAGGTCTAATGAATGTAATAAGTAGAAAAAAAAATCACAACTTAGCCACGGTCAAGAAGAGTGCATCCAACCTCGTAAAGCGGCAAATGAGATCTGGGGAGTTACATCACTGCATCATGGGACACCTATTTGCCACAAGCCAAGTTTCAGTCTTTCAGCTGTGTATTTGGCCAAGTCGGAGCTGAGGATCAGCTCAGAACCCATCATTGTAAGAATGAAGGTGAGAGATAGGACAACATAATATCAATCATTCTCCCAGAGACTGGTGTTTGCATACTATAAATGCATGCCAGCTCTCGGGCAGATCAGAGTTCGTGTAGACTGTGCAGATGGCATGGGCAACACGTGATGTAAAGAGACCTAAAGGAACCTACAACTGTTGTCATGCCAAAGTCCCTAAAAGTTGAAATCCCACCCACAATTCAAGTTCTCATCAAGCGTTCAATAAGGTATATGAAATCTCACACCAGGGTCATGAATCTGATACAGGTTCACTGGACAACCCTTTCTCAAATGGGACCATCTAGACCTAAGGACAAGTCTCAGGACAAAAAGGCTTGGTTCTTAGTAGATCCCATCAGGTTGATTTGGATGACCACTTTCTGAGAAGAGGTTGGATGGACCTAAGACCAAACTGATCAACCAGGGGATGGGCACTGAAACTAGCTTAGAATGCAGCACTGAAGGAGTAGCTGGAGTTGCACTTCCACACCTGTGGGTTACCAATGTAAAGGTAGAACAGAACAAGTTCAAGTCTCTGATAATCAGGGACAATTTCTATCTGAACAAGGACAAGGAAATGGAGCAATAAGAGGACTTGACTAGACACTGACCAGACCTTCAAACTAAGTCATAAGAGGTCACAAGAGAGATTTTCCTGTCAATCCTTTAGGTTGGTACTCCCTGTCACCAAATATAGGATTTGGACAAGTTTCTAAAATCACAAAGAACTTAAAAGAAAATGGTATGAGAGCATAGGAACATTTACTGATGGTGGTAGTACTGAAGACCTGAATTGTGTGAGAGAAAAGAAAAGGAACTGACAGGCATGAAGAACAACATGTATGTAGTTAATGTGCGACATGGCAAACATCATTATGGGCATTTAACCACCCCAGACTGAATGTCTGAAAAAAAGATGCCACAACACATTGAGACTGCTAACACGATGAGCCCAACCACAGTACTGACCAAAGGGGATACATACATACAAACATTTCAAAAATGGGCATTAATGCCTTTCTAGCTTGCCAAAATACCAAAAACCTTGTTCCAATAATAAGTATCCAGGCTGTTCTTAAAAATATCTAAACTAGTACTTGCTTTAATGTAACTTGGAAGTCTGTTCCATGCATCGGCTACTCTGTCACAGAATTGATTATTACACTTCTCATTCCTATAGAATCTCCTGCATAGGTTATCTGATGATTCGCTAGTACTTTTTGTTAACCCCAAACATTCCCAGAGGTAGTTGTCACTAAATGCCCTATATATCTGAATAAGATCTCCTCTTAGGTATCTGTAAGAGACATTGTACAAGTTCAGATATTTTAATATTTCATAATAACTTAAATTTTCACATCCATGGATACCCTTGATATATTTCCGTTGCACTCTTTCCAGTTTGCTCATGCTTGTGTTCTTATAGGGTTTTCATATTGTTATTCCATACTCATGTTTGGGTTTAATGTAACTAACTAACAAACAATGACTTCATTATTTTTAATTTCCTAGACCTTATAAATCTTTTTATACAACCTATAGTTCTATAACTATCAGTAACCAATTGGTTGATATGATTAGAAAAACTCATAGATGAATCTACCCATATACCCAGGCCCTTAAATGAATCTACAGTTTCAATCACTGTGTGCTGTATTAAATATTCACACTTCAGCTTATGCTTACCAAATCTCATATGCTTAGTTTCTGATGTATTTATCAGCATATTATTCCCCTGTGCCCAAATGCTCAATTTAGTCAAGTTATTTTGGAGACATGCCTTATCTGTAACACATGTAATCAGTTTACCCAATTTCAGGTTGTCTGCATATAGACTGTAGAACACCTCAGATGAAAAAGTTAGGTCTGAAAGATACAATGTAAACAAGTAAGGCCCTACGACAGAGCCTTGTGGGGCACCCTGACTGTAACCAAGGATTTCACCTGTCCAGTTGCTGTATGATACTTGCCATGTCCTATTTGTAAGCCATGCAGCTATCCATCTTATCAAGAGTACACCAATACCTAGTTGTACTACTTTATTGATCAGTGTTATGTGTATGACCCTGTGAAATGCTGAAGTTAAATCTATATAAATTACATCACAGCACAATTTTTCATTCATAGCTGTTATTACATTGTTATAGAACATCATGTTACAGGTGGTAATAGATCTGTTTTCAACATGTGCATGCTGATATATGGTTTCAAGTCCCAACCTGTCCAGTTCTGACAATAACTTATCCACTATTACCTTCTCCATTATTTTTCCACAACCTGAAAGCAGACTTAAGGGTCAATATGACTCTGGGTTTGTTCTACTCTCTTCTCCCTTAAAAACAGGTTTAATAAGCGCATGTCTCCAATCTTGAGGAATCTCCCCATATTTATATGACCTAGTGAATAAAACATATAATGGTACTGTAAGTTCTTGCTGAAGTGTTCTTAGCTCATTGTTACTAATTCCATCCTCCCTGTGCTTTGCTTGGATCCAGTTTGCGCAGTTCTTTTTCAATAAAATCTAATTTGATTCCAGTATCTGGGGTTAACTGGATGTCACTAGACAACTTACCACCACTTTTGTGGAGCCAAATTTTTTGCATAAGATTTTGTAAATATAGCTATAATTTTTTGTGTCTGATAATACATTTTAGAATCTTCACACAATTTATCAATTTGTGTGTCTTTACTCCTTCCACATCTTATGTATCAATAAAAAGGTTTCCTATTATGCTCAACATCTTTGTATAAATGTTCTTCAACATTTTCTTAATCTTGTCTCACACTACGCTTAATCTGTTTGTCCAGCTTGTTTATTTCAGTTTTCAAAGTTGTAGTTTGAACTCTCTTCCATTTCTTATATATTTTTTTCTCTCGCCTTAATAAGCTATCTTGTTCTTAATGAAATATATCTGATTAATGTTGTATGCCTATAATCCTAATGTTAAACATATTTTTGATTTTTTGCACTCAAAACAAATTCTCTTTCAAAACTTTCCACATTCCATCTGCATTTTTTCCACTGAACACCTCACACAGTTAGTTTTACATAGCAGCTGCTTTGCTTCCATATAACTGTAATTAACCATCTGTGCATTGGCTTAGATTTTAGTTTGGCAGAATTATCTAGCAACAAATTAACCTTTATAACCCCATGATCACTGCACATCAATGGTGGTAAAACTTAACTTGAAGTTACAGTAATTTCTCTGGGAACACAATGTCTAGTAGATTCCGTCCCCTGGTAGGTTTTTTTTTTACAATCTAAAGCAACTGTTGTTCTTGAATATATGCTTGTCTGTATTATACAGCTGTCAAAGACAAATGCTTGTTCTGGCAATTTATTTGCTAGTTTGCCACTGAATATGTAATGACATGTCATTTTATTTGCCAGTCTGTGCATATACATACACATATTTATCTGAGAACTACAAGATGACCACAGGTCATATATGAAAGTCTGGAATGATTTTCCATGTAGTATAAACTTTGTGAGTCAGGCAGGCAGCCTTTAGAGCATTCTGAGTGGTATTATGATGAAAGTTTTCAGTGCTCCATGATCTAACACAGTAGATCTGATGTTTCCGGCTAAGAAACAACAAAAAGAATGAGTCATAGCTTCTGAAAAATATAGACCAATTCAGCATAAACACAGAAAAGAAAATTTATTCTTACCACTTTTTGGACAAGGATGAAATCCTTATTATGTGTAATCATTGCCTTCAAAAACTGTTTCCTTTCAAATGATGACCATTTATCAGCTCCTAGAAAAACAGCATAAGTTCATCACAGCTAACATTTAATTCCACCATTAATGTTTAATATTTATTATTTATTATTTATTATTTATTTAACATTTGTTGAGCGGGAAAGTCCGACTAGGTTCCACAGATCCTGTTTTCAGCAGAGGCCCGGGGAGAAATATGTTCCATGCATCAGATACCAGCATGACAAAGCAGTGAAATAACTTGCATAACTCTTCACATATTTTACCTACAGAAGGGGAAGACAATGAACTTGCTGGGGAACACAACAGGGGAGTGACAAACTTTGCTAAGGCTTTTACCAAAAAGAAAGGGGCACTGAACTAAAGGCATGTCTGCTAAGACTTTACAGGCCACACACCAGCCAATGGCTCTTTTTAAAAAGCTACTGCTATACACCTTTAAGATGGCACCACCAGTGTTGACCCTCTTTTGAGCAACTATATCATTCACAGACAAACTAATGGTAAAGATAACATTTTTACGAACCAGGTATCAAACTGGCTAGCAAATATAAAAGTTAGCACAAATTATATGCTACTAGCAAATGCATCATGTAATGATATCTCAGAAATACATTAAAATGCTGCTACATCTGCTCAGAGTAGTTTATTTTTTGTAATGTAACAACATTACCAGCAAAACAGTACCATGTGAAGTCAAAAGTCTTAAAAAGGCAGCTACGAAAAAATTAATGCTTATAATATTGTATCTTATGAACTCTCACTGGTAAAGGAGTTCTTAGTAAGTGCAGAATGCACTTTCTTGAGACAATACTTGCTTCATCAGAACATGTAGTTAAATATGTACTCACAAGAACAAGATCACAGCATTATTTGGTTAAGAAAAGATAAACAGCCATTTAACAAAGTCACTCTTAAATAGCTTGATTACAAAAAAAGGTTATATTTTCTGTTTGATCCTTACAAAGAAACAGCTTTAAAAGTCTGAAATTAAAACTAAAAGCAGAACGCCTACCTTTTTAATATACAGGTGAAAGCATTATGCAACTGCAATGCACCAAAGGTAAACTGGAGTTAATGAATGACAATGAGAACAGGATGCTGTTCTCTTAAAGCCCATGTTTGTTTGGTCATTATTTACTTTTATAAACTGAGACAAGCAGGGTGTCTAATACCTTGTATCCATATGCAGCTGGAGGCCTGGAGCAGAAAACCTGCATCTCTATCATTTACCCTTGTGATGAGGCCAACTGCTCTCTATTAAAATGCTTCTCATTCTTGTGCTGGAACTGGCTAAGACTGATTTTACAACTTTTTTCAAAGTTTTGAGGAAACATGTTCAGCTGAGTGATAGGTAACCTGCAGTAAAATCATGAAAGTACTCAGGATTCCCAAAGGGGGAGGTTAAGAGAAGAGGAAATGGCTTAATAATGATGTTTCTTGTTTAAAAAAATGCAGGAATTGAATAATGTATGTAATGTTGCTTAGGTTATATGATACACAGCAATATATGTGAAGTATAATGTTTGTTCTGATGTTGTTAATCTTTCCATTCATCACTGATGGGTTCGGTTCCAAGCCCTTGGAACCAAGTCGGCCTTTTTACCAAGCTCGCGCCAGCCAAAAAAACTCTCGAGCTAAGTCTCTACCCAGAATGCCCTGTAACCCCAGATCTCGTTTGCCACGTAGCTGTAAAGCTGCGTTTCAGCCGAGCTCTCAGCTAAGTGAAACTTTTTTGATATTTGTGCGAAAAATTTTGGATATCTTCATATTTTATTAAGCAATTAGTTTTTCTAGTGTCTTTTCTTTTGTCTGACCTTGGTTTTTCCTCTCTACCCGTAGTTACCATTGGTACACTTTCAAGTACCATTGTTGGTATGGCCTTCCTCCCTTACCATTGTGGTATTTCTTCATTACCATAGTTGGCATTGTTTAACCTATTAGCTGTCTTTTGTTCAGGTGTTTCCTCTCTTTTCTCTATCATACAAGTGCATTGTTATATTTGTGACTTTTCTGAATGGAGTTGACTTTGATTATAGTTGAATTATACAGTTGGCCTGTGGTGTCTTTTTCTCTCTCAATACGTCAGATAAGGAGGGTACTTCAGGTTTTAAGCATTGTACTTCATGTAAGGGCAAGTTACCTTTATTTATTTTTATTTTATTTTATTTTACATTTGTTGACCAGGCTAGTCTAGCTGGATATATGTCCATTTTCAGTAGAGACCCAGGGAGAAAAGCTCCAAGCAAAGGCACAGACAATCAATATTATATATAGTAATAGTTGACAGAAATACAGTAGATGGTTTATAATTGAGGTTCAGTTAGACTTGAAACAAAGCAGTATAGTAGGATATACTAAAACAAAATACATTTAGTGAGCATTTGAGAGATAACAATTTATAAAATTATTGACTAATATACTTTCCTAAACACAAGGACTGATAGTGCAGTAGATCAGGAGAATAGAGAGAGCAGCAAGGGGAAGGAGGTGTTAGTCAGGGTTAGAGCAGGGACAGAGCCAGTGAGTTTTAAGGTATTCTTTAAGTAGTGTTTTGAAAAGAAGAGTGGAAGTGAGGGTGGTAAGTTCATTAGGAAGCTGGTTACAACTTTTTCCTATTGTGTTGGAGAAAAGAGAGTCCCCTGCTTTGTTGTTGGATTTAATAGTGGAAACTAGTAGCTTATTAGCTGATCGAAGTGTAGTAAGATTTTTGTAGGGGATGATCAGATTATTGAGGATTGGGGTATTGTTAGGATGATAGAGAATCTTATGGGAGATGACAAGTTGTTGGCATAGCAGTTGGTTCTGTAGTTCTAACCATCCCAGTTGTTTGATGTTGTGACAATGGTAGGTTCTAAAGGGGGTGCCAGTGGAAAATCTGGCTATGTTATTGTAACATGCTGAGAGTTTGGAAAGGTTGCTTTTAGAAAGATTGGTATATATTGCAGAGGCATAGAATAGGGTAGAAATCAGATGGGTCTGGGAAATGGTTATCCTGGCATAAGGGGTTAGGAAGGGTTTGATTCTGTCAAGGGTGCCAAGTGTTTTGTTAACAGACTTTATTGCAGAGTTAATATGGTGATCATAGCTAAGGTGGTTATCAACTGTTACTCCCAGTAGACAGGTAGTAGTGTCAGGGGATATGTTAGTACCATTGTTAGAGGTTACAGTGAAGTACAGTTGAGATGACTTAAGAGTAGGAGCAAAGAGCAATAATTTAGTTTTTTTGGGGTTCAGTAGGAGACCATGTTGCAAGAACCAGTTTTCAGCACTGTTAAATATGGACTGGGTGATTGACTGGAGAGAGGTTATGGACTTGGCTGAACAAATTAAGGTTGAATCATCTGCATATTGTATGCAGGTGGCTTGTGGAATTGTGATGTGTAGGTTATTTATAACTAAAGAGAAGAGAAGAGAAGAGAAGAGGACCTAAAATAGAGCCTTGAGGTACTCCTATGTTCACAGGGAGTGGTGTGGAAAGATTATTATTCCAGAGTACGGCTTGGTGTCGGTTTTCCAGATAGGATTTAAACCATTGTAATGCCTATGCATCAAGTGATTGGACCTTTAGTATGTCAGTAAGCAAGTTATGATTCACCATATCGAAGGCCTTTGAAAGGTCAATGAAAAGTGTAGATGAAAATGCGTTATTGTTTCGGTTTTTGTTTATGGTGTCAGTGAAGGATAGCAGGGCAGTTGTTGTGCTATGGAATGGTCTAAAACCATGTTGGCAGCCTCCAAGTAAGTTATTCTGGAGAAGGTGGTCAAGTAGCTGTCTGTGAATGCATTTCTCCATTATTTTAGCTATTGGAGAGAGTAAGGCAATGGGGCGAAAGTTGGAAAGTTCAGTAGATGGGACACCTTTGTGTAGAAGGATGATATGTGATACTTTCCATATGGATGGGATTTTGCTTTCTGTGATTGTTCTATTTATAAGTATGGAGATGGGATAGGCAATGGCATTAGCAGCAATTTGCAGGAATTCAGCAGGAAGACAATCAGCAGAAGGGGTGCAGGGCTTAAGTTTTAAGAGGAGGTTGCATATGAAGGATGTGGGTACTGGTTTTATATGAAAGGTAGGAGATGGAGTATTAGTGGTATCTAACTGGGAAGAGGTATCAGGTGGCCAAGTATTAGCTAGGGTTAGAATGGCTTTGGTAAAGTAGTTATTAAAGGCATCTGGAATCTGGTTGGCATTATTATGGTTGAAGCCTGAGGGGGCAGGAGTTGTAGAGTGGCCTGGCTTAAGAAGATTGTTTATGCCTGACCAGAATCTTTGTGGTTTTTGTTGGTGGGTTTGTTGGAGATGAAGGTAATATTCTTTTTTGTCTTGGAGAATTTGTTTTTTGGTGGCATTTCTTAATTGTTTGAAGTGGAGGTGATCTGACTTACCTAGCAGTGATTCTCATGATGACTGTGTATACTGTTTGGGAGTGTCTCACCTTTCAGTGCAACCTTCATATGACATTTGTCAGAGTTTCAGTCAACACACTCTTAATGAGCTCAAAAATAAACTCATCCTGAAAGAGTTACTCAATTCTCCCTTCTCAGAGGCCATTTCTGCGAAGGAGGTCTCAACCCCTCCTTCTAAGGACAAAAAGAGATCCCACTCTGTTCCTTCTTCACCATCAGGTGATCAGAGCAAGCCTGGGAAATCAAAGGTCCCAAAGTTATCTTCGGAGCATAAATCAGCCTCCTCGGCTCCATCTTCTTTGGCTCCGACCATCTCAAAACCATCGACACTGGTACCCGTTTTGGGACCGGTTCTGCCTCCGGCACAGATCATAGACCTTACTACTTCTATTTCAACTTCGGCACCTGTGGCCACTTTGGCTCAGGGCACACCTTCAACTACATCATTAGTTTCCATTTCAGAACCAACCATTTCAGCTTTGAGTGCCACTTCAGCACTGAGCGTTGTACCGACCTCACTGGATTTGACCCCTTTACTTCCGGTCTCAAAACTAGAGATTTCTGTGCTGGCAAACCTTGCATCATGGACCTGATACTCCCCCACTGTAGATCCATTTCTGGGCGAAGCGTGCAGCCCTTTCATCGAATGTCCTGACTCCTCATCTGGAGTATCCACTAGATCCACCAGGAACCTTTCTGAACACAATGTGGTGTGTCTTGTACACCAGCTGTTGTTAGCCAGGGGGATTCCCTCACCTTCTAAGGCCAATCTACCTGCAGGACTTGGGTTGCCTTAGCCATGGACTCCATCTTACACTCCTCCTTCGACCATCTCGGTTCCAAAGCCTTCTGCTCCGACATCTTTCTTGGAACCTTGCACCTCTACGCCTACTGTGCATCTCACACCGGCTCCGAATGTGTCCCTTTGGTCTTCGGTTCCCACTGAACCGGTCCTCCCTCTATCTGGGGATTGGGGGACAGGCGCGTCGGCCGGGGTATGGAGCCACCTCTCTCCTCGGTTCCATCTTCTGTGCTAATAGCCGCATCCACGCCGATCCTGCTTGAGGCTCCATCTGTGGGAGCAGGTTCGGACTGGGGTGTGACCCCGGTCCCGAGGTTGTCTTTCTCGGTTCCAGGCTCCCATCCCTTTTCGGGTGGGCCTGCCTTCCGCACAATGGAGAGGGCCCTTGCTTCTGGCAGCACTCCTTTGATGTGGGAACCCTAGTTTTCACCCCCTGAGCTACAGCTGTCAAAGACCACCT
Source organism: Protopterus annectens (assembly GCF_019279795.1). Taxonomy (NCBI): domain Eukaryota; kingdom Metazoa; phylum Chordata; order Ceratodontiformes; family Protopteridae; genus Protopterus; species Protopterus annectens. Next base: position 614,081,319 of record NC_056725.1, read on the forward strand.
CCCCGGGACACCAGGCAGAGAAGCCGCAGGGCACCCCTGTTCAGGGTACCTGCTCTTCCGAGTCCTCCTCAGGGACCCCCACTGAGGAGCCCCCTTGAAAGAAGACATGCAAGAGGAAGCACATGGACTCACCTGAGGAGTCCTTAACAGAAGAAATGGATTACGATGATGGTGAAGGGTCCCCACGGTCACCTCCTGATGATGTCTCCTTCAGAGACATCCTGGAAATGTTAAAGCAGAGAGGTGACTGAAAGCCCTCCAACCCTTCGTCTAAGGAGTCTGTGTTCCTGCAGGCTTTTTGCCCCCAGCCTTCTATGTCTTGGGTGACCCTGCCTGCCAACGAGCTCATCCAGCTTGTCGTGCTGCGCGCTTGGAAGAACCCTGATTCCACTGAGTCGATCTCTCGGAGACCAGGCAAAATTCTTTCCTCTCCTGCGAAGAACCCGCACTGGTCCAAAGGGTTACCAGTTGACGCTATGGTGGTGGCGGCAGCCATGAAAACGGACTTGGCTGAGGAAATTCACACTGTCCACCCGCCTAACTGGGTGTCCTGGGTGGTGGACAGACTTGGGAAGTGTGTTTTTGTATCAGGGACCTTTGCCATACAGTCCTTGAATTGTTTGGTACATTTTACGAGGCTCCAGAGGGATTTGATCTCCGAACTCTCTGGGACACTCACAGGACAGTTGTCTGACGAGGTCAGCGACAAAGTGGCCTCACAGCTCGCAACCCTGGAATCAATATCCAACTCTTCCATGAGGTTGCTGTCACATGCAACCGAAGGGGCAGCTAGAGTGGCAGGTACGGGCGATGTTATGAGGCGTCATGCCTAGATGCACATTTGTGACCTCGCGGACACCTTCAAGTCTTCCTTTCAGAATGCCCCCATCAAAGCTTTATCCCTTTTTGGCTCCAAAGTGAGGGACATGCTAGCCAGGTGCGAGCAAGATGGAAAGACCCTGTCTGCCGTAGGCCTACAGTTTTCCAATCCTCAACGTAACCTTCTCCAGGAATCAGAGGACTGGAAAGATGTGGCATAAGAAATCTCAGGGTGCTTCCCATGACGCACGTGGTATTGATACTCCCAGAGGCAGAGGGGGTAACAATTCCGGAAGATGCCCCTATAGAGGCAGAGGGGGTCCTCCTAATTAGGGCTCCAGGGATTCCTTCTCTGGACAGCCTTATCAGTGCTCCTGAGGAGCAGCCCAATTGCTTACCTCTGGAAGCAGTCGTGGGTCGTTTCTCTCGGCACCAAGCTGCCTGGCAATCCATCACCTCTGATTGTTGGGTGCAGAGCATTATCACCAGAGGTTACACCATTCCCCTTTCTTGTCAGCTAAATTTCCCAAGAAAACTTCCCAACGTTCCACCCAGTAAAAGGGGAGCAGCAGCTTCAGAGATTATAAAGCTGTCTCAAAAAAGAGTCATCCAACCAGTCCCACCAGACCAGCGTGGATCCGGATTTTACTCCAGATTCTTTTTGGTGCCAAAAAAGACAGGGGACTGGAGACTCATTTTGGATCTCGGCAGCTTAAAAAGTCTGTCACCCAAACCAATTTCTGGATGGTCACGGTTCAGTCCATTCTCCCCTTTTTTAAAAGAAGGCGATTGGATGCACTCTATAGATCTCCAGGATGCATATTACCACATCAAGATGGACAAACGCTCCAGGAGTCTGCTTCCGGCTAAGAGCTAGTCATTATCAATTCCATGCCCTGCCGTTCGGTCTCTCTACAGCCCCCAGAATGTTCACGAAATGTATGGCAGTGGTAACAGCTCACTTGAGACTAAAAGGATTCCTGGTGTTTCCATATCTGGATGATTGGCTCCTTACCGCCCCCACTGAGCATTTTCTGGTAACAGCACTACATTATACTCTCTCTCTCTGGCAAAATTGCTGGGAATAACAATACATTGGGAGAAATCAAACCTTGTCCCTACACAACAAGCAGAGTTCACTGAAGGAGCGTGCAATACTCAGTCCTGTCTGGAATCACTCCCAATTCACAGACTACATCGACTGAGGCTTCAACTCCAAGTGATACTCTCATAAACAACAGTTTCTGCAAAAGAAGTTTTTCAGGCCCTATGTTCTATGGCAGTGTCAATCCCAATAGTGCCTCTAGTAAAGCTATACATGTGGATTCTGCAATGGCTCCTTCTGTGTCAACGGTTCCCAAACTATCACCCCCTCAGTTACCAGATTCAAATAACCAACTCCTGCAAACAGGACCTGCTTTGATGGATGAGGCCAGACATAGAACTTTGGAGTCATCCATTTCAATCTTCTCGGCCCATAGCCATTGTGACCACGGATGCTTCCCTGATCGGGTGGGGGGGGCATTTCCAAGGAAAGACTGTCCAAGGCACATGGTCTACCTCAGAGGCCCACCTGCATATCAATGTTCTGGAACTGAGAGCTGTGCTGTTAGCATGCAGGCCTTCCATTCGGCTCTCCCTTCCGAGACAATTGCAATTCAATCAGACAATATGCCAGTGGTCTGGTATATCAACAAGCAAGGAGGAACTAAGTCCTATCCCCTAGGTCGAGAAGCCATGAGAATTTGGCAGTGGGCGATAACTTCAAACCGCTTTCTAATAGCAAAGCATATCTCAGGGAGCTCCAACGTGATTGCGGACAAGCTGAGCAGATGCATCCTCATGCCTCACAAGTGGTCCCTCAACCCCGAGGTGGTGTCAGCAATCTTCAGCCACTGGGGCCAGTCCTGCTGCAATCTTTTCGCATCCCCATCAAACACCACATGCAGCAGCTATTTCACCCTACTTCCCCTGATGATCTGACCCATGATTGGCCCATGGGACTTCTTTACACTTATCCTCCCATCCGTCTGATCCCACAATTTCTAGAGAAAGCTCTTCGGTTGAGATGCATGGTGATCCTCATAGCCCCATTCTGGCCTTGACAAGTTTGGTTCCCTTTCCTTCGGCCTCACCTAGTATACACGCCGTGGATTCTGGACCCTCTACTAGATCTGATTACTCACCCCCAAGGGCTGAGTCACCCAAATCTGTCCAGTCTCAAGCTGACAACTTGATTTCTCCATTTCCATTAGTAGCCAGGCAAGCTAATCTCTCCTCGCCTGTTCGAGACATCATTTTGGCCTCTCATACATCATCCACCAGAAGACTACACCAGGATAAATGGAAAAGATTCTCCATCTGGTCCAAGGATAACATACTAAACCCGTATTCGGCTCCAGTTTCTGCAGTGCTTCAATACTTGGCTAGGTTTTTTGATAATGGAGTCTCTGTCTTTACCATACGAGTACATCTATTGGCAATTTCCAATTTCCACAATGGTACAGATGGCACCCCTCTTATCTCTCTACGCATTTGCAAGGTTTTCCTCAATGGGAATTCTGATATCAGGCCTCCTGTCAGACAGCCCGTGGAACCATGGAACTTCACTGTAGTCCTTCAGTCTTTGACTCAGAATCCTTTTGAACCTGGTGCAAAATGTGACCTAAAGTTTTTGTCTTGGAAATCCTTGTTCTTGGTAGCCATAACATCTGCCAGAAGAGTCTCAGAGCTGCAGGCATTGTGTATCACGAGGCCCTATCTGGTCTTTCATAAAGACAGAGTATCACTTCGGTCAAATCCATCCTTTCTCCCCAAAGTTGTTTCTGAATTCTCCATAAACCAGACCACTGACCTCCCAGTATTCTTTCCCAATTTTGCCAATAGAGAAGAGTACTGCCTTCACCCTTTACATGTACATAGACAATTGAGATTTTATCTAGACAGGACCAAACCTATCCGTAAATCTGAACAGCTTTTCCTCTCCTGTTCTGGGCCCAGAATGGGAGAGGCTGTTTCCAAGGTTACTTTATCAAAATGGCTAAGAGACTGCATACATTTCATCTATTCCCTCAGTAATGAACCTATGCCAAAAGTTAAAGCTCACTCCACTAGATCTATGACAACATCTGTAGCTTTCCATTTCAGGGCTTCCATGGATGACATCTGTGCAGCAGCTACTTGGGCTAAGCCTCATACCTTTATCAATCATTACAAATTGGACTTGGTCTCTAGAGGGAGACCTGCCTTCGGCTCAGTGGTATTCAGGAATGTTCTTCTGTAAGGGCCACCCATGGACCTCAAGGTAGCTGGGGATTCTGTCCCATCAGTGATGAATGGAAAGAAGATTAACAACATCAGATAAAGAAGTTATGTCTTACCATAACGTTCCCTCTGTGTTTTTCATCCTCTTTCATTCATCACTTCCCACCCTCCTTCCCCCTCCAAAGGCTCATGGGGGATGCTTTGGGTCTAAGTGGTGCCCTAGGGTAGTTGCGCAGAAGTGGCCTCGGCTTTACTTCCTTTTCTCTAGCAAACTCGATCTCAGGTAACAGGGAGAAGGGCATTCTGGGTAGAGACTTAGCTCTAGAGTTTTTTTGGCTGATGTGAGCTTGGTAAAAAGACCAACTCGGTTCCGAGGGCATGGAACTGAACCCATCAGTGATGAATGAAAGAAGATGAACAACACAGATGGAACATTATGGTAAGACAACTACTTTTTACGTTAATATAGTTTGATTACTTTTATATGAATGTAAATTTGCCTATGTCACAAGTGTAATTCAATTTGAAAAAAAAAAAAAAAAAAAAAGAAAGGAGGGGAGGCAAAGAAGTAGCAGTAGCAATGCACTGTATCGGCTTACTTTTCTTGCTGTCCACTTGCAAGTTAACTCTCTTGTAGACAGGACTGCAGAGCTTCCACTGCCCTTATTTTATTAAAGCAGACTGTATGCTCCATGTTCCTCAAGATTGGAGACATGTGCTTATTAAACTTGTCTTCAAGGGAAAGGGGAGTAGGACAAACCCAGAGTCATACAGATCCTTAAGTCTACCTTCATGTTGTGGAAAAATAATGGAGAAGGTAGAACTGGATAGGCTGGGACTTGAAAATATATATCAGCATGCATACATTGAAAACAGATCTATTACCACCTGTAACATGATGTTCTATAACAATATAATAACAGCTATAAATGAAAAAGTGTGCTGTGATATAATTTATATAGATTTAACTTCAGCATTTGACAGGGTCATACACAAAACACTGATCAATAAATTAGTACAACTAGGTACTGGTGTACTCTTGATAAGATGGACAGCTGCATGGCTTAAACATAGGACATGGCAAGTGTCATACAGCAACTGGACAGGTAAAATCCTTGGTTACAGTCAGGGTATCCCACAGGGCTCTGTCCTAGGGCCTTACTTGTTTACATTGTATCTTTCAGACCTAACTTGTTCATCTGAGGTGTTCTACTGTCTATATGCAGATGACCTGAAAATGGGTAAACTGATTATATGTGTTACAGATAAGGCATGTCTGCAAAATAACGTGACTAAATTGACCATTTGGGCACAGGAGAATAATATGCTGATAAATACATCAAAAACTAAGCATATGAGATGTGGGAGACGTAAACTTAAAGGTGGATACTTAATGCAGCACACAGAGATTGAAACTGTAGGCTCATTTAAGGACCTGGGTATATGGGTAGATTCAGCTATGAGTTTTTCTAATCATATCAACCAATTGGTTAAAATAGTTATAGAACTATAGGTTGTATAAAAAGATTTCTAAAGTGTAAGTCATTGTTAGTTACATTAGACCCAAACTTGAGTATGGAATAACAATATGGAAACCCTACAAGAAAACAAACATGAGTAAATTGGAAAGAGTACAGTGAAAATACACCAAGAGCATCCATGGATGTGAAAATTTAAGTTATTATGAAAGACTAAAATATCTGAACTTGTACAGTGTCTCATACAGATATTTAAGAGGAGACCTTATTCAGGTATGTAGGGCATTTAGAGACAACGACCTCTGGGAATGTTTGGGGTTATTAAAAAGTACTAGAGAATCATCAGGCAACCTATGTAGAAGATTCTATAGGAATGGGAAGTGTACTAATTGGTTCTCTAACAGAGCAGGTAATGCATGGAACAGACTGCCAAATTAAATTAAAGAAAGTACTAATTTAGATATTTTTAAGAACAGCCTGAACACTTATTATGGGAACAAGTGTTATGGTATATAGCAAGCTAGGAGGGCTTTTAATGCCCATGCTTGAAATATTTGTATGTATGTATGTATGTATGTATGTACCCTTTCACAAGGAAGGGGAGTGACAGGAATCCTGGCAATTTTACATTAATCAACCTGATATGTAGTCTGAATGAAATTATGGAGACAACCAAAATGAAGCTTTTTCAAAATGAAACAATGAACCTTTTTTATAAGGCATGAAACAATATAGCCCTGTTATGAGGAGAACTTAATTTTGAATCTTGTTGCATTCCTTGAAAAGGTAACAGCAGCTCTTGAGGAAGGCAAGATTATGTACGCTTCTTATCTTAATCTTTCTATGGTATGTGACACAATTCCACTAAGGAAATATTTGGAAAATTAAAAGCACTAAAAGTAAATAAATATACAAGTCACTAGGTAAAATGAAAGTTATCTACTTACTATAATTCTGGATCCTTTCATCCTAGCCTGTCCGTTACAACTGATGGGTACAAAGACAGTTGTTGGATCCAATCCAGCCTTGCTAGTGCGCAAAGCCTCAAGCTCCTTTAAGTTGTTTCCTTCTCATAATCCCCTGGGCTCTAATTCTCAGAATGAGTTTGCTGACCAACTACAGAAGACACTGACTAAAGGAGAAGAATGGGAGAAAATGTGTAGATGAACGTTCAGCTGGTCTGCCAATTCCTCACTGGAATGAGAATTTGGAAGGGGATGGTGGGTGGGAGGGAGGGAGGGATGTCATATCTGACGGACAAGTATGCAAAGATCCACCATTATGGTATGTACATAACTTCCACATCCTAATCATTCTATCCATCTGATCTGAATGATGAGTCAAAATCCTAAGCAATTTATAACCTCGGGTGGATGGTTGCTTCAAGGTAAGTCCCTAGATCTAGAAATATGAACAACTTATGGTGTTTGACAAAGATGTGCAATGTCAGTCAAGTTGCTGCAGCACAAATTTCATCCACAAAAGAATTCCTGAAAAGGCTGAAGACATAGTAACTGACCTTGTAGAATGAGCCTTTGGTTTTGTTAGCAAAAGTTTGTTTTGTGAGGAAAAAGCAAATGAAATTCAGTTGGATAACCATCTGGAAAGGGTTACATTAGACATGTTTTTCATAGTTTGTTAGAAGCGAAGGAGTTGAACAACTGCTTATCCTTCCTAAATGCTTTAATTCTGTGAAGATAGAATCTGAGTAGTCTGTGAACATCTGTGGTATGAAGAACATGTATACGCCCCGATTAAAATTATTCAAAAAGAAAACAGGTAGATGTATGGCCTAGTTCAAGCTACCCTTTGTGGCATCCTTTGAAACAAAGGAAGGATTAATCCTGAAAGAAATTCTATATGGAAAATTAAATGTAGCAGACTATTGCACAAGACTTGTAATCTAGAAACAGTAAAAAAGGGTTGAATAAGCCTGGATGAAGTTGAGTGGACTGGTGAGACAGAAGATCTGGAATGGGATACAGAAACCATGGATGCTTCATCATATGAGTTCTGAGCAAGGGAAACCACATTTATTATGGCAGCATGTAAAGATCACCTTGGCATTAGATGCTTCTGTTTTCTGAAGAAATCTGGACATCAGGTGTAGAGGCAGAAAGGCATAAATGAGTCAGTTGGGTCACTGTCCAACAACAGCATCTCTGGTGACTGCCATACCGAAGGAATCAGGGGAAAGTAGTGCTGCATTTGGCATTGGATCAGATAGCACACAGACTGCACATGCCTGGCACCAGCAGTCAAATATCCAATGAGCTACCACTGCACTGACAGACCATTCATGATGCATCAGAATGGATCTGCTGAGCCTGTACACAAAACAACTGGATTTCTACAGAATGTGTGTTGCTTTCAGAAAGCATTGCAAAGTGAAAGCCCATTGCCATAGCCTCATGAGTTCTTAACAAAGGGGGTTAGATTTGGTTCCTCCTTGTTTGTTTAAATATCGCACTATGACATATTGTCATTGCAGATGGAGATTGCTTTCGAAAGAAGACGGTCCGGAAATTCCAGCAATGCTAGGACTGCTCTCTTCTCCAGGATTTTTATGTGAAGGTTGACCTCTAATGCCAAGTTCCTTGGGATATTCCTCCCCATGAAATGGCCCCACACCCCAAAGAGCATTAATCTATTGTGATTTGCCTTGCTGGAGGAAAGTCAAAGGGTCTTCCTGCAGAGAATATGGGACAGGTGAGCCACCATTTCAAATGTGATTTGCATGGCTAAGTCAAAAATATCACAGTAGCTGGATGGTCTGAAATCTGGCACCATTGTACTCTGAGCAGCCACTCAGGAATGCATATGTGGTAGTGCACGTGACAGACCATGACTACAGTGAAAACCATAAGATCTAGTACCTGAAGTATCAGACTGCTGATGGAGAAGAAAGGGTTAAAAGATGTTGGACGTAGGGGCTCTGAGGATCTGGACTCTCTGTAAGGGCAGGCTGACAACATATCTTCTTTTGGCCAGGTGACATTTGATAAACAGTATGGACTGAGCTGAACACAGATTAGATTTTTTGTAGTTTACAGAGATACTTAAAGATAGGCAGAGCTGTAATAAGCAGTCTCTAGCTTTGATTAGAAACTCCTTGGTTGTAGAAGTGAGAAGCCAATCATCCAAGTATGGGAACACTTGGATCCCTCTGAGACTAAGATGGGCTAAGACTTGATAACCATTCAGGGAGCTGTGGTGAGGCAAAAGGACAGGGTCCTGAACTGGTAATGATATGCTCCTAGCCATAAGTGCAGAAATCTCCTGGATGTCTTGGCAATTCTGATGTGGAGGTAGGCATCCTAGAGATCTATCAAGTAAAACCAAACATTTGCTGATAAAAAGGCAAAGCTGAATGCACCAAAACCATTCTGATGGGGGTCTTTCTAATGCAAAAATTTAGGCCGCTAAAATCTAAAATGGGCATGAGGTCCTTTGTTTCCTTGGCACTTAAAATAATCTTGAATAGAATTTCAACCCATTGTGATCACCTGGGACCTCTTGGATGGCTTTTTGTTCTAAATGAGAAAGAATTTCTCTTTTGGCCGCTTTGTGATAGTGGGGTGGAATATTTAGAAGCAACTGTATCTGAAGTGGCAGTTGTTGGGAAAAGGGTATGATAGAACCTCTGGAAATTAATCTCTCTTACTCAGGAGTCCTCTGTGATGGCCATGCACACAGGGAAGTGCGGAGACAAATGGCCCTCGAGTGCCTCCCAAGGGAAGCAGTTATGTAATGTTTCAGGGATGCTGGTTTTGCTTGCCCAAAAAGGACCTTCAAAATGCCTGTTTTTGCTGACCTCCACAACCTCTGTGTTGGCATCCACTGAAGAGGCTGTCTCTGCCCCGACCAAACATTTGAGATGGGGTCAAAGAATTAATAATGGGGTTTTCTGAACCACTGAGATTTGAACTCCTTCTGATTCCTGCTGCCTGATCTTTGAGAGGTCTAAAATTTAACTTATTTGGCACTTACTTTCTTGCTCACACCTCAGCAATTTCTGGTGCACTGACAGACCAAAGAAGGATTCATGAAGGATGCTTTGAAGTTATCTGCAAAACTGTAAAGGCCCAGCCATGGAAGACATCTCATGATAACTTCCATGCCTGCACCCTAGCTACTCCCATCAGCTGCACTGTATAGCAATCACATGAAAAGGTGGGTGAAATTCAACAACTTCCCCACTTTAGTCACCAGTTGTTTCCTTGAGTCTGGCTTGTGTGGCCTTCACAAAGATCTAAAGTCTGTTCCACTAAATCTGTTTGGAAGCAGTTTATTTGTGTGGCATAATTTAATGCTCTCAGGAAAAAAGTGTATGTGCTGTAAGCATACTTTCCCATTCTATCCAAAGCCTGGGACTCCCTTGTTGGGTGGATAAACAGCTGATGCCTCATCTAATTTGGTGTCTACTGCTACAATCAGAAAGTCCACCAGAGGTCCCTTGCTCCAGTGCTGCTTATCCTTAGGGGGAGCAGAGAATTCTGTCAGGCTTTCTGGGAATAGCATTGGAAGAATCAGGCTCCTACAATGCCCTTTTGGCAGCCAAATCTATTAGACAGTCAGCAGGAGAGATCACAGAGGAAGTAGAGGGTACAGAGCGATAAGCCTCAAATAACACCTCCTCATCCTGACAAGGAGGTTCAGTCGGCCAGGAGCACCTTTGTTTCATCAATTCTAGAATTTCACCAAAGGTAGTGTGCTCTGGGGATGACTCAAAGGAGCTATCTTGATCATCCAAGTCAGTATCTGAGGTGAGACTCCATGGGGAGTCTAAGTGCCTCTCTTGCATGTTCTCTTTCTAGGAATATCAGATGGAGGGATCAAACTCTTCAGAAAATCCATAAAAAACTGCTGCAGGCTATTTGAGGCTACTGTCGCTGCTCTGATCATGGGATGCATGATGAAGGAGCTGACGGGACAGACTAAAGGATGTTCAGGGGTACAGCTGTTACTGTTGAAGGCTATGTTGAAACTTTCAGAGGAGAAGCATTACTTTTCTCTATAAACTCAAATTCCAATGCTGGATCCACTAACACCAGAGAGGACTGACCCCAACAAAGTGCACGTGGATGGCACTACTGAAGGAAAGTAAACTTTACAACTAAACACACTGTAACCACAGATGTTCAAATGATCACTGCTGCAGTAGCCTTAGCCATATATGAATTATATCCAGGCAAGGATATAGCAGCCTGCTTCCAAAACTTAAAGGTACCTTCCATGTCCCCAAACATTAGTTAGCTCAAGCAGTGCTGAAGAAAAACAGTGGTCCGGATGCCAAGCCATTCAAGAGATTTCATGGCATCTGAGAGAGAAACCACAACCCTGGAAAGATCAATGCTAGGAAAATAAATATAAAGGTCCTCACCCATGCAACAAAAAAAATCAGATTAAAAAAGGTGGATGCACGGATGCAGCGGCTACTGCACCAGTGACCATTTGAACATCTACTGTAATGGTAAATTTACTCATACAACTGTATTATGCCCATCATATTGATTATTGCTGCAGTAGTCTTCGCTATATAGGTAGACTACCATAGATTAAACTAACTGAGAGAAAGAAAGATGAGGGACAGAAGTCTCTGGAGAATGGCACTAAAAAGCCTGCCCTAGACATGGGGAAGAAATCTAGTTTCTAATGCTTTTGTAAAGGTGTATACAAAGGAACAAACTACCGATTCATGAATACAACCCTTTCCAAAAAGCCAAAAGTGAAGCCAAGAGCATGTAAGAATGAACCTTGACCTTGCCTTGTTGTTGTAGGTATAACAAAAGGTAATAGCATGAGATAACTATTTGGAAATATTCTGTTTTGACATAGGCTGTCCTTTCTTCTCACCTCATGAATAAATGAATAACTGACCCGAATATCTGAGGTGTCTGTGTACATCGAAAGAATGGAGTATCCCCTTTTCCACACTTTTAGGTTCTAGAAAGAATACAGGAAGATGGATAACCTGGCTCAAAGAAAACTCAGATATCTCTTTAATCATAAATAAAGAATTAGTTCTTAAGGGAACCGAATCCTTGTGGAAAATGAGGTAAAGATGTCCCACCATGATAGCATGCAACTCAAATAATCTTCTTGCAGAAGTCACAGCAATCAGCCAAACAGTTTTTCATGTCAAGAACCTCAAGTCAGCCTGATAAGGTGGTCCAAATGGAGCACCGGATAATTTTTCTAAGACAAAATGAAGATCCCAATAAGAAGCCACCTGTTTTCTAGGAGTCTTGGTATGCAATACCGCCTTCAAAAACATTTTCACATGATTTTTGCATTTAAAGAAGGGTATCCATGGACAGACATGTTGAAATGGCCAAAAGATGAACCTTGATGGAGGAGTAAGACAGGCCAGATGAGAGTAACTCACAAAATATTGTAGAACCAGAGAAACACTAGTCTTAAACAGATCCTAATTCTTGTTTTGGCACCAACTAGAAAATCTTTTCCATTTGCTAATACATGATTTTCTAGTAGCAGGTTCTCTTACCTCCTTTAATAAATACTACACATCCCTAGAAAAAAAGGCATCTAAAAGGTATTACGCCTCGATCATCCAGGCATTTAGCTGTAGTTGTTTGAAATTAGGATGTATTAAACACCCCCTGTCTTATGTTAGTAGGTCCAATCAGCTAGAATATAGTATTAAGAAGTCATAATTAAAATGACCAGCAGATGGAGCCAAACGCTGGATTGAAGAATTTATTTACCTCTCATCTACCCTACACAATGTACTTTATATGAATTCTTATACAAACAAATATAAAATGCATTTGATTCTAAGCTACATAAGATATGAAAAACAACAATTATAACACAATACACTTCCTAGGTTATACGAATTTAATTGTATTTATTTAATTATAACATGGTTTTATGGTTTTTAAAAATAAATTTACTAATGAGATACTAATGAGATTTTAATGAAAAACTGATGCTGATTTGTTCATTTTTAATTATGGTTAGTTAGGATTGGTTTGTGAAGAATCAAATTTGTACAAATAGGAATGAAATGGCTATTTCCTTGTTTAATCTGATGAAGTCTATATACGGACGAAAACGCAGACATTTTAATAAAGCGTTCATTATTGGAATATAAACTGATTTCTCCTTTCGACTTCTTCTATTTGTGGTTTTTGAAATTAGGATGTATTAAACACCCCCTGTCTTATGTTAGTAGGTCCAATCTGTGAAGAAGCTTGAGGTAATTGCCCTTGGGTATTTCCAATATAAGGGAGAACCACTGTTACCTGGGCCAGAAGAGATTCACCACAATGATCTTTGGAGAGTCCTTCTGAATCATCAGAATGACCATGGGTATTTGTGGAAAGGATGGAAAAGCATACACAAACATTCTTGCCCAAGGAAAAGAAAAACATGTGTTTCCAGGCCTTGCATGGAGTCCTGGAGCAGAATTTTTCCAAATGAATGTTGAAACTAGAGACAAAAAGATCTATCTGAGGTGTTCCCAACAAATGGATCAATTCCTGAAAGACCTCCTGATTAATTTTTCATTTGTGATGGTCTGCACTGGTCCTGCTCAACTTCTCTTCTTACAAAATTTTGTCCTGATGGTAGGTAAGTTGTCTGTAGACTGAGAGTGTGCTGAAAAGCTATATTCCAGGCTACCATGCTAGTCTGCAAAGAAGGTGGGATCTGGTTCCCCCACCACCTGATTATGTACCACATCAATGTGGTGTGTTCTGTGAATGCTTAGAATGTTCCTGTGGACTATACATGAGTGTTGAGGGCATTTATAACTGCCAAAATCTATTTTAAATTGGTCTCCTGACCAGGACTTGTAATAAGGCTGCACACAGATCAACAGCTTAATTCCAGCTCTCCCAGTGTGAAAAAGACACTGAGAAATAACAGCTAGTAATTCTGCCATCTTAAGTAAAATTCAGTAATTGACTAGTAAGTACACAAAGAAAATCAACTAGAAAATGTGAAGAGGAAACACTGACAGAGAAGAATCCTGCAGCTGTTCAGCAAAAAGCAGTCAAGCTTCAGCTATGCTATAAGAGATGATAAGAGATGTCTTCCAGTAATTTAGAACAAATAATCACATGTACTGTGGTGGTGGTGCTGCGGTACCGTTGTCGCCTCACAGTTAGACGTTGCCCGTTCGATTCTCAGTTAAAGCGTTTTCTGTGTGGCGACATGCGTGAATGGGTGTTCCTTCGTTGAAGGTTGTGCGTTAGGCCCGGCAAGCCAGCACGTAAAACTCTACTGCCAATCATTAGCGGAAAGGAGTTCCGCTGTGGCGACCCCTAACCAGGAAAAGCTGAAAGACACAAACAAACAAACAAACTCAGAGCTGATTAAACTAAATGAAACATTTAAATGGGATATATCAACTCAAATACCAAAGGCTGGAAAAAATAGAAGAAGCTTTAACTAGCTATTTAGGTGAACTCCTAAACCTGTAAAAATCAAATGCTGAAATAAATAAAAGGCTGGTTGAGTATGATACTTTTCAAGAAGAGCTGTTTCAAAAAATGGTAAAGGTAGAACACAGAGCACTCAGAGAAAATTTGAGATTGACTGCTGTACCACTGAAACTGGAAGGAACAGACTGCACTGATTTTATGAAAGTACAAATAAGCAACTGGACTGGTATTCCACAACAGTATTTGTTAATTGAAAGGCACATCAAGTGTATGCTCCAAAATTGGCCATGAGAAAGCAGCCGAGACCTATATTAGTAAGGATGCAATTATACCAGCTGAAAGAGTTGATCCTGGCAAATTTCTGGCAGGAGAGAATAGTATTAAAAACCAGAGACAGAAGAGTGTTTGTGGAAAATGATCATTCACTGTACACAAGGCAGAAGAGAAGCAAATTCATCCCAGCACTCAGGGAATGTCAAAAGGCAGGCATGAGATTCAATCTGCTGTATCCAGCTGTCTTCAGAATATTTTTTTTCCCTGGAGGATTAAAGACATTTTTTGGCGCAGAATAGGCTAAGGAAGTAATACAACAGTGTAATCCAACAAAAACTGAGCCAACAAAAAGAACGTGACTCTGCTTCTCATTCTTCTGACAATAAAGCTCACAAACAGACTTTCAAGTGAAACCTTTTCCAATGTTCTAAAGGAAAATGTTTCAGAGACAAAAATGGGAACAGGAGTTGACTAGAAGAATCTGTAGTATCTTGCACTTGAACCAGAGCATGTGCTGGAAGATGATGATGAATATCAAAGAAGACCAGAAACACTGAAATCAGTGAATAAATGTGAGATTATAAAGCATCAACCACATTTATGAAACATAATTCTTATATTTAAGAAAAAGTGGCTGAGAAAGATTGGACTTTTGTTGACATTAATCTTGTGGGCGGACTGTAAAGCATATACCCCATTTTATCTCATTAATGTTTAGAAGGATGCTAAATGTAAAAAAAAAAATTAACTGTGAGAAAAGTTTTGTTCTTAACAGTATAAAACATTTTCTTGATATAAACTGCATGTTATATAATAAAGCAGTTTTGTGTAGTATGTAGTCAGGGGTACTTTAAATGTGGGGTTGAGGAGGAGTCTACTCAGTGACTGTTGTATGTGATGCAAATATTAAACAAATGTAAACAAGTACTTTTTTAGTTTTAAGAAATGTAGGCTTTACAATGTAAAAAAATAAGAAAGGCTACACAAAAAAAGTTTAAGTTAATATGCTCTAATCTTGGCCTGCTGGTGTGGGGTGTGAGGTGTAAAGGTGCACCAATTATATTATATGTGAAGTTGAGATGTTTTCTCTTATTTTTGCATAGGTGAATACCGGATTAATGCCCCTGACTTAATCTAAAAACAAGTGTTTTCTGTAAGCGAGGAAGCTTAAAAAATAAGACAAAATTATGAATTCCATTAGAAGTGCTAGCTTTCTTGTATATGCGATGATGCTAACTTGTTTTTTTTTTCTTTAGCAAATGTTCAGTGGAAGTCAAGAAGCTACAGCTGAAGACAGTGTTACATACTGTTTTGTTCAGACAAAGACACCTACATGCGTGCACAGCTGCCAACTGTTTTTTTTTTCTCATTACTCACTATGCTTCCATGTAGACAAACTGTCTGCAGAAGTAAGCAATTAATCTTGAAATTTATGACCACTGTTTGCTGAGGGAAAATGCAAAATGTAAAGGAACATGGGCAAGCCATTCAGTAAAACAATAAAGTTTGAAATTATTGAAAGTGAAAAAGAGACAACAGCTTCCCTAGCAGACATAAGACTTCAATGCACTTAATAGAACAGTGAATAATTTAGTGCTACTTAAAGACAGCCAGTGCACTTTCACTTAAGGCTAAAAGCTGATATTTTCTTAAAGCATATACACTGTACTTCACATTTGGGAGGGAAAATGAGAAAAGAAAAAAAAAAGAAACTAATCAGGGAAAGTGGGAGCACAGGCTGTAACATGTGCTTTAGCATGGGTAACCTTAATTTTAAGTTAGGTAATGCCTGTGGGCGCAGCTGTCGATTTGGGCAGTTGTTCCTATCTAAAGGGTTAAGCTTCATTTCTGAAGATGCAGACAGTTTTGTGAGTTTGTCCCGAGTCAACAGGTTATGGGGGTGTCTTGAAAATGTAATTAGTTTTTTATTTCTGTTTTTCATTAAAACAAAAAGTCTTGAAAAATGTTACATAGGTTCAAATGGCTATGACAAGAAACAGCTAATAGATCAATCTGGCAAACATTAGTGTGTGCATCTACCACAAAAGTTGGAAATATACTTTCAAAAAAAGCTGTCATGTATAACAGGTGGGAAACAAAAGTTATGTACTCACCATAAAGATATGTCTGAGTTGTCCATTTTCATTCTTCCTCAACTGATGGGTGTCAGATCCATCCTTGGATCTGGCTCGGCTGCTTTTACTAGACTCCCGGGTCCAGCTCTCAAGCTCCTTCCTTTACTCATAATGCCTCACCATCTTGGCAAACCTCAGATTGAGTTTGCTATCCCAAAACTAAAAAATGCATATCGACACACCATTATGAAAAGGGAACATACAGGCATACAGAAAGGCTGGAGCTCAAACAGGGAACAAGCAAGTTCCCAAAGGGGCATCCCTTAGGTTTCACTAGGAAGACAGGGAAGGGGGATGGAAGGTGGGAAGTTGAGGAAGACTGAAAATAGACAACACAGATGCATTGTCACAGTGAGTACATAACTTCTGTATCTGATGTTGTCATTTTCATTCATTCCTCAACTGATGGAGCAGAGTACCCAGCTAGATGAACCTTGGGTTGTCCTCATGGATGGATATTCCACAGTACAGCTCAGCAAAATGTTGCCCTATTCCTGTATAGTATATCTAACTTGTAAAGAGCAATAAGGTTGTGAGCAGTGGACCAAGTGGAAGCTGCACAAATGCCATCTATAGACGCCCTTGACCAAAAGGCAGTTGAAGTGGCTATGGGCCTCTTGGAATGTGCTTTGTGGGGCTTAGGTGAAGATAACCCTCTTTCTTTATAAACAAAGGATATACAATAATCAGTCAACCATTTAGCTAGGCTCACTTTACACACTGCTTTTACCCAATTTGTTCTTTTCAAAGGCTACAAATAATTGGTCAGTTTTCCTGAGATCTTGGGTTCTGTGCAGAAAAAAATCTAACCTGTCAGAACACGTCCAAAAGATGCAGCATGGATTCACCTTTGAGAATTTCAGAAAAAAACACAGGTAGATTGATGACCTGATTTATGCTGAATTCAGACGCCACCTTAGATAAAAAAAAAGATGGATTCATACATAAAAAACCCTATCCTTATGGAAGGTCTAGTAAGGACATCTTGAAGAGAGGGCCTGGAGTTTAGATACTCATCTTGCATAAGTGATAGCGACCATTAAAATTGTTTCCTGGGACAAGAACTTAAGCTCTGTCTTAGCCAAAGGTTCAAAGGGAGGTTGGGTTAGAGCTTCAATAAACCATCAAATCACAAGGAGGGTAGGGTCTTTAACAGGCGGCCTGAGTGAAAAAGTACACAAAAGAAAGGCCTTGCACAATTTCAAAAAAGCCAAAGCAGAGTGATTCTCACCTGAGTGAAAATTAGAAATGGCCACCAATTAAACGTTAACAGTTGAATAACTTGTCCCAGTGTTAACTCATTCCCTCCAATGGAGCTCAGGAAGTTTGCACTGTAAACTTCAATAGGCAAAGCCTAACCTTTTTAATAGAATCAAATTATGTCCTTACATTTCAGAGAAATGCTCATATCACTGGAACCATAGGAGTTACTAAAAAAAGTATAAGTGGCAAACTCTTCAGCACAAACAATTTTTACAGTGGTAATATTATTTTGGGTCTGTGTCTTAAATTGACTTTTATAAGTCACGGTAAGCACAATAACTATTAAGTTTGCAATATTTTGTAAACAACTTAAAATATCTCAGCAACCACTCAAGTTACATACATACTATCAGCAGCATTTTGTTCATCCAAGGGAGAGGTTTCATATGAGGCTAACTAGTTCTGTCTGTGATACTTAGTTGTTGAGATATTTAGAAAAAACATGAAATTTATCATAATATAAAAATATTATAAGAACAACAATTAATCTCTCTTCACCTGCAGAAGACAGACACTAAATACCATACAGTTGAGTTTACCACTGTGTAAGATTAAGATGAAGTCTTTTGATACTTTGTAGCTTGGTTTTGGAATTATTGATACAAATATGAACAATCAATATTTGATGCCTACATGCATTAGTAGGGTGTAACTGCAGAAGCATCTTGAGGCGTCACTCTGTTGTAATGACTTAAAAATAGAAGCCAGAAAATCAAGAACCATGGAGACTGGTGCAGAAAAGTGATCCAAGTCGCTCTGAAGGGCCCAAACTGAAAATCTTTACCATTTGCGTTTGTAAATTTTCCTAGTAGAAGACTTCTGAGAAGATAAAAGAATATGTCAGACTGGAGAGGAAAGCCTAGACTGTCTGGAACTGGACAAACCATGTGATCGACTTGAGACCGTTGATGTGGAGGTGTTTCATCCCTGCCACATGAGAGATAAGGTTAGGTTTTGGGTCCAGTACTTAAGGTGGATACAGAAGATGAAGTCACAGGAAGGGGAACCAAACCTGACAAGGCCAAAAAGGCATAATGAGAATGACTGTGCTCTTCAACCAGGAAGCTTTCTGTAGAAATTTGAGGATTGGGGTAATAGAGGGTAAACATAAAGGAGACCAGAGGGACAATCGTGAACTAGAACATCTCTCTGTGACTCCCCTGTGGAAGGACCAGGGTGAAGAACTTGCTGCACTTGTTGCTGAGGGGAGAAGCAAAAAGACTACAGCATGGCTGGCCCCATCAATGGAAGATCCCTTCCCCCACTCTTCGATTGTGAGACCACTCATGAGGTATTTAAATGGGCCTGCTTAGTTTGTCTGGAAGCAAGCTGGTTTTCCCCAGTATGTGTCTGAAGGGAGAACATCTTGAAAAGCCTACAACACTAGTAGGACTGCTGTAATTTCCAGGACATACATGTGCAAACTGGCCTCCTCTGGGGACCACATACCTTGGACTGTCCTTCCCAAGAAATGCCCCCCCCCCATTTAGGAGGCATCCATGGTCACTGTGGCTACTAGCTGTAGGACATCAAAGGAACAGCCTTGAGGAACTATTTATGATTCATTCTACCAAAAGAGATGTTTCTTGCAAAATATGGTGATCTTGACTGAGTGTTCAAGGGATGCTGAAGAACATACCACTGTACTGAAAGAATCCACTGTAGAACCTGCATATGAAATCTGGCTAATGGGACTAGAGTTACGCTGCTGCCATCAATACTACCGCTTGTAACACTAACCTTGCCAGAGTAGAAGAGTGTAAGATCACTTCCCTGACCTGAAATCTGGGGGTAAGGACTCTTGTTGGAGGTAGTGAACCTATCTGATTGAGCATACCTAGATGGAACACCTATGAACTCCAGAGTCTGGGTAGCTGCAGGTTGTGATTTGGTGTAGTTGACTGTGATGCCTAGGTGATGACATAACTGGAGCAAGCAGTCCCTTGCCTGTACAAGGCCCAGCACAGAAAGTCTCCAGAAACACCAACTCCTCCTGGTAAAGGGGTTCGGAAGACCATCCACCTCTCTGTTTAAGAAGTTCCAGAATCTCTCCAAAAGAGACATTGTCAGGTGGAGATCTGGGGGACCTCCCCTTCATCAAAGTCTATGCCTTCAGTGATAGATTCCTGAGAGGAATCTAAGTGTCTCCTTTTACATGTCCTCTTCCTAGTGACCTCATCATTGAATGGTCTGGGGAAGTATCGGAAGTGACTGGGGAATCATATATGAGGACTGTCCAAAGACTAGTACCGTCTAACTGTCCCGGTGGCATACATATGAGAGACTCAGACCTTAAATGTGATGGAGGAATACAGATAGGATACAAACAGGATAAGGATGTCATCTCTCTAGGTAAAAATAGAGCACTCTCCACTACCTTGGAGGCAAAAGGTCCAGGAGAAATGAAAGCCAGTTGCACTGAAACTGAAGTTACCTGCACAGATGAACTCTGAAACCACCATAGACCCCTGCACAGATGAACTCTGAAACCACCATAGACCCCTGCCTTGAGGAGACAATCTGTCCTGAGCTATCTAACACTGAGGTCCTGAGAGGCAACGACAGCTCTGACAGCTTTGGAGTTGACCTTAATCCCCTGGAGCCAATGTTTATATTCCATGAATCATCCTGCTCTGAAGAGATTGGAGGCACGTAGGAACATGGTTGGAGTGGAAGAACGGCCTGTTGTCGAATCTGACAAGTACACTCTTGAAGATTTCAGATCTGAAGGCTCCAAAACCACAGGTCGGCTCGGAGAAGGAGATATAACTAAAGGTTGACAGGGAGGCAGGCTCACAGGTCCAACTGGAGACAGAGCCGGGATCACCTCCATCTGTATTTGAGCCCTGAGAAACTTTCTCATCATTCTATCCACCTCTGCTTCAGATAAGCTCCTGGAAGACCTAAAGGTTAAGCTTGTGCAAAGTGATCTGGAGGGTTTCCTTGGTGTCTCTCTTAAAAATGGCAAAAGGAGCCGAGAAGATATCAGCTCTGGGGAAAATTGTGGAAATCCGGTCTGAGGAGATTAGGTGTTGGAGGCGGTAGGATCTAAGGTTGCCGGTGGATCTGGATTCTTACAGACTTTAGCCAAGGGTTCGGGTACTGATGCTGACAAGGAGAATGATCAAGGGACCATTTCCTGGACTCCTCTTCTTTAGTAGCCAACTCGTGTTTCCCCTTTTTTGGAGGTTTTTTTTTTCCCCAGCTGATAATGAAGCAGAAGAGGAAGGTAGCAAGCATCTTAGCATCAGGTTGTTTCTCCTATCACTAAAAGCACAGGAACTGAATCCTGAAAAGATAGAACACTCAACTTCCAGATTGGCCTGCGACCAAACAAAAAATGTACTTCTTGTGGGCATCAGAATTAGGGATTTTATACTCACAGCAAGTGCATTTCTTAAAGCCTGCAGGTTTATCAGCCACACGAAAGACAAGTGAAAACAGTAGAAGAGAGAGTTTTTTTTTTTCCAGACACAGCAGTGGAAAAAAATACCAACAATGGTAATTCAAAAATACCCTATAGTCAGGTAGAAAGAAAAAAGGAAGAGCACCAATGATGGTACATAGTAGAAAACCATTACAAGGGTAGAAAGTCCTAACTAGAAAACATTAAAATTCCAATGTTAGCAACCTACTAACTAAAGGTAGAACCAAAGGGAAGACGAGATGCAGAGGTAGGATATTTAAAAGAAAAATGCACAAATAAATAATACAGAAAATCCTACTCGACAACCTAGCTTGAGAACAGAAAAATATTTGTGTTCAAATGATGTGGCAGCAAACGAGATCTGATATATGCCAGGATGGTGGGGCATTGTGGGTAAAGGGAGGAACTCAGATGCTGAATCCATGAGTATAGTAAAAGTGGAGTTGGATCTGAGACCCATCAGTTGAGGAATGAATGAAAATAACATCAGATCAAGAACTTCTTATCATAATGACTATGATATCCATATTATTTTTATGTTAATGGCCTTACAGATATAGACAAAAAGTTAAGAGCACTGAATTACATTAAGAAATGCAGAATGCAAACAGCAATGCTGCAGGCAACAAATTTGGACAAAATGAGATGTATATTAATAAAGAAAGGATTTCAGGATGGATATTCAGCAGAATATCAGGGATAAGGGAAACGGGGAGTAATTATACTAATTGATAGAGGAGCTCTCATAGTGACAGAAGAGTAAAAATATATAATTTTGGTATATTTGCAGCAGTAAGGGGCAACTGGCATGCATTTATATTCCACCAAAAACTGCTATTAAGGAGCTTAAGGCAATTCTGAGAGAGATATAATCAACTTTCAGCAGAGAATATTTCTTCTAGGCGGGGACTGGAACTTCACTTGCAAAAGTCATGACATATCTGGGCAACCCAGAAGGGAAAATATAACAAAAAGGGTAGATTTCTGAAGACATTTATGAAAACATTTGGAAGTAAGTTGTGAATTCAGTAGAAGGCACTCAGAGGGAATTTACATATTTTTTTAACAGCTGTATTCAATTATCACTTGTGACACAGGCAAACTTACACATACATAAAAGTAAGCCAAATATTTAATAAGTTCTCAATTGCAAACATTACTGAATATATAAAAATATATGTGATGTATAATATAAGCAACATCACATACATTATTCATTTCTTGTCATCTCTTAAACCTCATTCCTCTTCCGAAAGCATTTTTCTGTTTGTATTATACTCACAAATTCCATTTCCTTCTATGCAATTTTCTCATACCCTTTTCTAAAGCTCCAATTTCCTGTTCTTTTATCTCTGTTATAATATTCACTGCTTCAAGTATAGTTAGTTTAAATTTTGATTACTATTTTTCTAGTAATTGCTTTTTTGGCAGCCAGAATTGAACTTAACAAGGTCTTATTTTGTGTAGGAATTTCAGATCCAGTATGCCACCTCAAAAAAAAGAAAAAGAAAAGACTATCATTTCCTTAGTTACACCTATTTGCTGACACTAACCGAGTACTCAGTAAAGAATGTTTGAGTCTGCCAACTACACATGTTCCCAGTTACCTCTTTCTTCCCCATCACAACTCCAACATTTGCCAGCTACCTGAGGAAAAATCCTTTAGAGTCTGCTTGGGGTGTAAAAGTATCCGTGCAAACTGTTATAGACAAAAATACTAAATCTTCTATACTTTGTTGCATATTTGGGAGTCATACCTATGTCCCCACATTTTATCTTTGTGAATTCCATATCTAATCTCTCTTCCCAATCTTTTCTGACTGCTTCTGATTTATTCCTATAGTTACCGTGCAATATTTTATATGACCTAATTATCCCTTTTTTTTAAAAGCAGCTGCTGTTCTAGATTCAATTAAAAGTTCAACCAGTGCAGGTTTTTCATTAAGAATTCCTCTATCCCTTTCTCTTCGTATATATTCTGATATCAATCTCTGATAGGGAAGGCATCACTAGCCTTCAACACAAACAGCTTATTGGCCTTTTCCCATTCAATTACCTTTCCTTCTTTAGTTATCCGTTTCCAATAAATTGGTTCTTTTTTGCCAGCTTCCTCCATAAATTCCAGCCCCCTGCTTGTCTATTCTCTGTATCCTTAACTGCAGTCATCCCTACAGGTGGAATCTCCTTCTCAATTAACGTGCTGACTTAGTTCTTCGTGATCTTTCTGCTACCTTATGAATATAATGTCCTGTATGACTTGTTATTCTCCTTAGGAATCTGCATCAAAAATCCCATTCTTTCCTTTTTTTCTTGAATTATCACTTCCAGGCTTCATCATCATCCCTTTCCACTTTGAATGGTAGTTTTCTGCTTGTGTTATGTATAACAGCCTTAACTATGTAGCTCCGAAATATGCATTCAAATCAGTTATTCCTAAACCTGCTTGTTCTGTTGGGAGGATCAGCGTATTCCAGTTGCCCCTTGCCCTCTTCTCTTCCCAAATAAAGTCCTTTAACTCATTATTAATTACTGCCCACAACTACTTTGGTTGATATAAATATGCCTGACCTGCGTATAACACTAAAGGGAGTACAAACATTTTTACCGCTTGTATCTTGATATCTATATCCACAGACAAGAGCTTCCAGTTTCTCAGTTGTTGTATTATCTTTTGCTTAGTCTCTTCCCACATATCCTTAGCTGCCATAACCAAATCCCTTTTAATTCATACTCCTAAATACTTCATTTTATCATGCCCCCATAAATATGGGCATTGCTGGACCAATTCATATCTAGGTACATAATGTATAGCTATTTCCTTTATTTTAACTTCATTAATTTTATATCCTGAAAAAAGGGAACTCTCTCAGAATATTCCCCAACAGTGAGATATCCTTTTCTAGTTCCATCAGGTACAAAATAATATAATTTGCAAATAATGTCAACTTTTCTTGAACACTGTACCAATTATATCTTTGCATTTTTGACTACTTTGCTTCCTTTGTCAGTGGTTCTAATTATAACGCAAACAGTAAAGGGGAAAGAGGACAACCCTGCCTGATACCTCTTTTTAGACACAACTTATCAGACCGGAAACCTCCTACTTTGATTTTTGACCCTACTCCCTCATATATCCTTCTAATTAACCCTATTATTGCAGCAAGAAATGCAAATGCTTCCATTGTCCTACTCATAAAATCCCAGCTTTCTCTGTCAAAAGCTTTCTCTGCATCAAGATCTACCAATAACAAAAGCTGTGTTTTCTTATATTCTGCTTCCCCCGGATCATCATTGTTCTAGTAACATTGTCAAATGTTTGCCCTCCCCCCACAAAACCACACTGGTCCATATCTATAAATTTTGGCATCACCTTTGCCATTACAGATATAAACATTTTATAATCAAGGTTAATAACTGAGATAAGCCTATATGAAGCTAGATCAGATGGGTCTTTACCTTCTTTCAGTATTACAGCTACCACAGCTTTTTTCAGGATGTTGGTGCCTTCCTCCTTTTAAAATACTGTTAACCTTCCAGATTTTTATCTCTTTCTTCCCTGACTTTCAATGTTCCACCGCAACACCATCTGTTCATGGAGATTTTCCTGTAGATTGGTCATACATCATTTTATCTCATCTCCTCCTATCTTAGTTGTTAGCTGTTGAGCCTCATCTACCTCTGACCTTGACATATTTAAGTCTTCCATAAATATTTCCATTTGTGATTTTACTTGCTTTCCCTACTTCTCTACTTCCTACAAATCTTCATAAAATTTCTGAAATACCTCTAATACCGCTATAGGAGCCATTATTATTTTTCTTGTTATAGGCTCTCTGAGTTGGCAACAACCATTTCTACTTTCTGTTGCTTAAGTTGTTGTGACAAAAGTTTGTGTGCTCTGGCGTTATTATAAAAAAACAGTTGCGTCACAGCAATCTTTCTAAACTCATGCACATTATCCAGGTATTCTCACATTTTTTTTTTCTTCAGCACTCTGTAATTGTGGCTCCTCTTATTCTGTGAAATTCCCTTATTTTGTAAAACTTTAACCTTTGACAGCCCCTCTAAATAATTCTTATTACTTCTTAACAGAGTATCTTTTTCTTTTATTTCTATCCTATTTTAAACTCCACTTTCACTTTACCCACTCATTAGCTATAACTTCTGGAGTACTTTCTATCTTCCTTAATATCTCCTGGATAATTTCCAGCACTCATTCCTTAAATTACTCTCTTTTTAACAGGTAGGCAGGGAAGCACCAGTGTCTCATTTTCACTTCATTACCTTGCATTTTTATATCAGCAATTATTGGCACGTGGTCTGACATAGTTATTGCATGTGTATCAAAGTTCTCAATTAAATGGTCATGTTTCTGTAAAATATGATTTCTATCAAGTCTTGCCCAGTTATTGTACCTTGGAGAATAATAGTAAATTCTCTCTGAGTTCCTGTTATTGAATTCACATCTTTAATGTCAAATATTTTCATAACTTTCTTCAGAAATCTACCCTCTTTTGTTATATTCTCCCTTCTAGGCTCACCAGATGGTTTATGTGACTTCCTCGAGTTTTTGGAAATTGAAAATTCATATGGTTAAAACCATATGATTGAGTTTTTGAAAACTCGAAATAGAAAAAAAACTTCATTTTTTCCGAGGGGGCAAGCCCCCAAATGCCCACCAGGGTCTATATTAGAACACTGAACATATAAAATGTCGAGTGTTTTAATATCAAACCCTAGCAATCGAAAAAAAACATCGAACATTCGGAACAGCGAATTTTTTCCTAGGGAAAAAAATTGCTGTTCCAAAACACATACACACAACACAAGCACACCAAACAAACAGCAATCCACACACATACACCTAAACTCTTAACACCTAACCCTACACTAAACTATTCATACATCACTAACTATCCACTTACTTTAACCCAAACCCTAACCCTAAGGTCCGTCACTATCGCCTAGTTACCTCACCCACGCCCTAACCCAACTAACCCGTCTTAACCCATACGTCCACACAATCGCACACTTACCTGACACGCACCCTAACCCTAACTCACCTAACCTGCCCTAACCCACACGTCCACACAATCGCACACTTACCTGAACCTGGCCAGTAACTTTCCACCAGAACGCTAAAAATACCGAAGCAACAGAAAACCAAATTCTTTCCCTAGGAAAGTATTCGGTTTCCTGTTACTTTGATATTTTCAGCTGAAAACGGGTCGATATTAGAACACTCGACATTTCAAATGTTCGGTGTTCTAATATAGACCCGCCCTCCAGACCCCCTGCAAATTATATATACCAGCTCTGAGATCACACTACAGTAGGGAAAAGGGTAAATTCTCCAATTCCCACTGTACTGCAATCTACACAGAACTGCTTCAAAGGGGAATTTACCCTTTTCCCCACTGCAGTGCTATCTTAGAGTTGAAATACGTAATCTGTAAGGGGTGCAGGGGGGGCTTTACCTCCTTGCAAAAATGTAGATTTCTTTTTTTTTTACTTTGAGTTTTTGGAAACTCGATCACATGATCTAGAATTTTGAGTTTCCGAAAACTCAATGAAGTCATATAACCCCCCCCCTCAAATACTTCCCACTGACGCAAATCAAATTTCAGTACCCACCTACAAGTAATATTCCCTGCTGAAAGCTGATTACTTCTACCAAATTTTTTTTATCTCCAAAAACTGAAGCTTTAGGTGCTAGTGTAATCCTCATCCCTTGGCCAGTAGTCCCTTACTACTTCAAATCTGTCATTATCTTTTTTCCTCTTCTACCACTACTGGAGCCGCTCTGGCAAATAATATAGGTACTCCTGTTTTCCTTTGTTTCGAATATTCCACAGAATATCAATCTTGAAACTTTTTCTTTACCAAATTCACATGCTCAGTTCCTTCCAAATGTGTCTCCTGCAGCATTGCTATTTGCACACTACATATTCTTTACTTTCTGCCTATACCTGTGAGACCATTAACATTCCAAAATAATTATTCCCACCTAATATATTATGACAGCTTTTTTAAATATCTAATTCCAGTTTTTGTGATACAGGCACCCATTAATGCTTGGCTATTTCATCCTTTATGGAGAGAATTTACATATTATTTCCCAATGTACAATAACCAGGATAGACTAGATAGAAATTGTATTTTACAGGAACATGTACATTTAATCGAAAGCTTTGAGACATATCTAATTACCTATTTCTGATCTTCTTCTTCTTCTTTCGGCTTTTCCTGGTTAGGGGTTGCCACAGCTGATCACCTGTCCGCTCACGATTGGCAGTGGAGTTTTATGGTGTTGAGTTGCTAGCCCAGCGCCCAACCTTATGATGAAATCACACAAATGCACTCACGCCTAGGGCCAATTTAGAGTATCCAATCCACCTACAGCATGTCTTTGGGATGTGGGAGGAAACTGGAGCACCCGGAAGAAACCCACGCGACCACAGGGAGGACATGCAGACTCCACACAGAAGGCACCCCAGCCGAGAATCGAACTGGAGAACCTCTTGCTGTGAGGCAGCAACGCTAACTGCTGCACCACCGCGGCCGCCCAATAACTATTTCTGATCATACACCAATAAAAACTAAGATATAAATGCAGGGTAATGAAGTAAAACTGAGACACTGGCACTTTCCCACCTACCTGTTAAAAAGAGAAGAATCTAAGGAATTGGTAGTGGGAATTATTTGAGAGTTATTAGGGAAGATAGAAATTTCTTCAAATGTTATAGCCAGTTAGTGGCATACAAAGAACATGGAGTTTAAAAATATGATAGAAATAAAAGAAAAATAAATATGGTCAAGAAGTAATAGGAATTATTTAGAGGGGCTGACAAAGGTAAAAGTATTGCAGAATAATGGGAAGCACACAGAACAAGAACAGATTCAAATGTAGAGTTCTACACAGAAAATAAGGGAGTATTTGGATAATATGAATGAGTTTAAAAAGATTGGTGTTAAGAAACTGATTGTTTTAAAAATAACTCCAGAGTGCAAAAAGTTTTACCATAATCACTTAGGCAACAAAAAGTAGACAGAGTTATCACCAAACTTTGAGAGCCTTTAACAACGACGACGACAACCCAGAAATCCTGCATAGACATTAAAGATATTTCAGAAATTTAATGTAAATTTGTAGACAGCAGAGAAATGTGCAAATAAAGAAAGAGCACAAGTAGAAATATTTACGGAAGGCTTAAGTATGCCAAGGTTAGAGATATATTAGGCTCAACAATTAACACTTAAGATAGGAGATGAGATAAAAATGGTGAATTATAAGCAATCTACAGGAAGAATCCAGGAATAAATGGTATTCTGTGTGTGAAGATATGTGAAGGCTGCTAGCCTAGCTAGATAGAAGTTTGTAGATACTTATGTTATTTGTAAATATTAGTATAAGCCTCAGGCTTGTTCTCTTAAATGTGAAAGACTGTATTGGATGTTGAACTGCAACAATGTAACAACAGTGCACTCTGCTGTAAGAGAGCTGATACCTCAAGCATTTTATGACTTTTGATCTCAGGGCTCAGAGCCGTGGTGTCTGAACCAGCAGATTCTTTCTATTGTTTTGAGACTAGAGTTAATTGCTAGATTTTACAAATATAATGTCTTTAATTGCTGTAGTTTCCTGACCAGGTGCAAGCTTACTAAGAAATGCTAATGTAGAGTTTCTGTTACCCTGGGACACCAGAGAATTGTTAAGAATGATGTAATCTAAAGTGAGTCAGCAGGATGTATTATCAATTTAAAGGACTTTCTCAGAGACAGAGAGCATTTGTCTTCAGAACTGGGTAATCACCAGCACTTACTTTGCTCTGTCTGTATGTAAGAAAGATCTTAGACTTTAGTGTTTCTCTTTAGAACTAGATAATAGTAAGCTTAGCTGTTTTCTATATTGCTGTCAGAACTGTTCTACTGTATTATTTTAAGCATTTTTTGTGATCTCTGAACTCTTGACTAGCACTATGTAGTAAGAAGTATTGTCTTGTGTTTTTGTTTTATTATTACTTATTAAATATTTTAAACCTTTCAACTGTGGCTGTTTTGTGTAGAGATAATTTAAGCTCTAAAGCATGAGTGTCCAACCAGCGGCCTGCAGGCCGCATGCAGCCCTCAGAACTCTTCCATGCGGCCCGCGACCCTTAAGTTGAAATTTTACTTTTTTTCCGTGTGTTTTCACGTCCGCATCCTTCAGCTGTTGTGCGCATGCGCCACATTACTTTTTTCCCCGTTTTTTTTTTTTCATGCCAGCGTCTTTCAGCTGGTGTGCGCATGCACCAAAGCACCGTTCTCTCGTTTTTTGCATCGGTAGATGCATTTGCGGTAAACAGCTGAAGGAAGAGGATTGAGATCGCGGCGAAGAAAAAATTGAGAGCGAGGGGGATTTATTACAGTACACTGACTACACATCTGCAGTAACAGGTAAGCTAAGATATTGTAATTTGAGGAGAATTCTGTTTCTTGTACCTTTCCCTTTTAAGAAATAAACTAGTACAACTCATTGATAAAATAAAATTATTTTTCAAAAATAATCCATCATTTATTGAATAAATGATGATTATTTTTGAAAAATAATTTTATTTTATCAATGAGATGTACTAGTTTATTTCTTAAAAGGGAAAGGTACAAGAAACAGATTTGGTTTGATAACAAGTGTACTGTGTGTCATTTGCTAAACAGCTAAAGAGATTTTGAAAGCGTTTTCCTCCTAACGTGGCCTTTTTTGCACTATAAAGTCTGAGTACAGAGCAGAAAAAGATGAAAACAGATTTTCTTCAGGCATTACACTTGCCTGCTGCCACAGACAACTAGATTAACTACTGTGGTACCTAACTTTGTAGGCAGAGGTAGAGCTGGAACATGAGCCTGCAGCTTCAAATAATGCTGCAAGACTGAGTCATACCCCAATGGCTTATATAAACAGTTGCCATACTTATTCTTAAACTGACTTTATTAACTCATGATAAACAGTACACAAAGGTATGACCCTCCCCCCCATTTCATGTGATAATGCAGGCATTTTTGTGATTTTCTAGCCAGGAGTATAGCCATAACTGCTGCACTCTTATCACACTCTCTCAATTCTACATCATAGCTACAAGTTATTTATGTCTGTATTGGACAAGTGATTTATTCCTCTTATCTGTGGACAAGTAGATCCACATCGGTATGGATTCAAAGAGGACAGGAATACCAAAAATAATGTGAAACTGATCTTCCCTTTCGAAGAGTCATGAAGAGCTCTTCAGCGTTAAAATCTAAAACTCAATCTTGTTCATGAAAAAAGCACTCCTTAGGTTTCTGAGTCTTCCTTTTTGTCCTTATGGAGAACTTTGGCTTTACAATGCCATTTATAGCAGTTAGAATTCCTACATAATGAATATTCAACTAAACTTAAGTTCACTGTGCACTTTCTACTACTACTACATTGTTTGGGTCACGAGATACGAGTCTTACAGTCATATTTCTCATAGGTACTAATTAAGGTAGTAAGATGTTGAATAATACTATCAGAAAGGGGCTATAATGCCAAAAACTACTTTTTAGGAGCACACACACATATGCAAAGCTGCAGTCAGACACATATATTCATTGACTATTACCCAGGGATTTCTAAGGTATAAATATAAAGGTTTGCAAAAGAAATGATAAAAAAACAGAGTAGAGAAAGAAAATTCTCTTATCATTTAGTTATGACTAAATTTTTTTGGAATCAGGTTCACAGCATAAATTTAACTTTAAAGTAAATGATAGTCTCAGCATGCATCCAAGAGGAAGTGATTTGAATCTGCAGTCTGAAGTAAGTATTCAATTGCCTTATTACAAGTTGTTAATGAGACTGGTTAAATTACCCTTCCAAACATAAAACCATTGAATAAGGCAAGTCAGGCAACTCTCAAATAACTGAACTGGCACTGCTTCCTTTGTATATATGTGTGCTTTTATTTACTAGTAGCGCATGCATACTAACACTTAGTTCTTGAACATCATATGAAATGTCATGCAAAATGTGTTTGCGCACTTCTAAGGAAATGTTGTGAGTGACTGGCAGATTTTAGTTTCATAACAGTTAACCTCTGCTTTTCAGTTTGTATGTGAAAACTGAGAAAGCCTTGTGTAAACATGAATGCTTGTGCATTTTAACTTCTGTTTTATGGTCCTTTTGTCGCTCCTGAGCCAGAATTTTGATATTATCTCTTTCTACTATTATGCAAATGCAATGTAACACTAATCAAAAATCAAGCAACTCTAATTATTGTGTATAGTTATCCAGATAACCATTGATTATTATTTTTTCATCTCTCCCATCTGTTGCTATTGGGTAGAGATGTGGCTTACAAATTGGCACCTAAAGATTCTACCTTTATTAATGGTCACTTACATTGCCAAGTTCTAACTAAGGCAGCCTCTCAGGAAAAAAAATGCTTTCATGAAAGCTGGTTGCATGGAAATTGAACTTTAATTGTATTCTGAAGCATAAATTAATATACCTATACTGGGTCAATGTTTCCTGGCTGAATTTTCCACTCAATATACTGTGATGATAATTGCAGGTGTTTGTGCCAAAGAGTATTTTTCTTCTATGACTTTGCTATATCATAACCGAAAGAAAATACAGAATACAAAATGACAGATCATAAAATTTTACCCCAAAAGGTTAAAATACGATACAGAATTGTGAAACTTGGTTTAGTGTTCGAAAAAACAGAAGCTAATATCTTAAGACAGTGAGAAATTTTACAGTATATAATGTAGTTTAAACAGCTGTCCAGTTTCATTGGGGGGGTTGCTATGTAGGTTAGTCATGATGGGGGAGGCATACAAGAGAAATGGTAGTAAACAGGTTGATGCAAGGTTTTTTTCTAATGCTGTCAGGTAATGTTTACTTCTAAAAAACCAAGGTACTGGTGCTTTTTTAATAGCCCTAAGCTATACTGCCATAGTTACATCACCTTGACAGGCAGTAATCCAGACCCCACCAACTGTATGTACATGCACATTACATTTACTTCATGTCTGGCCTATATGCCCACAATGATTTTGTGAAGAAAAAGTATACAAAAGAAATAAAACTGAAGATTGAGAAGGATTATGATTGTAAGGCATTAAGCCCCGGTTTTGCAAAATAAGTCAAAAGGAAGATTTGACAAGAATAAGGATTATATAACAAGTATTAAGTAAGGATTCATGAATGCTTGACATGGTTTTTATAGCACAATTATTCTATTATTTTTATTGAGTCTTGTATTGACTCTCTGCCTTTTTTTAAGTGGTTAAGCCTAAGCGCTTTACAGATTTGTGTGTTGAGAAGCAATAATAGACACTAATCATTAGATTTTGCAGTATTACTCAAACTAAACAGTTGCCCATAGTGCCACTCTAGTTTTATCTGGCGATATTTGTCATCTAATATGGAGCATATTAGAAAGGTGGAATCGTACTCTCCTGACATCTGGACTTGATCACTTTCAAACTGTTTTGCTAACGATTTATCAGAAACCAAGTAGGTGAGCAGGTTTGCTCAGAATGCCACAATGGTCACAGGGCTTAACATATAATATTTCTCATAGCTCTCAATCTATTAGTGCAAGAAATCTGGTTAAAGCACAATATAATGGGAGGACAATGACCCAGAAATAAAGACAGATGTTATGTATTTGCTCTTTTAAACTTAGAAATGTGCTAACTAGAATAACAAGGGGTTTGTGCAAAATACATTTTCTGAAGGATTTGAAATCTGAAACTCAAATTATGTAATTATTGTGTGACAGCACTCCTGAGATCATGCAAGTGATATGGCAGAAAACCACAAATTTGATAAGGAATACACCAAAAGATATACAAGGTGAAAATATGGACATTCTGTGAAAATCTGGACAGTTGAGAGCTATGATATTAATGTATATGGTCCAAACACAGTACAGAACAGTGTATTATAGATTGCAGATTCTGATGGAAAACCTATCATATGCTTAAATCAAACAATTCTAACACCAAAAGGAGTTCAGCTGCTACTGCAACATCAAAAAAAGCATAGCTTTGATGAGACCAAAGTCTGGGACGGTGGTGCTGCTTCTTGTGTTAATATTACAGTTATTATTAAAGTACAGATGCCTTGGCCCTTGCGTACTTTCCCAAATTTGCAACCACAAGATTGTGGAAAGTCCAAGCTGTTCTGGCTGGAACCAGACAATTCTCAGATCCATCAGTAAAGTACTGTGCTTATTTGGTCGCACCAGCTTTCATTATTGTTGCAGCCCCCAACAACAGCTCTGCATATTTTGTGTCTTGCTGGATGTGTTTGACTTTTTTTTTTTTTGCTCTTCAGTTTACGTGAGAGACCTTTTTTTTGGTCCTCACTTGCCATCTACACATAATATATTTTACATGCGGCCCCCCAGACCATTTCTGTTGACTCAATGCGGCCCTTGCAACTGAAAAGGTTGGACACCCCTGCTCTAAAGTATATTGTATGTATATAGTGATACTGTACAAAGCCACTCCAAGTAAGTCTTGCTGTTCAATCACACTTACCATTTGGATAACAATTGGACACCCTTTGGAAAGGGCCTTTTAAGTAGCTGATAAGTAAGGGTCCTGGTGGCAGTGATTCCTACCTTATAGCCTGGGCAGAAGGGGCGCAGCTAGTGAACCTGTGCCAGCCTTCCACAGGAGTGACTGTGTGGTTGTATATAAATCATATCTCACAGTGTTGTGTGTGTGTGTGTGTGTGTGTGTGTGTGTCAGCTACTTGGGCAGGGACACAAAGCACTGGTTGGACAGAGAGAGTGCTAGGAGGACTTGGCTTGGGACCCTGGCTAAGGACACCATTCTATGGCTGTGCCAGTGGGGAGTCTTACTGGGACTCTGGAGAGAAAGGGAGAAACCAGCCCCAGACTGACTGTGATCTCTGTGTGCTCTTAAGGGAAATTGTAATTTACTGTGTGTGTACTTGTTATCCCTCCAAATGTGGACACCCCTCACTGGTGTTAGTGGTAAGGATTGAGCCTCCTTGATTGCTGGGCCAGTGCACAGGTGTCACACTGTGGTAGTTTTTTAGTTAGGAGGGAAGAAAGTGATAAAGATCTGGAAGGTTTTGTTTAACATTATTTTTAAAGAAGGGGAAGGACCAACATCTTGGAAGAAAGTAGTTGTGGCTGAAATACCTGAAGATGGCAAACACCCATAAGACCCAGCTTCATACAGACCCATTTCAATTTTAAACCATAATTACATAGGGTTATGTCTACACTAGCTAAAAGAATGGCAAAGGTGTTACCAAACAGCTATGGATCATTGTGATTTTGTTGAGGGGAGGTAGACATTGGACAACATTAACACAACAATGACAATCCAGAAGATCGCAGAATGTAAGAAAATACCACTGCTGTTGGTGCCTCTTGATGCAGAGAAAGCATTCAAGAGAGTAGGATGCAATTCTATAAGTAGGGCAATGGAAGCATTTGCATTTTCGAATACACTAACAAGGTTAATTCTGAAGAAATATGAAGGATCTGCAGCAAGTATTATGGTGGGAGGATTCCTCTCTGATAAGCTGTGCCTGAACAGAGGAACCAAGCAGAGAGTTCCACTTTTTCCTTTGTTATTTGCTTTATATTTAGAGCCAATGGCAAAGAAAATATGGCACTCAGACATTCAAGGATACAACTGGTAAGGTAAACAGGAAAAGTTGTACCTATATGTAAGTTATATTATTTTGTACCTGATAAATACAGAAAAGCACATCTCAGTGTTGTGGAACATTTTGAGACAGTTCATGTATTTTCAGGATATAAAATTAATGAAGATAAAATCAAAGGCTGTAGCAATAAACTATGTACAAGCATATGAATTGGTTCACCAATACCTAAATTTATGTAGACATGTTAAGATGAAGTATTTAGGAATATGGATTAAAAATGCTCCTGCTACAGCAGCTAAGGATATGCGGGAAGAGGTTAAACAAAAGATAATACAAAAACTGAGAAATCTGAAGCTCTTTTATATGGCTATGGATAGCATGATACAAACACTTCAAATGTTTTCAGTCCCTTTAGTTTTAAAGACAGGTCAGGCATATTTTTATTAACCAGAGGAGAAACTGTGGATAATAATTAATAAAAAGTGGATGGAATTTATTTAGGAGGGGAAGAGAGCAAGGGTTAAGTGGGATAAGATGATCCTTCCAATAGAACAAGATGGTTTAGGATTACCTCATTTCAAGGGCTATTTTTCACAATTAAGTCTCTTATACATAACCAAGAAGAAAGTTATAATTCAGACTGGAAAGGGATCATGATGAAGTGGAGGTATTTCAAGAAATAAAGACAGAGTGGGATTCTGGATGCAGACCCTTTTTTTTTAAGCAAGAAACATCTTAATGTTTATAAAATTATCACTTTTGACATAGGCAATCATTCATTTATATAACTGAAAACAAACCATGTTGACATAATCTTAGTTGCAAACATTACACACCACAAATCATATTGTCATAATTTATAATAATCCCCTGTTGTTTTTTTGTGAATTGCTTATCAGTCTCTCTTCTCATTCCTTTCTAATGTCCTCTGATTGATCTTATAGTTATTGTGCAATATTTAATATGTTCTACTAATTATTCCTTTTTTAACAGCAGTTACTGTTATACAGTCTACTAAAACTCTATCAGTGCTGTTCTTTCATTTAGGACCCCCCCCTATTTCTTTCTCTTTGCCTATACTCTATCAATCATTGATAGGGAAGGCAATTTCTAACCTGCAGTCCAAATAAATTATTGGCATCTTCCCATTATATTATCCTTACATCTCTAGTTATTTGTTCCCAGTATCTTGGTTCCTTTGCTAGTTTCCTCCAATAAATCCCCCCCCCCTCTCCCATTTATCATCTGCATCCCTATCGGCAGAATCTACTTTCTCCATTCCTGTGTTCACTTAGTTCTTGGCATACATTCTGCTACTTTATGAATATAATATTCTCTATGATTATTGATATTCTCCTTAAAGATCTGCATCAAAAATTCCAGTCACTACTCTCCTAGTTTCTTGAGCTTCCCCTGTGTTTCATCATCATTAATTTCCACTTTGAAATAAAGGTTTCTGCTTGTGCTATGTATAGGAACCTTAAATATGTAGCTCTGAAATACCTTTTTCTGGGAGAATCAGCCTATCCCACTTAATCTTGCAATTTTCCCCTCCCAGATAAAATCCTCCAGCTCTGTATTAATCTCTATCCACAACTTCTCTTCTGGTTGATAAAAAATATAATAATATAACTGACCTGTATATAAGACTAAAGGGACTTCAAACATTTTAACTGTATCTTACTATCCATATAACACAGCTTCCAATTTCTCAGTTTTTGTATTATCTGTTGTTTAGTCTCCTCCCACATATCCTTAACTGCCACACTGGAATAATTTTTAATCCACACTACTAAGTACTTCATTTTATCATGTCCCCATAAATATGGATATTGCTGAACCAATTCATGTGTGGATACATAATTTACCACCATTGCCTTTGTTTTAGCTTCAATGATTTTGTATCCCGAAAAAAAAAACTGAAAATGTCTCAAAATGTTTCACAGCACTGAAATGTCCTTTTCTGGTTTTATCAGGTATAAAATAATATCATCTGCAAACAGAGCAACCTTTTCTTGACTACCATACCAATTATAACCTTGAATTTCTGAGTCCCTTATTTTCTTTGCCAATGGTTCTAAATACAGAGCAAATAGCAGAGGAGAAAGAGGACACTCCTGCCTGGTTCCTCTGCTCAAGCAGAAATTATCAGAGAAGAACCCACCCACTTTAATTGTCACCTCTGATTCCTCATATATATCTTTCTAATCAACATTATAATTTTATCAGGGAATGCAAATGCTTCCATTACCCTGCTCATAAAGTCCCACCTTATTCTGTCAAATGTTTTCTCTGCATCAAGGCCCACCAATAACAGCAGTATTTTCTTACATTCTGCTTCCCTCTGGATCAATGTTCTGTTAATGTTGTCAAATGTTTGCCTCCCCTCCACAAAACCACACTGATCCATATCTATTAAGTTTGGCATCACTTTTGCCATTCTTTTAGCCAGTATAGACATAACCACTTTATAATTATGATTCAGCATTGAAACAGGGCTGTATGAAGCTGGATTTGATGGGTCTTTACCCTGTTTAGGTATTATTACACCTACCACCACTTTACTCCAGGATATTGGTACTTCTCCTCTTAAAATACTGTTAAATGAAACCTTACAGAGATTTATGAGTTTTTTCCCTCCTAGCTTCCAAGCTTCCATAGGAATAACATCTATTAATGGGAACTTTTCTGTGGATTGGATATACATCACCATTTTTATCTCATCTCTTCCTATCCTGTTAGTAATTGAGCCTCATTCATGTACCTGTAACCTTGGCATATTTAATTCTTCCATGAACATTTCCATTTATACGTTTTCTTGATTTCCATATTTCTCTGTTTTATACAGACTCATAGAATTTCCAAAATATTTCAAATACCTATACAGGCTCTATTATCTTCCTTGTTATAGGTGCCCTAAGCTTCACAACCGCCCCTTCTACTTTCTGTTGCCTAAGTCGTTGTACTAAACATTTTTGTGCCTTAGAATTGTTATGAAAAAACAGTTGCTTAACAGCAGTCTTTCAAAACTCATGCATATTATCGAGGTAATCCCTATTTTCTGTTTAGCATTCTGCAGTTGCTCTTCTTCTTGTTCTTTAAGATTCCCCGTATTCTGCAATACTTTAACATGTCAGTCCCTCTGAATAATTTTTGTTACTTAGACCAAAACTACTTCAAAACCAGCCTCCGATAGGTGAAACAGAAAAAAGAAAACTAAAAAAGGAAAATGACACTGGAAAAAATGTAAAAACAGCTTTAATCACTAAAGGTTTAGGACTTTCGACCTTTCAAGAGGGGCTTCCTCAGAACAAATAATTACATCCAAAATGTTACTTTTATAACCCTACTAATTAAATATCGCCCAATCAAATGACTAATCATTTAAATTAAACAAACATCCTTAGAAAATCCTAAAAAAAAATATAAATAATTCACATACAACCCATTTTCTATATAAAACTGTTTTATAATTAACACCAGCATTTAAACCAGGTGGATTGTAACCATTAAGCAATACTTGCCACCAAAGTTCTCTATAATCTAACTCTGCTTCCCTGTCCCCATTAAAGTTACCCAGTATGTGGTCAGTAACAGCAAAATAAAACTTGATGTGCCCCTTAGTTAGTCGTTTAGTTGTCTTTTAGTTTTTCTAAACTTTTGCAGAACGAAATGGTGCATCATGCTAATACCTCCAATACAAGAGATTGATCAACCTCTATGTCTTTAGTGTTTACAAATGACAGTGGGGCTATTAGAAACATTATCAAAAATAACTGGAGAATGTTATGGCACACAGTGAATTGATGTCTATTTTGGGGTCAGAACCACATTTTATTAACAAGAGGGCAAAGCCTTTTAAAGAACTATTAGAAAAGGGACATTAAGATTTTGAAAATCGAGGAACTAGGGGTACTTTTAAGTGCTTCAACTGCAGTTTTTGTAAATACATTAGTGAGGGTCCTTTTTTTTAGGTTATTGTAAGTGATAGAATTTGGGCAGTGCCTGTGTTGTTTAACTGTGGTTCCACCTCTGTGATTTATTTGGCTAAGTGTTCATTGTGTACTGCATTCTATGTAGAAAAAACTAAAAGACAACTAAAAAATAGAATGTTTAAACACTATTATGCCATTAAAAATAGAAATGTTGATAATGCACTAGCAAAAGATGGTGTTTTACACAAGGGACACATCAAGTTTTATTTTGCTGTTATTGACACATACTGGGTAACTTTAATGGGAACAGAAGAAGAGTTGGATTATAGAGAATCTTGGTGGCAAGCATAGTTTAATGCTTACAATCCACCTGGTTTAAATGCTGGTGTTAATTATAAAACAGTTTATATAGAAAATGTTGTTATGACAAGTGTAAATGAAATCTCATGAGTTTTTTAGTTTTTTAGACATGGGTTGTATGTGAATTATTTATAGTTTTTTTTTAAAGATTGTAAGGATTTTTAAGGATGTTTATTTAATTTAAATGACTAGTCATATGATTGGTCGGTATTTAATTAGTAGGGTTATAAAATTAACATTTTGAATGTAATTATTTGTTTTGAGGAAGGCCTTCTTGAAAGGACAAAAGTGCTAAACCTGTGGTGATTAAAGCTGTTTTTCCATTTTTTCCAGTGGTATTTTACTTTTTGGTGATTTGTTTAGTTTTTTTTTTTTTTAATTCTTATTTCTTAACCACATCTCCCTTTCTTTTATTTCCACCCAAGTTTTAAACACCGCTTTAATTTTATCCCACTCACTAGCTAAATTTTCAGAAGAAATGTCTATCTTCTCTAATAGCTCCTGAATAATTTCCAGCACCAATTCCTCAAATTCCTCTTTTTTCAACAGATACGTCGGAAAGCGCCAGTGTCTCATTTTTATTTCAGTACCCTGTGCTTTTATTTTAATTATTACTGGCGTATGATCTGAAATAGTTATTGGATGCATATCAAGACTTTTAATCAAATGCCCATGTTCCGGTGAAATGTAAATTCTGTCTAGCCTAGCCCAGTTTTTGTGTCTTGGGGAATAATTTCTAAATTCACTCCGAACTCCAAGTACTGAATTCACATCTTCTGTGCCAAATATTTTCATAAATTTCTTCAAAAACCTGCCCTCCTTTGCTATATTTTCCCTTCTGGGCCCCCAGACACATCTTCACTACTGCAAATCAAAATCTTGTCCTCACCTATAGGTAAAATTCCTTGCTGAAAGCTAATAATTTCTCCCAGAATTTTCTTAAGCTGCATTATATCATAGGTTCATAGGTAGGTACTAGGCTACTGGCCCTAGGGCCTATACAAGCCTAGCCAAAAAGGTACTCTGGCTTTCGCTACCCAAGAAAATTATTTTCCTGTGCCCCTGTCAAGCAGAACCACAGAAGTGATCCCCGGGGTGAATTTCCTATTACCCATCCAATCATCAAGATTTTTTTTGAAGAGTGCTAATGAGGAGCTCTGTTTGACATAGATAGGTAGTCTGTTCCAGAGTATGGGAAGTCTCTGGGACAGGAATCTATCCCTCCAGCATGTTCTGTTTATTGTGGTGACAAGGTTTAGGTCCCTAGAGTGTGTAGCTCGGAGGGAGTGGGATTTCTTTAAGTGGAGCATGTCCAACAGCTCTGGGTTTGACATAGCTTTGTATGTTACGCAGAGATCGCCTCTGAGTAGGCGATATGCGACGGAGTAAAGCTGGAGTTTTTGAGACGGTCTGCGTAAGGCATCTGTTTGAGGCCAGTAATCCTTTTGTGAGGTATTTTTGCGGCCTTTCCAGTTGTTGTAGATGTCTTGTGAGGTACATACCAAAAGGGGCGTTGTACTCTATAATGGATCTAATGAGTGATGAGTAGAGGGGAACAATAAACTCTTTTTTTCTGGATGAGAAACCTTTTGTGATGAGGTGTGCCACGTAGAAAGATTTCCTGACCACTGTGGCGATGTGATTATCAAAGGAAAGACTACTGTCCACCTGTGTCCCAAGGTCTCTTATCACACTTTCGGTGTTAAGTACACTACTACCTATGTGGTAGTTCATGGGTACAGAGTTTTTACCAAAGGGGATGACAATGCACTTTTTGGCATTGAGCTTGAGACCATGTCTTTGACACCAGGCATCTATCTCAGTGAGGCCCTTTTGTAGGATGTCCACATCGTTAAGAGTTTCGATTATGGCTCCTAGTTTGCAGTCATCTGCGAATTTAGTTAGCCAAAGACCTTCTGTGTTAGCCTGTACTTCAGAGAAGTAGATACCAAACAGGAGAGGACCCAGGACTGAACCCTGTGGTACTCCACCTGTCACTGGTCTGAAGTCTGATTTGGAATCTGCTACTTTCACAGTGTGGGTTCTGTCAGTAAGCCAGTTGACAACCCATCTTGTGACATAGGGATTTATACCTAGTTTAGTGAGTTTATCTATAATTCCAGAGTGGGGGATGGTGTTGAACGCCTTGGCGAGATCTAGATAGGCTGTGTGAACCACCTTACCCTCATCTATGGCTTTGGTGACTATTTCAAAGAAGTCTATCAGGTTTAGGAGACATGATCTGCCTTTTACAAACCCAAACTGTGTGGGGTCCAGAGTCTGGAGATCTCCAATGTCTTTGTTTATGAGTTCCATGATGATACGTTCCATGGCCTTGCAGACGAGGCTCGTCAGGCTAATGGGGTGGTAGTTCCCGGGATCTGTTGTGACCCCCCCCCTTTGTGGAGTGGGATAACTGTTGTGGTGCGCCATTCAATGGGCACAAAGCCTGAGGTGAGGCTATGATTGAACATGGTACTTAGGTGGGGTGCCAGTTCATTCTGTAGTTCATGCAGAAGGCAGCCTGGGATGTTGTCTGGTCCCATGGATGCTGTGTTCTTGACTTTGGAGAGTGAGGTTTTTACCTGTGCAGCCGTGATTATGAAACTTTGCATTCTTCCGGTATAAAGATGGGCCCTTTAGGGGGTGAGAGGGGGGTAAAATTAGCACTGAACCTATCTGCCAGGATGTTGGCAATATCAGTTGGTTCTGTATATTTAGTGTCATTGTGCTGTAACTCAGAGCAGATCTGAGTGCTGCCATTGAGATTCTTGACATAGCTATAGAATGCTTTGTGGCTGTCTTTAGAATCAGTGGCAATTTTCTTTTCATAACTAGCTTTGGAGGATTTTATGAGGGATCTCAGCTTCTTACTGAGGCTGACCAGGGAGTTCCGCCAATCATGGGATTTTACTCTTTTTTTGCAACAGTTTCTTTCTTCTGTTGTAGATTTTGTTTATGGCAGAAGACCACCAGATTGGCTCCTTTTTTTGGAGGATAGCATCCTGGTTCTGTTAGGGATAGCACGATCCATGCACTCGTGTAAGTGCTTATAAAGTGCAATTGTGTAGCAGTCGTACCTCTATTATCCATCTGCATGGGTGTCGTGAAGTTTGCCACTTCTGTCTTAAGAAGCGTGATGTTGGCTTTGGAGAAATTTTTTACAGTTGTTTTCCTAATGGGGGGTGGGAGCGGAATGTGGATGTCTAGGGTGATTAGCTTGTGGTCGGATCTGACCAATGAGGAGCTGACCTCTGGTGTGGAACACTGGTCACCCATGTTGGTGATGACCAGGTCTAGGATATTGCTGCTCCTGGTGGGGGTGTGGATAAGTTGATCCAAGGCGTTGGAATTGATGATTTCCAGAAAACGTTGAGCAAAAGAGTTGGTACATGAGTAGTTTTCCCAGTTAATGGTAGGGTAGTTGAAATCACCCATTATTAGAGTGTTGGCTTGTACCTTAATATTTTCCAGTGTATCAAGAAAAGAGGAGTGGGAATCCTGGGGCATGGTGGGGGGGTCTGTAGCAAGCTACAATCTGGATTGCGGTTTTGCCCAGAGTTAGCTGAACTTGGATAATCTCGGACGCATTATGCTGAGCAACTAGCTTGGAGGTGTGGATTTCCTTAATGAATATGGACACGCCTCCACCTTTAGTGTTTCGGTCTGGGTTTGGTGGCTGAAAGGTGTGGTATGAATTATAGCCTGGTAATGCAGGGGTGCGCTCTGGAGCTTTGAACCAGGTCTCTGTCACTGCACAGATGTCAATGTTCTCCATTTTAAGGAGTGCCTCGAGTGAGTGCATTTTTGAGGTTTAGACTTCTAGCACTGAGTAGCATTACCCTCAGATTTTGCTTGCTTGTACCTGTTACGGTGGTGAATTTGTCATTTGAACCTTGCCTAAAAAGGCACTATAGGGGGTGGCAAGAGCCTTTGCCAGTATCCGGAATCCCAAGGATGACAGGTGCAGGCCATCTCTGGCAAAGTCGCGTGGTGTGTCAATCATGTCATCCCAGGCAGATACTGGATTCCCTTAGAATGACACCAGAAGCTTAGCCAACTGTTAAAGTCAATCATTTTGTCCCTGTACTGTGGTGTCATTCTGGGTGATGGCAGGATGCTACTCAGGGCTAGGGTCATACCTGCCTGGGCTACAAGATCGGAGAGCTCCTCCATGTCTCTTTTCATGTAGTCCAGGGAGGTATGTTTCAGGTCATTCACACTAACATGGACAATGACAGAGTCATATGTGTACTTGTTGTGGAGTGACCTACGTGCGTGCGTTATGTGTCGGATCCTGGCACCTGACAGGCAGCTGACAGTAACTTTTTCCTTGTTTAGCCTGGTGAGTGGAACATCAGTGTGCCTGACTATAGAGTCACCGATGACTAGAGTGTTGGGCACGTTATGCCTTATGGGCTGTAGTTGAGTGGCACACTGAGTATGTGGGTTATGTGTCATTTGGGTTGTGTTGGGGAGTGGAGGTTGCTTGCATTTTTGCTTTGGAGGTCTCTGTTGTTTGGGCATATTTGTACTGAGAGTCTCCGTGAATGTACGTGTCTGTTTTGTGCTTCTGTGTGTGTGTTTTAGTGGTGTAGGTTTTGAGGGACTATGTGATGAGTGTGGTGCGGTGCAAGTATTTACCTTCTCCTCTTGACTGCCTAGGCCAATCTTTGGTGAAGAGAGCTTTGCTTCCAGTTTGGCTATATAAGTGTATCTCTCACAGGTCGTAGTGTTGGGTGGTAGGAGGAGAGGGTTGTCTGTGTACATGAGGAAACTGCTGCATTGTCCCCAGATGCCCAGATTCATCAGGTAGACAGGAGAAAACACCGGGAGCTGACCTTTAGACATGCCTGAATAAGTGCTTATTTATTATGTGCTAAAAACTGTTTTCCTCTAGACAAATGAGGAAAGTTGAGTGCTGTAGTAATTTGTAACTTATTTAGTACTTACAATGAGTTCTGAACAAGTGCTGAGCTCAAAGAAACAGATGAGTGCTAAAACTAAAAAGCTGGCTAGTTGCAAGGAAAATATTGAAGACAGATTTTATGGTGCCAGGAATAGTTTAATCCCAGTTAAGTGGGGGGAGGGGCTTAGGAGCTCACAAACAGTCCTGGACACAGCAAATCCGTATCTGGACAAGACCTGCCACAGGAAAGGGGGGAAGCAAGCTTAGAATTTTTTTTTCCAGTAAAGTGGAAATGGAGAAAGCTGGAACAGAAGTTAATTCAACGTTAAGAATATGATTGGGTTGGCCTTCGCAAATGTTCTCTATTAGATTGAGTGAACTAATGACACTAGACTGGGAGGAGTGTCACAGATCAAATATACAGTATGGGCGGGAAATGCAAAACCACCAAGTATAACAACTAACAACACACAACACTAGGGAGGGTGGGTGGAAAAAATTACAGACAACACTAGGGAGGGTGGATGCAAAAAATTAAAGTTCCTATAGGCACTACATGAAAGTTTTAAACAGATCAAGGAGCAGACTCAAGAATGCTTTTAACTGTAAACAATTATTAAAAATGCACAGAAAAGCTCAGATAGAGCACTCACAAACAGAAAATACAACTCTCAGTATGAAAAAGCAGTTTACAGTTAATAAGAAGTTATGTACCTACCATAACGTTCCATGTTAGTTGTCTTCTCTCGCCTTCTTTCTTGCTTGATGGGTTCGGAGCCGATCCCTCGGCTCCGACTCGGCACTTGCTAAGCTCGAGAGTCACTTTTACCAGCTCGAGGCAGCCCCATATCCCATGATGCAAGGCGGTAAGTACCCAGATCTCGTTTGATGACAAAGGGCAATAGCACCAAGCATAACATACTTCCCAAAGGAAGAAAGAAAACTACAGATGGAAGAAGGACCA
The DNA here is from genome assembly GCF_019279795.1 of Protopterus annectens. Lineage (NCBI taxonomy): Eukaryota > Metazoa > Chordata > Ceratodontiformes > Protopteridae > Protopterus > Protopterus annectens. The sequence goes on from NC_056725.1 coordinate 614,126,214, forward strand.
GGTCTGAATGGTCTTCAGCATAACAGTTTCTTATAACAAGGTCTGTCCAGGCCAGGGAAGGAGGGAGGGTCAGAAAGAAGGCGAGAAGACAACTAACATGGAACGTTATGGTAGGTACATAACTTCTTAATGTTAAGTTGTCAATCTCGCCTTCATTCTTGCTTGATGGGACCGCGTCCCTAGCACCTCTATCCTGGGTGGCTCAATGGAACAAACTCTTGAGGACTGTAGAGCCAAAACTGGCTCTGTCCCTGGAGGCCAAGTCCAATTTGTAATGGGAAACAAAAGTGTGAGGAGTGGCCCAAGTGGCCGCTGCACAAATAGTGTCTAAAGGAAGTCTAGCTTGAAAAGCTGTAGAAGTAGCTAAGCTCCTAGTTGAATGTGCTTTAGGTTTTGAGCACAGCTGTTTTCCCCTGAGCAGATAAATTTCAGAGATGACGGAAGAAAGCCATCTAGACAAAGTCACTTTAGAAACAGGAAGGCCTTTTTTATTATCCGCATAGGAAACAAAAAGTTGATCAGATTTCCTAAATTTTTTTGTTCTGTCCAAATAATATCTAAGTTGACGGTGGACATCAAGATAATGTAGCTTTTGTTCAGCTCTATCTGAATAGTTAGGAAAAATACAGGAGATCAATGGATTGATTCAAATTGTTTTTGAAGCGACCTTAGGCAAAAAGGTTGGGTTAGTTCTCAAAGATACTCTGTCTTTGTGAAAAACCAAATAGGGGGGTCGAACCGTAAGAGCTTGAAGTTCAGACACCCTCCTGGCCGATGTAATGGCCACTAGGAATAAAGTTTTCCAAGAAAGATATTTCAGGGGACAAGAAACAGCTGGCTCGAAGGGGGGAAGAATCAAGGATGTCAGCACTAAATTTAGATCCCACTGAGGAGGAGGATTCCTGATTGGAGGCTTTAGTAGGAAAATTCCTTTCAAGAAGGCCCTGCAGAGCCTATGGGACATAATATTATGATCTGCTATCCCGACATGAAAATTGGAAATAGCAGCCAATTGAACTCTGACTGTGGAAGAAGAGGAGCCTGCATGAAAAATCTCTGCTAAGAAGTCCAGGACTGCCTGAACAGGGGCAGTAAAAGGATCAATATTTTGGCCTTAGCCCAATAAGAGAAACGTTTCCATTTGCTTGTATAAATCCTCCTGGTAGAGGATTTTAGCGCTGCTACTATGATGTCTCTAACTGGGTTAGAGATCAAAGGAAGCCTGGCTAAGGAAGGAAGTGGAGCAACCATGCTGTGAGGTTGAGAGAAGGGACTGACCGGTGCAGCTGACCCGATTGGTGAATCAGAAGATCTGGCACTGGGTCCAGATGCCACGGCTGCACCAAAAGGTGATGATGTAGGAACGGGAACCAAACTTGTCGAGGCCAGTAAGGGGCAATGAGAATCAATTTGGCTCTCAAAACGGTAGCTTTCTGGATAACCTGAAGTATCAGAGGAAATGGAGGGAAGGCATAAAGAAGTCCCTGGGGCCAATCCTGGGTCAGAGCGTCTCTGGGGGGATGGCCTGATGGAGGGAAGAGGCAGAAGAAGTCTGGACATTTGCTGTTTTGGGGAGTAGCAAAAAGATCGCAGCATGGACGACCCCATTCCAGAAAAATCTCTTCCGCTATAGATTGCTTGAGAGACCACTCGTGAGGCATGAGAATAGCTCTGCTCAATCTGTCCGCTACAATGTTGGTTTTCCCAGGGATATGCGTTGCTACCAGAAACCGATGAGAGGAGATCGCCCATTGCCATAGTCTGAGCTTCTCGACACAAGGGGTAGGACTTGGTTCCGCCCTGTTTGTTGATATACCAAACTACAGACATGTTGTCTGTGTGGACTGCAATTGTCCCTACGGGAAGAAAGTCGTTGAGGGCTTGCAACGTTAAAAGCACTGCTCTCATCTCCAGGACATTTATGTGCAGATGGTACTCGAACGGCTGCCACGTCCCATGAACCATCCTGCCCTGATAATGACCCCCACCCGATCAGGGAGGCATCCGTGGTGACAGTGGCTATCGGGATGGGGTACAAAGTACCTGCCTTGGTGAACCTGAGGAGATGTGATCCACCAAGCAAGATGCTCTTTGCATGTCTGTGTCACCAGAATCTGGTGACGCATTGGAAGTTGTTGGTATGACCATTGTGTGAACAGCATCCACTGAAGAAGGCGTGTAGAATCGAGCCAGGGGAAGAAGAGTAATGGCCGCAGCCATGAGACCTAAAACCTTTAGAACCATCCTGGCCTGTACTTTCTTGTTGGCCAGAATGATTCTGACATGATTCTGAATGTCTGAAACTCTTTGATCTGTAAGGGTAGCTGACATCCGAACAGTGTTTAAATTTGCGCCTATGAAGGTAATAGACTGGCAGGGCGATAAGGATGACTTTTCGAAGTTGATCGAGATGCCCAAATGAGAACAAAGGTTTATTGTGTAATCCCTGGCTTGTATAAGCTGATGCCTGGTGGTGGCTGACAGGAGCCAGTCGTCGAGATACGGAAACACCTGGAATCCTTGACGTCTCAGGTGAGCCGTGACCACTGCCATGCATTTGGTGAACACTCTGGGGGCTGTAGTGAGACCAAAGGGCAGGGCTCTGAACTGGAAATGACTGGACCCCAGCCGAAAGCGGAGAAATCTCCTGGAGCGTCTGTGAATTTTGATGTGATAGTACGCATCCTGAAGATCTATTGAGCACATCCAGTTGTCCTTCTGTAAGAAGGGCAGAATTGACTGAAGAGTGACCATTCGAATCTTGTCTTCCTGACAGACTTGTTGAGTCTGCTGAGATCCAATATTGGTCTCCAGTCTCCCGTCTTTTGGGGACCAAAAGAACCTTGAGTAGATTCCGGCTCTGAATGGTCTGTTGTAACTGGCTGAATGGCTCTTTTGCAGTAGTTTTGAGACTTCTAACTCTGCAATTTCCCTTAGTCCGGGTGGTACATCTGGAAGGGAACTTGAGGGAAAGGGACTTTCCTCGAAAGGAATTATGTAACCCTTGGATATGATCGACTGTACCCATCTGTCTTGAGTGAGGGAATGCCAGGCTTCTGGGTACAGTGATAATCTTCCCGACTGCCTCCAAGGAGGGACAGCCGGGCAACATCTCAGGGATGCTGAAAGGGCTTGTCAGAGAGGCTCTCTGTTTCCCTGGTTTTCGGACCCCCTCTGCCTCTAGAGCGTCTGTTGTTGTTACCCCCTCTGCCTCTAGGGGTGAACTGACCACGTGAATCCGGCGTGACTCCTTGGGATTTATGGAACCACATTTTCCCACCTTTCTGTCCTTTGGGATAAGGTCTAGAAGGGGTGGAAAAATGGACTCCAACAGCAGAAAGAGTCTTGCCGTCCTGTTCGCACCTGGTCAAGGTTTCCTTCACCTGAGGGCCAAACAAAGCTGACCCATCAAAGGCAGAATTTGTGAAGGACGCCTTAAAGGGATCCGCAAAATCGCAAAGCCGCATCCAGGCTTGGCGTCTAAGAGCCACACCTGTACCTGCGGCTCTACTCGCTCCATCCGCAGCATAAGATATTAGCCGCAAGGAGGAGTTTGCAATGGAATTGAGGGTTCCTAGCTGCGAAGCAATTTTTTCTTGAGCCCCTGCAGCTGTAGGATCCTGAACTACTTCACCCAGCTCCTTAAGGATATCCCTCTGGAGTCTGGTGAAGTGACATAGGTAATTCAGCGAACGCATAGCAAAGGTCGCTGAGGAAAACATCCGCTTACCGTACCTATCCATGGTCCTAGAGTCCTTATTAGGAGGATGGACGGTGCGGAAGGATCTGCAAGTTCCTTTTGGTGGCCGCAGCCACCACCATGGCATCAGCGGGACACCCTTAGTGAGGAATTGCTTGTCACATGGGGCAGTGATAAATTTTGAAGGCCTCCTAGGGACTGGCTCTACAGAGTCAGGAGCTGCCCACGCCTTCGTGCAATAACCTGCATAAGGGGTCGAAGGCGGAGACACCCAGGAGGTGGAGGGCCGAGATCCAAACGCCTCTAGGTACACTGACTCATCCTCAGAGGGATTGTTGGTGGGCCAGTTTCCCCTCTGTTTAAGGAGTTCTAGGATGTCTGAAAAGGAGACATCCTCAGAGGGGGATCTAGGGGATCCCTCTGACTCATCAAAGTCAGTATCCGAAGTGACAGACTCGGGGGAGTCTACATGTTTCCTCTTACAAGTCCTCTTCCTAGGAGGATCTCCCGAAACATCAGGAGAATCCTCGGAAGAGGGGGAAATTCCCAATGGGGAAACCTGAGGCGGAGGATCTCTGGGTCCTGTAGCAAGAGAAGTGGCAGAGATGTCAACAGGTACTATAGAGGGAGGAGCTACGGGAACAGACTGCTGACTGATACCAGTGACCAGCACACTCTTCATCACCTCGAATGCTCCTCCCAGGCAGGTCCGAGAGAACCCGTTCGAAGAACTAGGAACTCCAGGGACCACCGAAGGGAAGTCTCCGAGGCAGATGTCGGAGCCGAGCTCACCAAGGCCGAGGCTCCAAGGGGAAGAGCGGGTTCGGACAAGGGTCCGATGCCACTCACCCTCAGAGGAGACCATGGAAGCCCGACCACGAATCCCTCTAAGGAAGGTCTCAAGAGGAGATAAGAGTAGAGGCTGAAGGAACAGAAGGGGTATCCGTCCTCCAGCCGTAGCAGTAACCATTCCGAAGACTCCAACTCCAAGCTCTGGGGTAGAGTTGAAGGAGGAACTGTAACGGGTGTGGACCAACAGTCGTCTGTTGAGACGGACTATGTAACATTTGGGCCAGTACCTGTGACTTAAGTAATCTGCTGACCACTCTCTCTAGGTCATGGTCTGACAGTCTGGATGACCTTGAAGATCGGCTCCGATGGCTCCGTTCCGAAGAAGAGGTGAAGCCGAGCGAAAGTATCGGCTCCAAGGAAGGAGACCTCGACCTCTTCCTGGAATGAGCCATCGGAACCGATACTGTAGATCCTGTCGGAGCCGAAGACTTATCGGAGCCGACAGGAAGCCTCGATATCGGCTCCAGCCGGAGCCGATACAGCCACCAAAGTAACGGTGTCGGAGCCGATCGGAGCCGACACCGATGCCTGTGCCACATGGGTGTCGGAACCGATCGGAGCCGACACCGAAGTGGTCGATGCAGATTCGGCACCGATAGCCATCGGTGCCGGCTTTAAGCCAGAATCGGCTCCAGCCGGAGCGATCTCGACTGAACGAGTCGGCGAGGCCACAGGCTTAGACACAGAAGCCTGGGCCTTGGAAGATTTAGCTGATTTTGATGGAGCCGACTTAGCCGGAGAGCCCTCCGGCTTAAGAAGGCTCCTAAGTATCAGCTTGTTGCGTCTTTCCTGCAGGACTCTCTGGCTGAAGGAATGACAAATAGCACAGGAGTCCTGCAGGTGAAGAGGCCCCAGGCAATACAGGCAAGAAGTGTGACCGTCTGTCAGAGACATCTTCTGACAGCACGAGTCACACTTCTTAAAACCTGAGACCCTCTCCTTTGACATGATGCTTACAAAACACACACACACACACCAGTCAAAAAATTAACTTAAATAAAATACCAAAAGGTATTCCTATAAAACAAACACACACACCCTAACAGGGAGGGGATGGGATGGGTAAAGTTTGACTAAAAAAAATTAGAAGAGACAGGGATTTTCTGTCAGAAAATGTAAATAATTAACTTATAACTAACAATTAAGGGTTTTTTTACAAAAAGGGGCTTAAATATCAAAAAAGTGAATCACTTACCAGGAGCTGGTAAAAGGAGGACCTCATAAGCGAAGCGGCAAACGAGATCTGGGTACTTACCGCCTTGCATCATGGGATATGGGGCTGCCTCGAGCTGGTAAAAGTGACTCTCGAGCTTAGCAAGTGCCGAGTCGGAGCCGAGGGATCGGCTCCGAACCCATCAAGCAAGAATGAAGGCGAGATTGACAACTTAACATGTAATGTTAAAACAGTACATAAATGCAGTTAAACAATAAAAAAGCTTTATAACAGTGCAAAATGTGTAGATCAACTGTATAGCACAATTATAAGCGTTTCAGAAGTGCAGTTCAGTGAAATAAGTGTAAGAAATTTCTTGGAATCTTAAGGAATTTCCACTTATGCAATGCAATCAGAGCCTGAGCAATACCATATGAGCAATATCAGTTTTAGGTGGAATATAAATACATGCCAGTGTAATCCTCCCTCCCTTCCCAGTAGCCCCTTGGAACTACAAATCTACCATTATTATCTTTTTTATCATCTTCTATCACTGTTGGAGCTCCTACTGCAATTGCTATTATTACTCCACTTTTCATTTGTCCCAGGCAATCCGTTGAATAACCATCTTGAAAAACTTTATCAAATTTACATGAGCAGTTCTTTCCAAGTGTATCTCCTGTAGGATAACTATTTGCACGTTACATTTTTAATACAGTTCACTACTCTTTCTTCTTTTGTATCTATCTGTAAAACCACTGTAAACTATTATTCCCACATTTTATGTGTAACAGTTTTTTTTTGTTTTTTATATATATATATATATATATATATATATATATATATATATATACACTGTTTGGCAGGTTAATCATTTACACATTTGTTTCTTGTCATATCCATTTGAGCCTAAGTCACATCTTACAAAACATTTTATTTTATTGAAAGCACTAAAAAAATAAAAACACCCTGAATACCGCTAAAACCTATCAACTTAATACAAACACACAAAACTATATGCATCTTCAAATACTGAAGTTTTACCATCCTAATAGGATCAAGGGTCCCAAACTGACTGCCAAACTAATGGACTTGAGTTAACCTAAAAGAAAGGTTATGCATGCTAGGATGCATGGTACAGCCTGTGCTTCTAGTAAGTGTTGCCTGGTTTTGTCTTATCTTTATAGATCATCCAGGTGGGAAAACACTTTCTCCTATCCATTTGTCTTTATCAGATTGTCACCAAGGAGACATGACAAGATACAGGGTTGCTACTAAGCATACATTTATTTGCTAGAAAAAAAGCTTTGTAATATTTTTTTTTCATTTACTTGCTTTTTCTTAAAATGTGTTACTAGATCAAGCTAAGGGCCTTAATTTAGTCATTCTCTTAAGCAAGAATGAAAAAAGTACATCTGTTTTTCTTTTGTCATGCTCTTTTGACCAGACTTCTTTTTCTTTTTTACATTGCACTGCCTACATTTCTTAAAACTCAACAAGGAGAATGAGAAAAGAAGGGAGAAAAAAAAAAACATGAGCACATGTTTACATTGGTATCCCCATTACACTTAACTGAGAAAATTCTACTTTATAGCACGCAAAGAAAATTATGTACTACAAAATATTACTATTAAGAATACAGTTTTGTTTTACTTACAGTTAACTTTCTCCCTGCTTTCCTCCTCTCCTAAGTATTTTTTCAAATATCAATGAGGAACATGCTTTAGGTTATCAAAGTTCAAAAAAGTTCAGTATTTCCAGATTTTCTTGTTCTGTCATGTTTCACAAATATAATTATTGTTCTGTAATCCCACATTTATCAGTTTACAAGTTACTGGTTTTATTTCTGCCATCTCTATCTCCCAGTTCATGTTTCTGCTTCATTTCTAATGTACTCTTGATTCTTCTAATCAACTCTTTTGTTTTTTTCCTTGTCTCAAGCATTGTCCTTTAAGACATTGGAAACTGTTTCTCTGGCACAATCTCTCTGTGGTCTTTATTACCAAAAGAACAGGAAGCAGAATATCCTCCTGTTTCACAGCTCACTTTTTGTTGGACACATTTTTGTATTTCCTCCTTAGCATGTAATGCATAAAAATGATTTTGTCCCTACAGGAAAGAATATTTTTAAGACAGCTGGGTACAGTAGTTTGACTCTCATGCTTGCTTCTCGATATTCCCCTGAACAGTGGAATAAATGTATTCCTCTTCTAATTGGTGTACAGTGAGTAATCATTCTCCACACTCTGCTGTCTCCCACTTTTAGTATTCACCTTCTGCCACAATTCTGTCAGAATCAACTCATTCTGCTGGTTGAATTGCATCTTTACTATTAAAGGTCTAAGCTGCTTTCTCAGAGCCAGGTCTGGAGCATACACATAATGTACCCTTTCAATTAACAACTTCTGCTGTGGAATACCGGTCCAGTTGCGTATTTGTGCCTTCAAAAAATTAACACAGGCTGATCCTTCCAGTTTCTCTGGTACAGCAGAAAATCTCAGGTTTTCCCTATGTGCACTGTCCTCTAATTCTATTATTTTTTTAAACATCTCTTCCTAAGCAGTCTCATATTCATCCAGCCTTTTCTTAATTTTGTCCTCTGATTTTTGCAGTTTTATCACCTCATCTGAATATCTGTTTAAAGCTTCTTCCATTTTTTCCAGCATTTTATTGGAGTTGATATACGCCATCAGTATTTTGTTTAGTTTAGTCAGGTCTGTGTGCAGTAATCTTATAGTTTCCTCTAGGTTACTGGAAAACATGTCTGGAGCTTGCACTTTTTTTTTGCTGAACAGCTGCAATACTCTTCCCAGTCAGTGTTTTTATCTCACCTTTTGTATAGGATTTTCTTTCAGGTCCTCTGTATTTCTTTTTTCCTGGTATCCAGGCAGTGCAGTTATTAGCCAGTTACTGAAATTTACCCAGAAATATAAATCGACTAGCTTTCTCAGCTGAGTTTCAGTTAGAATTAAGCTGTTACTCAATGTGCAGCCATCTTGGACGAGAGTTGAATGCAGATCCTTAAGGAGAAAAACATAGCCACACAGAATATTATATTCATAAAACAGCAGAAAGTATTCTAACAACTAAGCCAACATGAGAATGGGGAAAGGAGATTTCGCGAGTTGACTGCAAGTATAGGTATAGAGAATAGTCAAGAAGGGGATAGAATCTACTGGAGAAACTGGCAAAGGAGCCAAGGCACTGGAAACAAATAATAAGGGAAAGGTACTAAAATGGAATGAGGCAAAGACAACAGTTGGACTGTGGGCTAGGACTGCCTCATCTGCCAGAGACTGATAGAGTATAGGCATAGAAACATGGATAGGGGAATCCTAAGTGAAAGACCTGCTCTGATAGTGTTTTTAGTTGAATCAGGAACAGATGCTGATGTTAAAAAAGAATAATTAGTGGGGCAAATATGATATTTCTTGATAAGTTACAAGACTCGTTCAGAAGTGGGTAGGAAAGATTGGGAAGAGACACTGGATAAGCAATTTACAAATAAACAACTGCAGGACATATGGCTCCCTGTATGCAACAAAGTCTAGGAGGTTTAGGATGTTTGCTTGGAAGTGTTTGCATAGGTATTTTATACCCCAAGCAGACTCCAAACAATTCTTCCTCTGGTAGCTGGAAAATGTTAGAGGTGTGATAAGAGGTAACTGGTTACATATGTTTTAGGAGTGTAATGAGTTGGCAAATTTTAAAAATTCCCTGCAGAGTACCCTGTCAGAAATATTGGGTGATAAAATGGGTGCAACTAAGGAAATGATTTTTCAGCTGGCATACAAGATTTGAATTGCACAGACACAGCAAGGCTTGCTAAGTTTAATTTGGGTGGCTACCAAAAAAGCAATTACTAGAAAATGGAAATCAAAATATAAATCAACTGTTATTTAAAGCACTGAATATTCTAACAAAGAAAAAAGAACTCTAAGTAAGATTTTTAAAAAAGGATAGGAGCAAATTACATAGAAATAAATGGAAGTTGTAGGAACAACACATGCAGAATATTGTTGTGATGAGGAGTGAGGTTTAAGGGACTGCAGGAATTGAGCAATTTACGTAATGCTGGAGTGATGACAGCTGCTGCAAAGAACATGTGATGCTTAATTTACGCAACTTGAAACATGTTAACATACTCGTGATGTCCCCACTCGGGTCTATATTAAAACATCGAAGTTTCACAACTTCGAATATTCTAATATCGACCCCTATTCAGCGAACGATGAAAACATTGAACATGCGGAACAGTAAATTTTTTCCTAGGGAAAAAAATGTGCTGTTCCGAAAGACACAACACAAGCACACCAAACAAACAGCAATCTACACACATACACCTAAAATCTTACATCTAACACTACACTAAACTGTACATACACCACTATCTATCTACTTACCCTAACCCGAACCCTAACCCTAAGGTCCTTCACTATCGCACACTCACCTCACTCGCGCTCTAACCCTAACTCACCTACCCCGCACTAACCCTCACATCTACACAATTGCACACTTACCTGACCCGCGTCCTAACCCTAACTCACCTAACCCATGTCCAATCGCACACTTACCTGAACCCGACCCGTAACTTTCCACTACAGTGCTGAAAATAGCAAAGTGACAGAAACGGACAACCGAATTCTTTCGCTAAGAAAAATTTGGTTTTCTGTAGCTTCGCTATTTTCAGCGTTCTCTGAATAGGGGTTGATATTAAAACATTAGAAGTTGTGAAACTTCGATGTTCTAATACAGAACCCCCCTCCCCCCACTCTGGGCCAGTAATCAAGGAGTCTGAATCTTCACCGGTGACACTGGAGATGGATGTTCACTTGGAATACAAATGGATGCACTCAGTATTTCCTGATGCAAATCTCTTTGCACCAAGTACAATTTCCCTTGAGAGCACATAGGGAACACACATAGCCCATGGTCTGCATTTCTCTCTCTGTCTCCCCAAGTCCCCAGTAAGGCTCCCCACTGGCATAACTTCAGAGTTAAGTTCTCAATATGTGCCCAAGCCAAGTCCTCCATCATTATGCCTTTGAAACCCAGTGCTTCATGTCCCTGCCCAAGTAGGTGACACATACACTCTTTGAGATTTAATTTTCACACACTCTCACACACACACACCTGGGAAAGGCTGCCAGAGATTACCTACTCTACCAACTTTGCCCAGACTATAAGGCAGATTCACTTCCACCAGTCAGCTACTACAAGGCTCTTAAAAGGATATCCAATTATACTGAGTGAAATTAATATTAATATGAATGGTAATGTTGTCCAAACAGCCAGGCTTTAAGGAGTGTCCAGAGTTATCACCAAATAAATATGTGCAAATACTATCAAAACTTAACATAAATATTTCTAAAAAGGACCAGCCACAATGAAAAGTTTAAATATATTTAATAATAAATAATAAACGGACATGAAAATACTAAATATCAGTTTACAGTAAACACCAGGGTTTCAGTCACAGGAAATATTGAAAATAACAAAGCTGGAAAGAGTCACACACATACAAAAAAATCAATGCTTAACTATTCTCACTATAATTTCCTGACTAATCTAAATAATTACTGTCCCTACTTATTGAATAGAGCAAGGCAAGATAATGTGGGTGAGTGGTCCTTGTCAGATTCAAAACAGAATACAGAATGCTGACAGCAATCTCTTACTAATATCTAAATATTATTTCTCACTTACAGAATGACATCACACACATCTGGTTATCTGACTCTGTTTCCTGCTCTATCCCCCATCACTAGAAGCTGCCAGAGATTAGCACTTATGTGCTACAATACACAGCAGATCTTTAGCTAAGTTTTATTAAAACATCTGGAAGCCATAAAACAATAAAACCACTCCACTCTTCCTGAAGGAGCTACATCCTATTCTCTAGTACAGACATTGCGTCTCTGCCTCCATTCAAATCTGTGGGATGACATCTTTAGGGCTTAACCCATAAAGTAATTTAATTTCAGATATATTTTAAACTTTGAGATTAACCTCTTCTTTTCCAGTCCACTGTTAAAACATATACATATAATTCAGTTACAGTAATACATACACATTTATTTTCCTTCCAGGAGGGCACACTGTTAACATAAGCAAACCTCACAAACACATTTTCAACACAAGCATCTGTATAAATCAGTTTGATATAAAAATTACATATAATTATTTACAAAATTCCAGCTAGCTGTGATGGCATATGTTGCACATCCACTGCCCCATGGTTGGCAGTACTTCCTATCATCAGAATGATATGTTTTCTTTAACATTAGTGTATGTTTGTCTATGTCTTAAGTGATAATTTAATAAAGGCGTTTAAAAAAAAAAAAAACAGTTACGTTTATGTGTTTTGGCCAGTCTTTTCTACTTCAAAGACCCTGCAATTTTTTGGTCCTACCTTGCACATCATTCACTCACCCTGTGCCCTATGTCCATCGTGGTTCTACCAGCTAGTCTCCTACTCCCTAGACTTACACTAGAATTGCTGGGGTCGATCATGGATCCTAAGGGCATCACAAGCGCTCAGACATCTTTGCTGATGTCTTTTTTTTTACATGCCCTTCCCTCTCCCCATTCTCCTCACTCATCAACCATGTCTAAGGGCAACTTCCCTAGACTGACCATGCCTCCCTTTAGGAATCATCTTCAAAGAATGCCTTCCCACTCAGGATGAGCATGCCCATCCCTTCCTGCCACTCTGTCAGTCACCAGAGTTGTTAAACTCACGTCAGTGGACAGTTGTCAGGGCTTTATCTCTCTACATCATCAGAGCAGCTAAGGAGCTTGCACTTTTACTCCCATAGACACTGATCCCCAAGGAAAGTCCAGTGAGTCTGTTGTTATAGATTATACTGCAGCTGGAAGGGCAAATGGAAGACCTGGAACCAGATGAAACTAGTCTACTCTACCAAAGTATCTCCCTTCTCAAAAATCCCACACCTGGAATTTGAAATGTTGAGGATGATTATGTTGGCACCATACAGATTTTAGACAGCACCGATTTTTTCTGGAATTTTACCAGAACCATCATGAGAATCGTAGGTGCCATAAGACCTACCATCCTGAGAAATTCCCTCTCTGAGGCAGTTGTTTGAGTGGAAAGCACACAAAAAGATCTAGACACAGATCAACATTTTTCCATGGAAGAAAAGTTTTTTGAACTGAGGTATCTAGGAAATATCCCAGGAAAACAACCATGTGAGAATGACTCAAACAAGACTTTTGAATCTTCTCTAAACCCCAGTCTATGCAGCAGATCTCTTACCCATGAGAGATTCCTGACACTTTGATGAAAAAGACTCTGTAAAGATAGGCAAGTCATACAAATAAAGAAAAATATGAATAACTTGCAGTCTGCAGCAGGCTATCACTGGAGCTACACACCTTTTCTAAACACATCTGGAGCAGTCCATAACTGAAAAGGTAATGAAGAAACAATACAGTTACGCAAGTAAACATACCATAAAAGTAGATGTTCAAATGATCACTGCTGCAGTGGTCTTAGGTATATGGGTTATATCCTACCAAGGATATAACAGCTGGCCGCTTCACAAAGCTTTAGGGCACCTTCCATGTGCTCAAACCATTAAACAGCTCAAGCTGAACTTCCTAAAAACACAGGTTTGTATGCCAAGCTCTTCAGAGCTTTCATACCAAATGAGAGAGGGAGGTTGAGTACTGAGAGGACAATGCTAAGAGTGTATATATATATATATATATATATATATATATATATATATATATATATATATATATATATAGGTCTACTTTATTTGACCTAACTCCCATTTGCCCGACACCCATTTGCCCGAGACCAAATGACTGAAATTTCATTTGCCCGACACTTCATTTGACCGACAAGTATTATTGGCAAGAAAATGAAATATGCCCCCTCCCCACTGTAATGCGACCCTGGAGTTAGAATATATAGTTAGGGGGGGGTTAGATCTGAGGGAAGATCAGGGTGCATCATGGGAAAGGGAGTTGGCCTCGAGGTGGTTGAAGACCTTGAGCTTTTGCAGTTGTGAGAGTCGGAACTGAGGATTGGCTCCGAACCCGTCAGTAAGAATGATTGGCGAGATAGAACAACTTCACATCATTTATTTCAAATTTTTAGCACAATCACAGATAGCCATTTGTTAAACAAACAATACAGTCTTCCAATGAAAACAGACTTAGCATGAACAATAAACTTCTCTGCCCTTGAAACTCACATTTATTGAAATGCCATTGAAACCCACATTCAAAGAAAATGTTATCTGGTCAGTGGCAGGTTAAGTTTACCTTCGGGCTATTTTCAAACCATATGCTCTTGCACACATTTTTAAGACCATACATACATGTATGTGTTCTTTCATTCATTTTCCTGATTGTATTAAATTGTATTCCTTTAGTAATACAGCACCACTTGTTAGAATAGGTTTAAAATGTGTCACTTTGAACATTTTTCCAGTAAGAAATTAAACAAAATGTATGAACCAATAATGATAAAACTACTCATTTCAGAATGTTTCAACCATAAAAGGTCACTCAAACTTCTGTCATTACCATCTACCAGTATCAGTCAATATGCACAATCTATGCAGAAGTGAAAGCCACCTGAATAATTCCACATTAAAGAGATCTGCAATTAATGAAGAGGTTGCTACTGGACAAATAACTTTACATTTCAGTGTTTCATCTACAAATTCAGTAGCTGCTGCCCTTGAAGAATTAATTGCCTATGTTACATTAAAAAAAAAAAAAAAAAAAAAAAAAATCGGTAAGCTTGTAATACTACAATAGGGAATGGCTGACAAACCGACAAGTTCATAGTTGCTGTGCATCTCATCCAAAGGAGGACAAACTTAGGAATGCAGCACTCAACAATGTGTTTCTAGGCAGCTTGAGCTGCCTAACGGCTGGCGTGTGTGGAAGGTGCTCTGAAGCTTTGGAAGCTAGCTGGCTGGTACATCCGTGGCAGGATAAAACTCACATATCTAATACTGCAGCAGTGATCAATATGATAAAAAGTGTGATCCAGACACCGAAAAACTGAAGAAACATCTGAAATCTGTAGCTACAGGAATATGATCAATGTCACTGGCCTCTGGCTTACTAATTTTGCTAGATGAATGCAAAGTAGTAGCCGTCATTGAATCACCCACCAATACAAATGTTCTCCACACACACAGACAACCAATGGTGTCAGACCCATGGACTAAAACTAAATGCCAAGAAATGCATAATAGTGTCCTTCAGGAAGTCACCTACCCCTGGCTGCTATCATAATGACAGTATATTACTAAAAGCTGACCAGGTAATCAGGGACCTGAGGATACACACAGACAGTAATCTAGCCTTTGACCATCACGTGTCTACAGTAGTGATTAAATCATTCTATGTTTGCAACTTATAAACAAAGGTATGGCATTTAGGTCTAAGGAAGTTTTTATTATACTGTATTTGGCAATTAACAGACCTATCGAGTACAATGCCTCCTTTGGTATGTTCCTAACCAGGCATATTCAACAATTGGAACAACCACAGAGATTCCTCACTAAAAGAATACAGTAACACATCCTATGCAGACTGCAAGGCCCTATCCCTGTATTCTGTCTCCTACAGGGTGATGAGGTGAGTTCTATGCCTGACATGCAAGGCATTGTCAGACCCCACTCTGATGGACCTCCTGCATATCCACAAAACAAACAGCAACAGAATTACCTATTCTAAAAACTTAAACCTTGCCTGTGATATAAATAGGACATGCTGGAGAGGCAGGTATTTATCCCAAAGACTGCCCCTTCTCTGGAACACGCTCCTCATCCACATGAACAGAGTTCTTCCCTAACCCAATTCAAGTGTAACTTGGACAGTTGGATGGGGAATAGTAAATTCATCACTGGTTTGGCACCTATGTCTCTACTGGACACAGGCAGCCTGTACATGGTTTATCTCCCAGGACCCTGCTTGTAAATGTTTTACCTCCCAAGTCCCTGCTTACACTTATAAAAGGTACCAGAACTTTTAGTTATGTACTTACCATAACTTTAGATGTATGGGATCCATCTCGCCTACATTCTGTACTGATGGGTTCGGAGCCGATCCTCGGCTCCGACTCGGCACGCTATACTATAGAACAAAGTCTCTTATTGGCTGAGCTATCCTACATCCCAGGATGCACCACCACTGCTTCCCCAGATCTTGTTTGTCCGCACACATGCACACACACATTGACTGTTGATATAATATTGCCAGGTGTTTCAAGATGAAACGGCTGAACTCGAACCGTCCGGTCTCTTCTGATCTCCAAGGCAAGGGGAAGGAGGGTGGGTTATTAGGAATGTAGGCGAGATGGATCCCATACATCTAAAGTTATGGTAAGTACATAACTAAAAGATGTTATGTGATCCTATCTCGCCTACATTCTGTACTGATGGGACAGCGTCCCTAGCACCTGATTCCTGGGTGGCTCACTGGAAAACACTCCTGAGAACTGTGGAACCGAAGGAAGCTCGCCCCCGAGATGCCAAGTCCAATTTGTAATGAGAAATGAAGGTGTGAGGAGAAGACCACGTAGTCGCAGCACAAATGTCACTAATGGCAAGCTTAGAATGAAAAGCTGCCGAAGTAGCCATAGCCCTGGTAGAATGAGCTTTCACTGTAGTTGTAAGCTCTTTATTAGAAATGAAGTAAGTATGACTGATACAGTCTCTGATCCACTTGGCAATAGTGACTTTCGTGACGGCTTTGCCCAATTTACTGTTCGAAAAGGACACAAACAACTGATCTGTTTTCCGTGTTTGGTGCGTCCTATCCAAATAGAAGCGCAATTGTCTGTGAACATCCAAGGTGTGGAAGATGTATTCCGCTCTGTTTGAGTACTTTGGGAAGAAAATTGGAAGTTCCAATGACTGTTGCAGACAAAAACTAGAACAAACCTTAGGAACAAAAGATGGATTCGGTCTGAGGGATACTCTATCCTTGTGAAAAAACAGGTATGGTGGTTTGACACATAGGGCTTGAAGTTCCGAAACTCTTCTGGCTGATGTAATTGCAACTAATAAAGCAGTCTTCCAAGAAAGAAATTTCAAGTCACAAGTTGCTGCCGGTTCAAAGGGGGAAGAGGTCAAAGCACCTAACACCACATTAAGATCCCACGGTGGAGCGGATGAGATATCGGGGGCCGTAGCAGCCCAGCACCTTTCATGAAGGCTTTACACAACTTGTTGCTCATCAAAGGTGGTTCTATGCTCTCATGAAAATTGGAAATAGCTGCCAATTGAACCTTGATGGTAGAGACCGAAGAACCTTGATTGAACAGAGAAGCTAAAAACTTCAGAACCTCTGACACCGGGACAGTTATGGGATCTAATCCCCGGAGTTGGGCCCAAATAGCAAATCTCTTCCATTTGCTGTTATACATTTTCTTAGTAGAAGTCTTGTGGGCCGAGGACAAGATATCAAGATATGTATGACTTCCGGGTCCAAAGCATGGTTCCTGACTATGGTTGGAAGAGGAGGAGCCAAGCTGTTAACCTCAACGAATGGAGGGACTGATGATGCTGTCCCGACTGATGGGTCAAGAGGTCCGGAACTTGGTCCAGGAACCATGGACCATCCAGTGCATATTTCCGAAGAAAGGGAAACCAGACTTGACAAGGCCAGTATGGGGCAACTAAAATCATCTTGCTCTCCAAGCGAATCGCCTTCTGGATCACCTTGGGAAGAAGGGGAACTGGTGGAAAGGCGTATAGCAGGCCGGTGGGCCAAGCTTGGACTAGGGCGTCCTTGGGAATCTCCCCCGGAACTGGGGTGAGAGAGAAGAACTGTTGGCATTTCGTGTTGAGGGGGGTTGCGAAAAGGTCGCAACAAGGAGTTCCCCATCTTCTGAAAATCTGAGTTGCCACTCTGTCGTTCAGAGACCACTCGTGAGGGGAGAGAATAGTTCTGCTCAGTCTGTCGGCTATCACATTGGATCTCCCTGGAATGTGTGTTGCTACCAGAAAACGTTTGGTTGCAATCGCCCAATCCCATACTTTCATGACCTCTCTGCAAAGGGGGTAGGATCTGGTCCCTCCCTGCTTGTTCAGGTACCAGACTACTGACACGTTGTCGGACTGAATGGCAATCATGCCCGGGGGGAGGTAATCATGTAGTGCTTGCAGCGACAGAAGCACCGCCCTCATTTCTAGTATGTTGATGTGGAGGATACTCTCGTCGGAATGCCACTTGCCTTGGACTGACCTGCCAGGTAATGACCCCCCCCCACCCCGTCTGGGAGGCGTCCGTAGTCAAAGTGGCCACTGGAGGTGGTGGAACGAAGGGTCGCCCCTGATCCAGGTTGGAGGAAAGAAGCCACCAATGAAGGTCCTGTTTGCACGTCTCTGTGATCAGAATGAGGTGACTGAGAGGGAGATCCTGATAAGACCACTGGACTGCAGGAGCCACTGGAGAATCCTCATATGTAACCTTGCCAAGGGGACTAGGAGAACGGTGGCCGACATGGAACCTAACAGTTGTAGGACCATCCTGGCTGGGGCTCGGCATTTGAGGAGCAAGGCTCGAACTTGAGACTGTAATATTTCTATCCTCTCTGTAGGAAGATAGACCTGCATTTGCTTTGAGTCTATCTCTACTCCGATAAACCGTATGCGCTGAGATGGCAGCAACACAGACTTTGCCCAATTGAAGGTGATTCCTAGGGAGTTGCCTAGAGATATGGTGGCTGCTAGGTTTTGTAAGAGTAGACGCCTGGAAGTGGCAGTTAGGAGCCAGTTGTCTAGGTATGGAAACACCTGGAATCCTAGACTTCTCAGGTGAGCAGTCACCATCGCCAAACATTTGGTGAACACCCTGGGGGCTGTGGTGAGACCAAAGGGCAGTGCACAGAACTGAAAATGACTGTCTCCCAGGCTGAAGCGCAAGTGTCTCCTGGACGCCTGATCTATCAGGATGTGATAATAGGCGTCCTTGAGATCCATGGAGCACATCCAAACACCTTTCTCCAGCAGCGGGAGAATGGATTGCAAGGTGAACATCCGGAACTTGGACTTCTTGACAGATCGGTTTAGCTTGCTGAGATCCAAAATGGGCCTCAAATCCCCGGTCTTTTTTGGCACCAAAAAGAATCTTGAGTAAGTCCCTAATCCAGTCTGGCCTGCAGGGACCGGTTGGATGACTCCTTTTTGAAGCAGCTTTGAGATTTCGATGGCTGCAAGATCCCGTTGACTGGGTGGTGGGTCCGGGATTTTTCGGGATGGTGGGGGGGGGGGGGTTGAGAAAAGGGGATGGTGTAACCTCCGGCGATGATTCGGAGCACCCATCGATCCTGAGTGATACACTCCCAGGCCTTTAGGTGCTTCGAAAAACGACCCCCGACTGGCTCCGGAGCTGCACAGTCGGGCAATTCTTCAGGGATGCTGGAAGGTTGAGGAGCCACGAAAGGACTCGCGGTCTCCAGTGTTGCGGGGGCCTCCGCCGCCTCTGGGACGGCATCTTCCTGAAAAATTTCCCCCTCCTCTGCCTCTAGAAGGGGGATCGCCCTGCTGTGAGGAGTAAGTCTTTTGGGATTTACGGAACCACATTTTCCCCCCTCTTCTAGCCTTGGGATAAGGCCTGAAGGGAGTGGAAAACTGTGCCCCTACGGCAGTCAAAGTCTTACCCTCTTGTTCACAGCGAGTCAAGGTGTCCTTTACCTTGGGTCCAAACAGAGAAGACCCATCGAAGGGAGCGTCGGCAAAGGAAGACTTGAAGGCTTCCGCAAAATGACACAGGCGAAGCCAGGCTTGTCTCCGTAGAGCAACACCTGTTCCCACTGCTCTGCTCGCCCCCTCGGCTGCATATGAAATGAGCCTCATGGACGAGTTAGATAACGATGCTAGGGTAGCCAGCTGAGAGCTAACTGTCTGGGCCAACTGCTCAGGTAGGTTACCAGAGAGGGTGTCTGAAAGTTCCTTGACCAGATCCCTCTGAAGTCTGGTGAAGTGCGTCACATAATTCAGAGACCTTAAAGTAAAGGTTGCTGAAGTAAAGGTGCGCTTCCCGTACCGATCCATGCTCCTGGACTCTTTATTAGGAGGATGGACGGACGTTGAAGCCTCTGCCACATCTTGCTGGGTAGCAGATGCCACCACCAGGGCATCTACAGCCACGCCTTTGGAGAGAAAATCCTTTTCGGGGGGGGGGCTGAAAGAAATTTATTGGGGCGAGCTGGCACTGGTTCCACAGAATCCGGGTGCTCCCACGCCCTTTGAGAGATCAAATCCAGAAGCTCATCGAAGGGCGGAGACACCCAGGTGGCTGAGGGCTGAGCCCCGAAGGCCTTGAGGAATACCGACTCCTCAGCAGAAGGGGGTTTGGACTGCCAGTCGCCTCGTTGCTTCAGGATTTCCAAAATGTTCGCAAAGGAGACATCATCCGAGGACGACTTGGGGGACCCTCCGCATCATCGAGGTCGGTGTCCGAGGTGAGAGACTCGTCAGGGGAGTCGACGTGCTTCTTCTTGCACTGTCTCTTCCTTGGAGATTCCTCCGAAGACGCTTCGGAGGAACCTTCAGGAAGGAGGGAACCCCCGATGGGGGTGACCTCAGGCCCCAGGGCTCCGCTGTCATGAGACAGGGGGACTACAAAGTAACAAGTCTCCGTGCCAAGGGAAGGTGCCGGTGAGACGGTGGAGGTGGCCAAAGAGGATTTGGCCAAAGCACTCCTCATGGCCCTGAAGGCGGGAACCCCAAAGTCCTGGGAAGGTCCGACCCCCAAGGCCACAACAGTAGACGGCACTCCCGCAGCCAACGCACCAAGAGGGAGGCTCGGAACTGACAACATCGGTCCCGAAGCGTCACCCCCGGGGCCGACCGAGGAGGTCCGTGTACCAAACTCCGACCCGAAGGGCGGGGTTGGAGTAAGGGTCGGAGCCGACCCGAAAGCCGGCTCCACCAGCACCGACTCCAACGGTGCCGAGGCTGTTGGAGGAGGAACTAAGACAACAGGGTGGGCAACCGGCTCCGGAGCCGAATGGGATGGAGCCAAAACCAACTTTTGGAAGACTGGAGACTGAAACAGCCTTTGAAGTACCCTGTCTATGTCCGAATCAGACATTCTCGAAGACCGAGAAGAGATCGAACGGGTTCGAGCCGACTTCTCCACCGGTTCCGAAGGACTGGGGGACCGGCTCCGAATCGTCTCGATAAATATCGATGCCGAGGGAGACTCCACAACCATAGCAATTTCCCTTGGAGCCGAAGTGGACTTCGGCGCCGAAGGGGAAGAGTCTGAGCGGGCAACTCTCATCGGCTCCGAAGACAGTGGAGCCGATGAAGGTGACCCGCCTCTCGAAGCTCTAGCCGTCGGCTCCGAAGCCAGAGGAGTCGAGGCTGGAGGCATCGAGGCAGACCATTCCGCCCTCGGCTCCGAAGTCCGTGGAGCCGATAGAGAAGCCTGCCGAGATTTCTTTGCGGCCGGTTCCGACGGGCTGGTCGGAGCCGACAATTTCTTTTTCTTAGAAGGTGAAGAGGAAGAAGATAAAGCCTCCTCAAAAGAAGGGGTAATAAGCCCTTTTAAAATCAGTTTGTTTTTCCTCTCTTGGAGGACCCGGGAGGAAAAAGCGTGACAAATGCTGCATGACTCCTGAAGGTGTTTAGGGCCTAAACAATACACACACAAAGAGTGATCGTCCGTTATGGACATTTTGTAGCTGCATTTAGAGCATTTTTTGAACCCAGAAGGTCTGTGCTCTTTCGACATGTTTATACACAAACACTACTACCAAAAAAGAAATTTTCCCAAAAATTTTGTTAAGAAAATGTAAATAAGGACAAGACCCCTCTAACAAAAAACGGGATTACTTGACCAACTAGACTACAACTCTACAACAAGACTCACTAAATATTTCAATCACGCACGAGGGCAAGGCCCCTCTAACTTAAACGGGATCCTTTCCCTCAAATTAAAGACAAATTTACCACAGAAATTCACTCAAAATCAAGTCACACAACAACGATAGCTGTTAAAACAGCTTTTGGGTAGATTAATCAAAAATTCCTAACAGAAATTTTTTGAAGAAATAAGCACTTAGCTCAGCCAAGTCCGAGACCACGTCTTTGCTGTAAAGCGGCAAACGAGATCTGGGAAAGCAGTGGTGGTGCATCCTGGGATGTAGGATAGCTCAGCCAATAAGAGACTTCGTTATATAGTATAGCGTGCCGAGTCGGAGCCGAGGATCGGCTCCGAACCCATCAGTACAGAATGTAGGCGAGATGGGATCACATAACATCTTATCAGAGATTTGGGATGCATGGCTAGGCTTAAAAATGCCCTTGTGGTTGTTAGCCTAGTAAACACCTATGAACCTATGATGATAAGCATCTTTTAAATCTAAGGTCACCAAACAACTTGGGGAATGAGAGGTAACAGACTGTGAAGAGATTGAACTTGGGCGCCATCACAAACTGGTTCAAAAAGGAAAGATCCAGAGATGGTCTCCACAAAGCTTCTTTCTTTGGCACCAAAACCAGTCTTGAATGAAATTATTCTCCTACCTGAGGGGGAGGGACTGCTTCTATAACCCCTAATGTCAAATGATTCTGAATGACAGAAGGGAAAAAAGAAGTTTGATCTGGCAGGTGTGGAGGAATTCCTTGGAAGGGAAGGAGAGATTCCCACTGCCATCTGTATCCCTGATGAATCACTTTTTGAACCCACTTGTCTGAAAGTATCTGTGGCAAGAGAGAGAAATGGATGTTTAGATTTTGAGGGAGGATTAAAGGCTTGCTAGGGTGAGATTGGGGAGTTATGAATCTGAAGATAGTCATTCAGACTTGGGTGGGCTTATCCTTTTTCCTTGAAAACTCCCTGCCTTTGCTGTTTAAAAGTCTGCTTACCAAAGCCTTCTGCGTCAGCTTATTTTGCTTTATGTAAAAAGTGGTAGAGGTAGACTTAAACCTATTTACAAACTTTCACAAGGAAGGCTGCCACAACTTTAAACAAGTAAAAAATAAAATGACATTTCTTCTCTAAGTACACAGTGAATCTGTGCGATTTCTTCCTTAAGGATGCCCTTTGTGTCTGTGCGTTCTTCTTTAGTATGATGCAAGTAGAAACACAGATTTAAATATCAGACCTTCTTGCTGATGCTGCTTTTGTACATGATTTGAACTTGGGGAAGGGGGCCTTGATCTATTACCCTGCCTAGACCTATTTGACCATAAGCCGGCTCTATACTCAGCAGAGAATATTTACAACAATGTACTGTTTTCTGAATACAAATATTCAAAACATGCTTGTGCAGTAGGTAGGCAGGGGTAATACTGTTACGTTTAACTATAAATATGAATTTCTGGCTACACCCCTGTTAAAAACATAATTTTTCCACAAAAAAAGCACATTCTGAAAAGCAATATAAACACCTACCATAGCCTCTAAAGGTAAAAATAACACAACTTTTTACCAAAAAAAAAAAAATAATATTTTTAACTAAGTTTTAACAACCCCCCCCCCACAAAAGCAACAAGTAATGCCCCTGAATAAAAGTTGCTAAAAGTAATGTCACATTCTACAAAAACACTTTTTCTTAACTTAACCATACATATTTTTCAGAAAAAGTTAGTTTCTATCATATAGTTTAAAAGGTGGACGTTTTTTTGCCAAGGGGTTGTAGTTTACCTTTAATTTCACTGTTGGTTGCTAGAAAATGCTCCGTTTTAGACAGGCAAGCTCTAGCCACCCCAAGGGGACTAGACAGCTGCAAATTCACACAGACTGCAGAGAAGAAAATCCTGAGCATATATAAACAATCCTATCTTGGCTTGTGATTTACTGATCTTTTCTGTTAAAAGGAAGTGTGACTGCGAGCGATAGTGAGCAGAAGCTACTGCAGTAAAGGAAGGACAACTTTTGTCTGACTTGCAGAACTTGTATGGTCAGAATAGCTTTACTGTGCTTACTTTAGTATTTAATTGCATATTGCTCATGTGATTTTTTTTTGTCACAGAAGTTGATTTAAGTTCTCTTTGAATTCTCTCCACACAACATAATAACCACAAATGACACCAATACTCCACAGAAACAGCCTGGTGCCAAAGATAACACAGGAAGAGGTAAAAAAGATGTATTCACTAATCCAACGTCTAAACTACAATACAAAAGAGTTAAGCACTTTCATGAAGTATTGTAAAAGAAAATAATAAAATCTGTAACAACAGAATTCAAAGAGAACAATACTCCACAGAAACAGCCTGGTGCCAAAGATAACACAAGAAGAAGTAGAAAATATTTATTCACTAATCCAATGTCTAAAATGCAATACAAAACAGTTAAGTGTTTTCATCCCTCAATATTCTGGGACTTCATCAGAACTAAAAGCCAATTAAACATGGACTGTTTAAAAGCATCGCTCCCAAAGCTTAATGAGATAAAACAATTAAAACATTAACAAGCAACCAATAAAATGTGATATTTCTAGGCAGCGTAATTAGAGGGTAAATTTAACCCTCCAAATGTTTCAGCTGAAGAACACAATTTATACTAATATATTCATTTAAACCTGGATAAATAAAAGCATTTAAATGAAGTTGCCACTTTAATTCACATAGATCTAGATGTAACGGTAAAATTCTATCTTGTGCATCCAATACGACCAGCTGAACAATAACAAATCCAAATTTATGTTCAGAAAATTCTCTGATGTGCATTAGTAGACCTGCCTTTTTTAATATCCAAACAGTGTTCGTAAATTCTTTCACGAAAGTGTCTTGAGGTCTTTCCAATATAAAAATACAGGGCATTGTAAACACTTCCCCATATACACCACATTTTTAGACTGACAACTAAAATGGCCCTTTGCATAAAAGGTCACTTGTCCTAGTTGGAATTTTTCTCTAGTAATTAAAATGTGTGAACTTTGTTTACACATACCACATTGGAAACTGCCGAAATGCTTGCTACTGAATTAAGTAGGACTAAGTCTATTGCTTCAAAAAGTTTTTTAAAAGACATGTCCTTAAATACTATGTTAGGTGCATAGCCAAGTAATTCTTTAACAGACATATCTACTGTAAAAAAGTCCCAATTTTTATTAACAGCTTTAACTATAGCTGAGCAGTGCTTATTATAAACAGCAATAAAAGAAAACCTTCCTTTAGGGCCAGGAACATCATCTAAATTGTTCACCAATGTAGCTTCAACCCTCTTTTCATTATTTACAAGTGCCCGCTGATTAAAGATAGGTTGGTAAATACCAATCTGTCTTTTATATTCTGCTTCGTGCCGTACCTTATATAAAAGGCTGTCTGGGTATCCCCTTTTCCTGAACATTCCCAACATAAAGTTCATTTCAGATAGAAAATCTAAATAATTTGTAAGCACTCTCGCTGCTCTAACTAGTTGTTTCTTAACTACCGATCTCTTTCAGTGGTAAGGGTGACAACTAGTAAACTCCAAATAGGAGTTGGAAAAGGTAGATTTCCTAAAGATTTTTGATGTTAATTTCTGTTCAATATTATCAAAACATCAATTCTATGTCCAGATAACTAACTCTTTCCGAGCTGTAAGTATAAGTAAATTGTAAATATTACACAAAACACTGATCAATAAATAAGTACAACTAGGTATTGATGTACTCTTGATAAGACGGATAGCTGCATGGCTTACAAGCGGGACATGGCAAGTATCATACAGCAACTGGACAGGTGAAATCCATGGTTACAGAAAGGGTGTCCTACAGGACTCTGTCCAAAGGCCATTACTTGTTTACATTGTATCTTTCAGACCTAACTTTTTCATCCGAGGTGTTCTATATGCAGACGACCTGAAATTGGGTAAACTGATTACATCTCTCCTGCCTGCCAAAGTAAAAACATAATGAGAAGATTAGGGGGAAGAAGGGCGGGACGGTTGATGACTAATGAAGTCCAACTACTCAGATGGAACGTTATGGTGAGTACATAATTTCTTTATCTGAAGTAGTTGACTTCATTTGATCATCAACCTGTGGGACAGAGTCCCCAACTACCAAACTCTTGGATGGCCCTTCATGGAAGGATATTTCAGAGCACCATGAAGCCAAAGGATGCTCTCCCCCTAGCTATTATGTCCAGTTTATAGTGAGAAATGAAGGTGTGAGATGAGGACCAAGTAGCCACTGAACAAATATCATCCAAAGACACCCTAGACCAAAAGGCCGCTGACATAGCCATGGACCTGAGAGAATGGGCATTTATCTGTCCTGGAGATGACATGCCTCTTTCTTTGTAAACCTGAAGGATGCAAAGGGAAATCCATCTGGCAATGGTTACCTTAGAGATTAGTTTTCCCAGAAAGGGTGTAGAAGCTGACACAAACAACTGGTCAGACCTGCAAAAGGCCTTAGCCCTATGTAAATAGAAACATAGCTGTCTATGTACATCTAATAAATGCAATTTATATTCACCCCTGTTCTGAAAATTTGGAAAGAAAACAGGTAATTTGATCGTCTGACTGATATTAGTTTCAGCGGCCACTTTAGGAAGAAAAGAAGGATTAGCACAAAGTGAAACCCTGTACCTATGGAAAAACATGGAGGTTTGACAAATAATTCCTGGAGTTCTGACACCCTCCTAGCCAAGGTGATGGCCACTAGGAAGGCTGTCTTCTACAATAAAAATTTTAGATCCACAGAAGCAGCCGGTTCAAAAGGTGGAGCAACCAAAGCTTGTAAAACTAGGGTAAGATCGCAAGGAGGAGAAGGATCTTTAACCTGAGGCCTTAAGAGAAAGGTACCTTTAATAAAGTTTTTACAAAGTCTGGAGGAAGCTAATGAAGCCATGTTCACATCTGTATGGAAGATGGAAATGGCAGCCAGTTGAACTTTTACTGTAGATGAGCTAGAGCCCTGCTGGAAAATGTGCGCCAAGAACTCAAGGACCGCTGGGACAGGAGCTGTGAAAGGATCCAGATCCCTTTGAGAAGACCAGATGGAAAAACGCTTCCATTTGCTACGGTATAGTTTTCTAGTGGACGATTTATGAGCTGCCACCAGAATAGTCTTCACTGAAGAAGACAGACCGGGAGTCCTAGCAATCAGTGGAACTGGAGCAGCCAAGCCTAAAGCTTCAGACTGATCAGGTCTGGATGAGGGACCCTCGAAAGGTGTGAGATGAGATCCGGTACCGGATCCAGATCCATGGAGGAACTATCAGATGAGACCAAAGGAAGGGAACTCAGACTTGGTGAGGCCAGAATGGGGCAATAAGGATTACTTTTCTCCCCAACCTGTGAGCCTTCTGGAGGAATTTTGGTATGAGAAATAGTGGGAGGTAAGCATAGAGAAGACCAGGAGGCCAAGCATGGACCGGAGCGTCCCTGGGGGATTCCCCCTGTGGGAGATTAGAGCGAAGAACTCGCTGCATTTCACATTGGAAGGAGATGCGAAGGGATTGCAGCAAGGCCGACCCCACTCGAGGAAGATCTGCTCCGCTACAGAAGGATACAGAGACCCCTCATAAGGCATCAGAATAGTCCTACTCAGTTTGTCCGCCAGTATGTTGGATCGACCCGGAATGTACGTTGCTACCAGAATTCGGCTGGTGGAGATCGCCCTTTCCCACAGTCTCATGGCCTCACGACAAAGGGGGTAAGATCTGGTTCCTCCCTGCTTGCTGATGTACCAGACCACTGACATGTTGTCTGTCTGAATTGCAATGGTTCCCAGAGGAAGAAAGGCATGAAGGGCCTGCAACGCTAACAGGACTGACCTAATCTCTAGAACATTGATATGCAACTTGGTCTCGTTCGGATACCACGTGCCTTGGACGGTCCCTGCCTGAGCAATGCCCCCCCCCAACCTAGTTGGGAGGCATCCGTGGTCACCGTGGCTTGGGGAGGGGCTGCAATAAATGTTCGTCCCATGACTAGTTCTGAAGAGTGTATCCACCAAAGGAGGGGCTTCCTGCAAGCGTTACGTATATGAATAGGATGAGTCAGCAGCAGATCTAATAATGACCACCCGCATAAGCAAACCAGCACAAGGAAGAAGAGTAATGGTGGATGTCATGGAACCTAGGGCTCGTAATACCACCTCGCCTGAAGGAAGTTGAGACTGAAAGATCACTGACACATGGAGTTGTAAGTTTCAAACTCTCTCCAGAGTTAGAAAAACCTTGGTTTGCAACGTTATCTATCCTTGCTCCAATGTAGTCTAAGACTTGAAATGGGTTTAGAGAAGACTTGAATGTGTTGATCGTACTTCCCAGAAAGTCTGACAGTTTCAGGGATTAGTCTCTGGCCTAACAAAATAGACACTTGGTGGGAGCAGTACGGAGCCAATCGTCCAGGTATGGGAAGACCTGCATCCCCTGAAGCCTCAGGTGAGCCGCTACTACTGCCATGACCTTGGTGAACACCCTGGGGGCTGTGGTGAGACAGAAGAATAGAGCTCAAAACTGATAATGATTGGCTCCTAGCCAAAAGCGGAGGGACTTCCTGGAGCATCTGTGCATCTTTATATGGTAGTATGCATCCTGGAGATCTATTGAGCACATCCAGTCATTCTCCTGCAGGTAAGGCAGGATGGAATGTAAAGTGACCATCCAAAAACCTGGAATAGATGCCCGATCTGGACTGATCTCGGGGGATGGGCTGGAAGACTTGTTTTCTTAGCAGCTTTTCTATTTTGAGCACTGCTGCCTCCCTTTGCGCGGGTGGTATGTCTGGGAGGTGTTTTGGGGGAATGGGAAGAACCACAAAGGGGAATGGTATAACCTCTGGATATGATTTGAAGCACCCAACGGTCTGTTGATATGGACTCCCATGCCATCAGGTGCAGTGAAAGACGACCCCTGACTGCCTCCAGAGTACAGCAGTCAGGCAACCCTTCAGGGCTGCTGCATGGGCCTGTTTGAGGACGGTTCTCGAGACCAGAAATTTCTCAGACCCCCTCCCCTGCATCTGGGCTGGCGTCTGTCTGGTCCCCTTCTGCTTCTGGGGGAAGATGAGTCTTGAGTGTCCCAGGAATACTGAGACTTCCAGAACCACATCTTCTTTCCACCCCGCTGATTCCTGGAAAAGGATCTTTGAGGGTTAGAGAAGTGGATCCCAATGGCAGACAGTGTCTTCCCATCCTTTTCACTCTGGATCAACGTCTCACAAACAGTCTTCTCAAACAAGGAAGAACCATCATAAGGGACATTCGTGAAAGACGCCTTAAAGGGTTCCATGAAATGACATAGCCTGAGCCAGGCATGTCGCCTCATGGAAATGCCGGTCCAGACTGCCTTTGCCGCTCCTTCAGTGGCATGCGAAAGGAAGTGCATGGACGTATTAGAAACTGCTTTGAGAGTGGCCATTCGCGTGGAGAATATGCACCTACCCTCCAGTGACATGGACTCCGGGGGTGACTCAGCTCCTTGACAAGGTTGCACTGCAGGCGAGTAACGTCAGCCAAATAATTCAGCGCCCTTATGGAAAAGGTGGCTGAAGCATATGCCTGCTTGCCTAAATGCTCCACTGTCCTGGACTCTCGGTCAGGGGGTTGGACTGTAGAATTTTCCTGAGCTAGTTCTTTCTTGGTGGCAGCTGCTACCACCATAGCATATACTGCGTACCCCTTGTTCCAACTAGGTTTGTCTGCAGGAGGACTCAGAATCTTGTCAGGACACTTTGGGATTGGCTCCACAGTGTCCGGTTCCTTCCATGCCCAGGTGGTAATAAAATCCACCAGGGAATCCGCGGGAGGGACACCCAGGAGGTAGACGGGCCCGTGCCGAAGGCCTCCAGAAATACCGACTCATCCGAGGAAGACTTGGGGGTGGACCAACACCCCGCTGGCGCAGGAATTCCATGATGTCTCCCAAGAAGACATTGTCAGGGGGTGATCTGGGGGAACCTTCCCCTTCCTCCAAATCACTGTCCTCAGTGAGGAGTCCAGCTGCCTCCTTTTGCACGTTTGTTTGCGAGCCACCTCTTTGGTGGGGCACTAAAGAGAGGACTCGCAAACCATCTGTGGTTCCGCAAGAGGAACATTCTGGGGCACATCGAGCACAGGCTGTCCCTGAATGGGCAAAATGGCTGAAGTCGCACCCAGAGCCAAGGGAGTCGGGCGGTATCCAAGGAGATGGTCAGGGGCCTCGATCCACTGGAGAGAACCTTTTCCACCATGTCAAAAGTCGAGGGAGAGCGAGCCTTCTAGGAGAATAGTAAGAAAGCTGCTCTCCCCGGATCCGATGAGGGGATCGGAGCTGAGCCCGAAGGAGCCGAGAAACCAATGGGAGGGTTGTGACCCGACAAAACTGGCGCTAATGGAGAAAATCCCAACCCCCTGGATCCAACGCCCAGGCTTCGGCTCCGAGAGTCGCTTGTATCTGAACTAGTCGGGTCCCACACACTCAAGGTAATGGCCGGCGTCATGGTACCCAGTACCATCAGTGCCGATCCACTGACTCTGGGACCTCTCGGATACAGAAACTCCGATACCGGGGGTCGGATCAGAGGAGTTATCGGGTTGAAAAAGGGAAGCGAGCTCCCCCTCCAGAGGGACAGGGGGCTGGCAAGACCCCCATCTGAATCTGGGTGTGAATAAACCTTCACATCACTTTGTCCATGTCTGCCTCAGACAAGCTTCTAGTGGAACGTGATGAGGCCACCGATGCCAACTGGGACAGTCAATGTGCAGAGGCCCTAGAAGCAGGTCTAGGCTTCTCCGGCTCCAGCAAGAATCTGGGCGAGCAGAGCTGGGAGTACTAGGCCTGGACATCACTTGTTGCTTTTGAGGAGGACCCACCAGATCTGATCGGTCTGGAGATCTCTTCCTCCCTTTGTCTTTATCTTTCCTGTGCTCCCTTTCCAGAGACGTCTTGAAAGGAGGTTGAGTCCCGGCCTGGGAGGGAGGGGAAGAAACAGAAGCAGAAGAAGATGCAGTCACAGCCGTAACAGTAGTCGAAGCGGAGACAGCCACCTCCGTAGCCAGAAGTCTCTTCAAAACTAATTTAGCCCTATGATCTTTCAGGGCCCTGGGATCCGCCATCATGAAGCACAAGGCCCTAACTCAACCGACCTCACATACTTACACTGACTAAAATAAAATAAACTTATTTTTTTGTTTTAAACACGACGCAACGGCAAAAAGGGAACTAAAGATTAAGGAAGAAAACCTGCCTAACACTACCACAAAAACACAAACTCCCAAAACTATTATTAAAACAACTCACCACACCTGGAGCTCTAAGACCACGATGCTCGGCAAGCCATGGCAAATGGGATCTGAGGGCAGGAAGGAGATGGAGGGGTATTATGGGTAAGGGGAGGAGCTTGGCACTTGGATCAGATGCTGGTGAAGCTGCCGTCTCAGATCCGATCCGGATCCAAATACCCACAGGTTGATGATCAAATGAAGTCAACTACTTCACATCAATAGGTTGTAAAAAAGATTTATAAAGTCTAGGAAATCAAAAACAATGAAGTCATTGTTTGTTAGTTACATTAGACCCAAATGTGAGTATGGAATAACAATATGGAAGCTCTAAAAGAAAACAAGCATGAGTATACTGGAAAGAGTATAGTAGAAATATATCAAGGGCATCCATGGATGAGAAAATTTAAGTTATTATGAAAGACTAAAATACCTGAACTTGTACAGTGTCTCTTACAGATATCTAAGAAGAGATCTTATTTAGGTATTTAGGGCATTTAGTGGCAACTACCTCTGGGAATGTTTGGAGTTGTCAAAAAGTACTAGAGAATCATCAGGCAACCTATATGCTGCGAAGAGCACTTTTGGCTGTCATCAAAGAGTGAAACAATACTAATTTCATGAACTTTAATCGTACTTTGACTTAGGAATGGGGTCCACTCCCATCATGGTATTAGAAACCCAAAAAATTTGGAGAAATTAAAAAAAAAATTCTATAGGAATGAGAAGTGTACTAACTGGTTCTCTGACAGAGTAGTTGATGCATGGAACAGACTACCAAATTACATTAAAAGAAGATATTTTAAAGAACAGCCTTAACATTTATTAAGGGAACAATGTTTTGGTATACTAGCAAGCTAGAAGGGCATTAATGCCCATGCTTGAAATATTTGTATGTATGTACATATGTAAAGGACTGCGGTGGTGGTGCTGCGGTAGTGTTGTCGCTTCACAGTTAGAAGTTGCCCATTTGATTCTCAGTTAGAGCGTCTTCTATGTGGCAACATGCGTGAATGGGCGTTCCTTCGTTGAAGGTTGTGGGTTAGGCCCGGCAAGCCAGCACGTAAAAATCTACTGCCAATCATTAGCAGACCGGAGTTCCGCTGTGGCAACCCCTAACCAGGAAAAAGCCGAAAGACACAAACAAACAAACATGTATATATGTAAAGGGAAGTTACCTGGCCAGCAATGAATGGTGCTTGACTGACCATAGATTCTTGAAAGCCCACAAGAAGTGTGCTCTTCCGTGGTAGGAAATCTCTGAAGGACTTGGTGGCCAAACCACTCTTTTTCTTTAGCTTGCTTGAGCTGACTAATGTTTTGTGTGTATGGAAAGTGCCATTAACCTTTGGAAACTGACTGGGTGCTTTATCCTCAGAATATAACCATAAAGCTATGGCTACTGCAGCAGTGCTCAGTACAATGAAAATCTCCTGACACCGATGACTCAGAGGGCTTTAAGGAAGAGATCAGTGCCATGGCATCGAAGTAGAAAGTTTCTGACTCTGAAAAGGGAACTAAGTGTGTTGGTACTGAAGATGGAGCTAAAGATGTGTTGAAAAAGAAGTTATGTACTCACCATAACGTTCCATCTGAGTAGGTGCTTCATTTGTCTGCAACCTGTGGGTATTGGATCCAACCTCGGATCTGAGCTGGCAGCTTTACTAGCTAAAAGATCCGAGCTCCTGGCTCCTCCCCTTTACCCATAATCCCCTGCTACATGCTCCCTTTCCTCAGACCGAGTTTGCTTAATCTAACAACTAAGACCCTCGACGGAGAACCAAGTAATGCCTAAACACATGAAACAATCTCAATCATGATCAGGAACCACGATAATGGTTAGGGGGCATGGAGGGGGGGTCGGTTGCAGACAAATGAAGTACCTACTCAGATGGAACGTTATGGTGAGTACATAACTTCTTTATCTGAAGTAGTTACTTCATTTGCTCTGCAACCTGTGGGACAGAGTCCCCAGCTACTTAAAACCTTGGGAGGCCCTCAAGGAAGGATATTCCGAAGCACCGCGGAGCCAAAGGAAGCCCTTCTCCTGGATATCATATCCAATTTATAATGAGAAATGAATGTATGGGAAGAGGACCAAGTAGCTGCTGAACATATGTTGTCCAGGGGAACCCTGGACCAGAAGGCTGCTGATGTGGCTATGGATCGAGTTGAGTGGGCATGGACTCCAATAGGAGCAGGTTTACCTGAGGCTACATACGCATGAATGATGCACTGTGAAATCCAATTTGCTAAGGTAACTTTGGTAATAGCTCTACCCAGAGCAGATTTGGCAAAGGGCACAAACAATTGATCAGCCTTGCGAGTATCCTTTGTCCTGTGCAAGTAAAAACGTAGTTGTCTATGTACATCCAACTTGTGTAATTTGTATTCCCCTTTGTTCTGAAAGTTGGGAAAGAACACTGGTAAATTATTCGACTGATTAATATTTGACTCCGAAGCCACCTTTGGTAAGAAGGAAGGGTTAGCCCTGAGAGACACTCTATCCCTATGAAAGATTAGATAAGGGTGTTTCATGCAAAGGGCTTGAAGTTCCGAAACCCTGCTGGCTGAAGTAATAGCAACTAGAAAGGCTGTTTTCCATGCTAAGAACTTTAATGGAACTGAGGCGGCAGGCTCACAAGGTCGGCTTGTTAATGCTTGTAAAACCAAAGTTAGGTCCCATGGTGGGACCGCAGTCTTAACTGGTGGCTTCAATAGAAAAATACCTTTCAAGAAGGTTTTGCATATCTTTGCAGAAGCTAAAGATCCCAGCCCATCCCCTATAAGAAAATGGGAAATGG
Source organism: Protopterus annectens (assembly GCF_019279795.1). Classification (NCBI taxonomy): domain Eukaryota; kingdom Metazoa; phylum Chordata; order Ceratodontiformes; family Protopteridae; genus Protopterus; species Protopterus annectens. The sequence goes on from NC_056725.1 coordinate 614,159,879, forward strand.
CTGCCAATTGTACTTTAACTGTAGATGTACTGGCTCCTTGATGTAAAATGTGTGACAGAAAATCAAGAACCGCCGGAATAGGGATGGTAAAGCGATCTAAGCCCTTGTCCTTAGCATAGACAGAAAAACGCTTCCATTTACTACTGTAAATTTTCCTGGTAGCAGGCTTGTGAGCCGCTACCAGAATGGCCTTTACTGGTGATGAGATGCCGGGAGTCCTTGCCATCAGTGGAACTGGATCAACCAAGCCGCGATCTTGAGGTTTACCAAGTTTGGGGGTTGCAATCCCGCAGGATGCGAAATCAGATCCGGAATGAGATCTAAGATCCATGGAGGAACTACACTGAGAGACCGCATAGAAGGGAACCAGATCTGGCGAGGCCAGAATGGGGCTATGAGGATAATTCTGCTCCCCAACCGACGTGCCTTCTGAATGAACTTCGTCATAAGAGGAAGGGGGGGATAAGCATAGAGGAGACCAGGTGGCCAAGCATGAACCAGAGCATCTCTGGGGCTCTCCTCTAGTGGGGGAAGTATTGCGAAAAACTCGCTGCACTTTGTGTTTGACGGAGAAGTGAAAAGATCGCAGCAAGGTAGACCCCATTTGAGGAAGATCTGTTTCGCAACTGATGGTTTCAGAGACCACTCGTATGGTGTGAGGATCACGCGACTCAGTTTGTCCGCCATAATGTTGGACCGACCCGGAATGTGCGTTGCTACAAGAAAGCGGTTGGTGGATATCGCCCACTCCCAAACTCTCATAGCCTCCTGACAAAGGGGATAAGATCTGGTCCCTCCCTGTTTGTTTATGTACCAGACTACTGCCATGTTGTCTGTTTGAACCGCAATAGTCCCTAGAGGAAGAAGGTCATGGAGAGCTTGCAACGCCAGAAGCACCATCCTCATCTCTAGGACATTGATATGCAAAGCGGTCTCTAACGGGGTCCACGTGCATTGGATGGTTCTGCCCAAAGAATGACCCCCACCCAAGGCGAGAAGCATCCGTGGTCAAAGTGGCTTGGGGTGGAGGCATCACGAAGGGTCTCCCTTCCCACAGCTCCCGTGAGCGAAGCCACCAGTGGAGGGAGTCCCTGCAAGCCCTGCTCAGGGGAATAGTGGTGTTCAACGGATGTAGCAACAGAGACCATTGGACTTGAAGGGTGCATTGCAAAATCCTCATTCGTAGACGCGCGTGTAGGCAAAGACTGATTGCCGCCGCCATAGAGCCTAGTGCTCTCAGGACTAACTCTGCCGATGGAGCCGGGTTCTGAAGGAGGGCTATAACCTGACATGACAAACTGTTCACCCTGTCTGAAGTTAGTAGGGCCCGAGAGAGGCGAGTGTCCAATTTGGCCCCTATAAATTCCAGAACCTGCACAGGATGAAGAAAGGACTTTTGAAGGTTTACAGAAATGCCCAAACTCTGGGCAAGAGTTAGAGCATAGTCCCTGGCAACACACAGTTGATGCCTGTTGGAGGCGGTGAGGAGCCAGTCGTCCAGGTATGGAAAGACCTGAATTCCCTGGAGTCTCAGGTGGGCTGCAACCACTGCCATGACCTTGTTGTACACCCTGGGGGCTGAGGTGAGGCCGAACGGAAGAACCCTGAATTGATAATGACTGGCTCCCAGCCGGAAGCAGAGCAACCTCCTGGATTGTCTTCTCCATCAAAATGTGGTAGTACGCATCCTTGAGGTCTATGGAGCACATCCAGTCGTTCTCCCGAAGGAGGGGGAGAATTGATTGAAGAGTGACCATCCGGAATTTCTCTTTGGGAATGAACAGGTTCAGGGAAGAAAGATCTAGAAACGGTCTTAAGTCCCCCGTCTTCTTTGGCACTAAAAAGAACCTGGAGTAATTGCCCAATCCGAACTGGACTGGGGAGACATGCTAGATGGCTCTTTTTTCTAGCAGCTTCGAAATCTCCGAAGCTGCCGCCTCCCTTTGATCGGGTGGGACATCAGGGAGGCGCTTCGTAGGAGGGGGAAGACTTAGAAAGGGAATGGTGTAACCTCTGGATATGATTCGAAGCACCCACCGATCCGTCGTAATGGACTCCCAGTTTTGGAGGTGCTCCCACAGATGCCCCCCAACTGCCTCCAGAGAGGGACAGCCGGGTAAGCTCTCAGGGCTGTTGCGCGGGCCTGTTTGAGAACGGTTTTCTAGACCCAAAGTTACGTGGTCCCCCTCTGCCTCTGGGCCGGCGTCCACCTTGTCCTCCTCTGCCTCTGAAGGACGAAGGGTTCGAAGTTGGGCAGGACTGCTGAGACTTCCGGAACCATATCTTCTTTTGTCCCCTTTGATTCCTGGAAAAGGATTGCTGGGGATTAGAGATGCGGACCCCGACGGCAGACAGCGTCTTCCCATCCTTTTCGCTTTGGACCAGCGTTTCGTGGACGGTCTTGCCAAAGAGCGAAGAACCATCAAAGGGCGCATTCGCGAAGGACGCCTTGAAGGGTTCCGCAAAATCGCAAAGGCAGAGCCAGGTGTGATGCCGCAAGACGACCCCTGCTCCGCTAGCTCTAGCGGCTCCCTCCATAGCATGGGAGAGTAGCTGCATAGACGTGTTAGATATAGACTTTAGAGTGGCCATACGAGTCGAGAAAGTCCTCTTATCCTCGACCGTCATGGACTCCAGTGGAGCTGCAGCGTATTCCTTTATTAGGTCTCGCTGGAGTCTGATGATGTGTGCCATGTAGTTCAGCGCTCTTACAGAGAAGGTGGCTGAAGCAAACATCCGTTTCCCAATGCGGTCCAACGTCCGAGATTCCTTATCCGGAGGGTGGACCGAGGAACTCTCCTGCGCGAGTTACTTCTTCGTGGCAGCAGCTACCAACATGGCATCCACAGGTGAACCCTTAGACCAGGCCTGCCTATCAGAGGGAGGGCTAAGAATTTTGTCTGGCCGTCTTGGAATTGGCTCCATGGTGTCGGGCTCCTTCCACACCCTGGTAGTAATTCAGTCTACCAGGGGGTCAGCCGGGGGGGGGGGGCACCCAGGAGGTAAGACGGGCCTGCCTCAAACACCTCCAAAAACACAGACTCGTCTGAGGAAGGTTTTTGGGCACACCACCCCCCTCTAATTCACAACATTTCCATGATGTCTCCAAAGGACACATCCTCAGGGGGTGACCTTGGGGAACCTTCCCCTTCATCCAAATCCGTGTCTGTCATGAGGGACTCAGGGGAGTCCAGGTGCCTCCTTTTACACTTCCGTTTGCGAGGAACTTCCTCGGTGGGACTATATGAGGAGGGGTCACCTATGGGGTCCTGCTCCTCTAAGGGAACTAACTGGAGGGTTTGAGCAGGCTGTCCCAGTGGTCAGATGATGGAGGATAGACCCAAATGCATAGGGGGAGCGGAAGGATCTGACGCTCGGATCAGGGATCTGGAAGGCCTCGACAGAACCCTCTCCACTACCTCAAAAGCCGAAGGCGAGCTGCTTTCCCCAGGCTCCGAAATCAGTCTCCTCGGCTCCGAAGCATGGATCGGTGTCGGAGCCGAAGCGGTCGGATCCGAGAGGGAAGTGTGCTCCGACCTGAAGGGCGCCGAAGACACACCAACCCCTACGGATCCGACACTCGGCCCCGAGAGCTAGGATCCGACACACTCGAGGATACAGTTGGCGTTGAAGCTACCGGAACTATCGGCGCCAACAAATCCCCGGCTCCGAAAGGGCCCAGATCCGATGACTCCAAAACCTGAAAATGGGTTGGAGAAGGAGTGATCAGGGCAAAAATGGGGACTGCACTCCCCCCGGAGGGGGGGGAGGCAGGAGCACTCCCATCTGCATCTGAGTCTGCAGAAATCGACGCATCATCCGATCCATGTCCACGTCGGTCAGGCTTCTTGTAGACCTAGAAGAGGTCGTCAAGGCGGGCCGGGAGGGCCGCCTCGACAACCTCGAGGGAGACCGTTACTCCTCCTCCTGCGAGAAACAAGGCGAACGGAGCCGAGAGGGAGAGGATCCGGAGGCCCTCGTAGAGGGGCTAGTAACTTTAGATGGAGGGGCTGAATGATGAGTCTCAGCCCGCCTCTTATGACTTTTGTGTTTCTCTCTATCCTTTTCCTTATGCCTCTTCTCTCTCAAAGAGGCAGAAGAGTCCCCTGAACTCTGCACAGCAGAGGGAGGTTGAGTCCCAGGCAGAGTCGGGGACCTAAAGGCACGGGGGCTGTAGTGGCAGCTTGTGCCTTAGAGGGAGAGGAGGAAGAAGTGTCCTGCGGTAACAAGCCCGCCAGGATAAACTTGTTCTTCCTATCCCTGATGGCCCGGGGGTTAAATGCTGCACATATCTGGCAGCTAGTGGATAAGTGGGCCATCCTCAGACACAAAACGCACTGAGTGTGGCCATCAGCTGGGGAAAGCTTATGGCCACAATCAGTGCACTTAGAAAAGACGGCTTTGGGCCCCTCAGCCATCGCACTAACACACCCACACACTAAGGGGAGGGGACAAAAAAAAAGTATATAAGCTAAAATTACCACAAAAAAATAAAACTAAGGCTATCACTCGACGAAAAGGAGCTAAACCACTCACACACTAACAAAATTTAAACTTTTTTCTAACTTTTTGACAAAGGTTAACTGAAAAGATCTCACCCAAGCCTAAGGAGCTCTTCACTAGAAGCTTCTTTCAGCCGCGGCAAACTCGATCTGAGGAAAGGGAGCATGTAGCAGGGGATTATGGGTAAAGGGGAGGAGCCAGGAGCTCAGATCTTTTAGCTAGTAAAGCTGCCAGCTCGGATCCGAGGTCGTATCCGATACCCACAGGTTGCAGAGCAAATGAAGTAACTACTTCAGATCACTCATTCCAGAGACTCAGTCTCAAGGTTGAAAGTTTTGGTGTCAAGTTAATTTGATGGGAAAGATATGAAGCTGAGATAAAGATCACAGTCCACTCCAGATTAAAAGGATCCAGGTTGTGATTCATTATGTGCCAAAACATAGACAAGGGAAGGAGCAAGTAAAGGAGATAAAGGGCAAATACAAGCCATCTTAAAAACTGAGGGGGATGGGATGGCACCAATTTAAATCTGTGTTTAGAAAGGCTCTCGTGCTCCCAATCCACATCACTGGTGCACCTGGCAGACTAAGTGACAAAGAGTATTGGGCCTATATATGAAATGTATAACGTTCCTCTCTGAAGAATGCCTACTAACAGAAGGTTTTGGGGACTTATATGAAACTAGAATGTATGGCTGCAAAGGAGGAGAGGTCTTTCTCTGCAGAACCTGAAGGGACTGGATCCAGCCTTGGCACCTGCCAGGTCGAGGAAGGGTCAATGTCACCCAATTTTCTTCCCACAAGGTTAGAGTCCCTATTTCTGTCCTTCAACTTTTCCTTTTCCTTCCCTGGCTTGTAAGAAGGGGGGTCTGGAGGAAGTAGCCTCTTTAAATTTTAGTTTGGTCTGATGGCTGGCTAAAAACCCTTGGCCAAAAGGCCTTACATATAAAGCATTCTACAATTAGGTGGTCTAGCCCCAAGCACATCATGCACACGTTGTGTGTTTCCTGGGGTAGGAATTTGTGGTCATATTTAGCACACTTATGAAAGCTCTTTCCAGATGTATCCTGCTTATCCATATCCAAAATTTGAAATGGTACTCAAAAAAAAAAAAAAAAAAAAAAAAAAAAAAAACCTAGTAAAGATAGAAACAAACCAAAAAAACTAAACTATAAGAGATAGAAAACAAGTTAAATGCATATAAACAGTGCTTATATGTAAAAACATCATAAGGAGGGCTACTGATCTAAATAATGAAATATACTGGTGTGTGTGCATATATATATATATATATATATATATATATATATATATATATATATATATATATATATATATACACACACACACACACACACACACACACACACACATATATATATATATATATATATATATATATATATATAGGTCTAGGACATTTCACTGAAAGTCAAATTAGTGTGTACTTTTCACTGAAAGCTCAATTCACTGAAAACTCAATTCATTGAAACACATTTCACTAAAAGTTATATATTGCCTTTTCCCCACTGTAGTGTGACCCTGGAGTTAGTATACATAGTAAGGGGGGTGTGGGGGGCGATTCCAATATATTATTCTTTTCCGAACATAATATATACTTAAAATATGTGGGCCCCCAATTTCGGGGCGGTGCACACCCCCCCCTTACTATATATACTAACTCCAGGGTTGCACTACATTAGGGAAAAGGCCATATATAACTTTCAGTAAAATGTGTTTCAGTGAATTGAGTTTTCAGTGAATTGTGCTTTCAGTGATTTGTGTTCAGTCATTTGAGTTTCAGTGAAATGTGCATTCAGTGAAATGTCCTCGACTCATATATATATATATATATATATATATATATATATATATATATATATATATATAAATATATATATATACATGGATTCACTATACAATCTCGAAATACTGAAATATCGAACACTCACATACCCGAACACACAAAACCACAAATAGCAGAATAGCGACCACACACACACACACACACATACACACACCTAGCTAACTACACTACAACAAACAAAACAACACACACAAACACAACATAACACACACACACCTACCCTACCTATAAGCAGGGGGGCAAGCCCCCCTGTGCCCCCCACAACCCCTACTTATATATACTAACTCCGAGGTTGCACTAAATACACAAACACACAAAAAACACCACTACACACACTAACATCCCTATCCAATACCCTTAAACAAAGACCACTTACCTAAAACCCCAGATAAATCCAGAAACCACACCGCTCATCACGAACACGACACCACGATAGCAGATTCGGCATTTCCATAGTCGACATACTGCAGTTTCGCGTAACTGCACTTTCATGTATTCTGTCTCGACGTACTGAAATTCAGCATTTCAGTACGTCGAGATTCTCTAGTGCTTATATATATATATATGGATTCACTTTAGAAGTTCGAAATACTGAAATGACGAAATTCAGTATTTTGAGCCCATAAAGTGGAATCCTGAAAAGAGCGAAAGCTTAGAAGTACGAAATTCAAAACCTTGAATACTGGAGGTTTTGAATTTAGCACTTCTGAGGTTTCGCTGTGGTTATGGATTCAGGTAAGTGTGTGTGTGTGTGTGTGTGTGTGTGTGTGTGTGTGTGTGTGTGTGTGTAAGGGTTTTGGGTAGAGGCTGTGGTGTGTGTCAGTGTGTTTTGTTTCTGTGATGTGTGTGTGCGAGGAGAATGCAGCTTGTGTAGTGGTGTTTTGTGTTTGTATGTAGTGCGACCACGGAGTGAGAATATTTAAGTAGGGGGGATGTGGGGGGCACAGCCCCCCACATGGGGGGGGGTGCAGGGGGGCTTGCCCCCTGCTTCTATATAATAGAGAGCTTGTGTGTGTGTGTGTGTGTGTGTGGATTAGAAGCGTGAAACTCAAAATCTCCGGTGTGTGAGATTTTGAATTTCGCGGTTCTGAGTTTTCATGGTTTTAAATTTTTGACTTTATAGCTTCGAAATACTGAATTTTGGCATTTCAGTATTTCGAGGCTATAAAGTGAATCCATATATATATATATATATATATATATATATATATATATATATATATAGATAGATAGATAGATAGATATATATATATATAGATATATAGATATCTAGATATATAGATATATATATATATATAGATATATATATATATATATAGGTATATAGATATATGGGTCCACTTTGTAATCTCGAAATACTGAATTACCGAAATTCAGTATTTCGACACCACAATGCTGAAAGCCTATAAGAACGAGAAATCAAAATCCCGAGTCTGACAAACCTGAAAGAATGAGATAAATGCAGAAAATGGTCAGTAGATGGCATGCAGAGCACACCAAGTAAACATGGCATCTGTGAGTTATGCTGTGTCAGGAGTTACTGGGGATCTGTACGAAACCACAGTGTCACAGAAAGGCTAGAAAGTCCTAATACTGGAGGGGTACATCTTCCATCTAGAACAGAAAGCCCCCGAGAAGAAATACTAGTGCTGTAAGGAGAAGTCCACCATGCAATGTAGTAACTGTAAGTGTAGCAAACGGGGAACAGTTAATCAAATCTGTAGGGCACAATCACAGTGGTGATCCCGTAATAAAGCACGAGCTCTGCAGTGAGCTGAAACATAGGGCTGTAGTGTCCAGAGATGCTCCTTGCCTGCTAGTGGAAGACGCATTAGCGTCCACATCAGTAGACATAATGCTTGACCTGCCCAGCAGAAGTGCCCTACTGCAGCAGATAGGCAGAGCCAGATGTAAACACAACAGCCACATACAACCTAGAGTTAACCCTCCGTGAACTGAATGTGCCGGACTACCCTTTGAAAACCGGCACCTTTGTGCAAAAGAAGGTTGTAGATGCAACAGGTGACATGACTGTACTTGCCTTCAGTACCGTGACCAACCTATTTGACCTTAGCCAAGCGCCATCTGGCTAATGGATGGAACCTTTTTTTTATAAGGGGCTGATGTGTACGCAGCTATACAGTATCCACGGACTCGTACGGTATGGTGGTTACAGCAAGTCTGTCCCATTACTGTACTGCCTAATGATCAGGAAATACCTCAAATGCTACAATGCGCTGTGGGACTGTGTTTTCAGGCTGTTGGCAGAGCAGGGCTTTGAAACTAACCTACAGTACGTCCTGTGTGATATTGAGATAGCCGCAATGAAGAGCATCCGGCTGAACCTGAGTGGCATTAAGAGCAAGGGGTGTTTATTCCACTTTGGCCACAACATTTGGTGATAGATACAACAACTAGGGTTGGCACCATTGTACAACAGTAGCATGCCCTTCCAGCTGGCCATTAAGTCACTGGTAGCCCTAGCGTTCTTGTCAGAGGAGGACATGATCAGGGCGTTTAATGCCTTAAGGGAGACCTTTCCTGCAGAGGGTGCTGAGGTGTTGCAGTACTTTGGTGACTGGTACATTTATGGAAAGCAATGAACGTTTGCTACCCACTCTACAACTTATAGCAGGTTTTCACCTTTGTTCCCTGTATCATTTTGGAACATCTATGACCTGAATGCCCTATTCCTACCGGGGACGCAGAATTCGGTAGAGGCGTGGGATCACCGCCTTAAGTGTCTACCGGGGAGAAAAGCAACTGATTTATGCATACTTCTGACTACATTGGCCAGGGAACAAGACAGGATGGATGATCTGCAAAACTGCCTTGCTAGCGGCTGTCACCCCTCCCCCAAGAGGAGGTGTTTACTACAGAGGCATATCTAGTTCCAGAGAGTACTGGCGAACAAGGATAGTTACAGCACACGGGACTTCCTGAAGGCTATTGCGAGACTGCTACAGATGTAACACGGTGGCCACTGTCTGGTGTGTGGAGGAGTGATGAATATGTCTGCAACTGCGCTAGCATGGGTGTATTGCATGGACCGTGCATTCAGAAGTGTGTTTTTGTGTTCCGTATGGTGATTGGGTACAACAGTGTGCACTAATAAAGATCTGTGCCATGTTTTTGGGATTCTGATATAAGTGCTGGTGTTGTGTATGGGGTTTGCGGTGTTGGTTAGTGCTCTGGTGTCTACTTTGCCGGTTTTTCGTGCGTATTCGTGCCTCGGTGTTTCCAGGCTCGGTATTTGGTGATTCAGTATTTCGGAACTCGGTGTTACATGGCTCAATGTTTCAGGTCTCGGTATTGTTATCGTTCTGGATTATGGGCTTTCAGCATTATGGTCTCTTAATACTGAATTTCGGTAATTCAGTATTTCGAGATTACAAACATATATATATATATATATATATACTGAAATTTGCTTGCGTGAATGTGATTTCATAAAAAGAATACAGTTCAGAAAATCAAAATAAGTACAAAAAAGATGTAATTTACAGACAAGAATCCTAATTATAATAAAATCAAAAGGTTGAGAGAGGCTGAAATTTGAGAAAATGACAAAAAAGAGCTCTTACCCGAGCCAAAAACAATGTGTCCAAACTGTGTAAATGGAAAATGAGATGTGAGAGATGTAGAGCCCAAGGAATTATGGGAGGGAAAAATCTTAAAGGAGCTCTAGGCTTGGAATGTTAGCAATGCCAGACTGGATCTGACAAGAATCAAGTTACCATTACCCAGATGGAATGAACAGGATGATTAAGGTCACTGGTTAAACAAAAGGACAAAGTTAAGGTGGGTGAGATTTAAAAGTTATGTTCCTACCATAACTAGGCATCTGTGTTGTCCAATTTCATTCTTCCTCAGCATTTGGGTTTGGATCCAGCTCTCGAGCTCCTCTCTATACCCATAATGCTCTGCTGTATACCTAAAGCTTTAGATTGAGTTTGCTGCCCAATCCCCATAACAGAAACAGAAACAGGAGATGAAGAAGAAAGACAGGGCTCAAATCTGGAACTGTAGGTTCCAGTACAGTCCAACAGGTCTTTCCAGGAGCTTTGGATGGAGGATGGATGGGAGGAAAGTTGAGGAAGAATGAAAATGGACAACGTAGATGCCTAGTTATGGTGAGAACATAACTTTTAAATCAGATGATGTCCTTTTCATTCTTCCTCAATGCATGGGGTTGAGTCCCCAGCTAGGTGGCTCTCATGGAAGGATATTCCGCAGTACGCTGAACCAAAGGAGGTGCTATTTCTAGAAATAATATCCAATTTGTAATTAGAAACAAAAGTTTGACCACTGGACCAAGTAGCTGCAGCAAAAATGTCTTCATTATGTGTCCTGGAACAAAAGGCAGATGATGTGGCCATGGATCTGGTTGAATGAGCCTTGGGAGGCTTGGGTAATGTCATGCCTTTTTGAGAGTAAATCCAAGAAATACAATTTGTTATGCATTTAGGTAGAGTGACTTTGGATACTGAATAACCCATTCTTTTTGAGGAAAAGGAAACAAAAAGTTGTTCTGAATTTCAGAACTGTTTTGTCCTATGAAGACAAAAATGTAACTGTCTGTGCACATACAGGAGGTACAGCATGTATTCTCCTTTGTTGGTAAAATTTGGAAAGAAAATTGATAACTGAATGGATTGGTTAATGTTATTCTCAGAGGCCACTTTAGGTAAAAAGGAAGGGTTAGTCCGCAAGGAGACCCTATCCTCATGAAAAATAACGTATGGAGATTTGAAAGAGAGAGCATGGAGTTCATATCTTCTCTTTGCAGAAGTGATGGCTACCAAGAAAACTGTTATCAATGACAGAAACTTCAGATTAGATTTAGCTGAAGGCTCAAACTATTTCTGTGTTACACCTGTTAGCACGAATGTCAGGTCTCAAGGTGGAGAAGGATCTTTAATTGGAGGCCTTAAAAGAAACAATCTTTTCATGAAATCTTTGCATAGTTTAGAAGAGGCCCGAGACACATGTCTGTTGCTTGTATGAAAACTGGAAGTAGTTCTCAGTTGGAGGTTTAACTGTAGAAAAACTAGCTACTTCTTCAAACTGCAGAATCATAGAAACTGGAGCAAAAAAGGGATCAATGTCTATATTCAAAGCCCAGAGAGAGAGAGAATCTTTTTCCATTTGCTTTTGCATACCTTTTTGGGTGATTCTTTTTGAGAAGCCAAAATAATACTGAGTACAGGGGAAGAAAGCCTGGGCTGTCTATTACTGGAAGTAGAGAAACCATGCGGTTAGTCTTAGGGCTCGAACGTTGGGATGCTGGATCCCTGATGGGTGTGATAGGAGATCCAAAGTTGGCTCTGGTATCCACGAGGACAGCAAAAGTGAGACCGTAGAAAGGGGGACCATACTTGCCAAAAGCAGAATGGGGCAATGAGCACAACTGAGATCTCCAGCCGACATGCTTTCTGAAGAAATTTGTGAATTAAGGGCATAGAGGGTTAAGCTTACAGGAGCCCGAGGGTTAAGCATGCATCAGGGCATCTCTTGGTGACTCCCCTGAGGGGGAATAAGTGTGAAGTACTTGCTGCACTTGTTGGTGAGGGGGTGGCAAATGGGTCACAGCAAGGTCAGCCCAATCGCTGGAAGATCATCTGCACTACCGACTGATAAACAGACCACCCATGAGGCATCAGAATGGATCTGCTTGTTTGTCTGCAAGCACACTGATCTTCCTCAGAATATGCATTGCAATTAGAAAGCGGTCTGATGAGATCACCTACTCCCAAACCCTCATGGTCTCTTTGCAAAGGGAATAAGATCGAGTTCCTCCTTGCTTGTTGATGTATCAGACTACAGATATGTTTTTGGTCTGAACTGTAACAGTCCCCAAGGGAAGAGCACCTTAAAATGCCTGCAACACTAATAGGAAAACTCTTCTCTCTAGGACACTGATATGCGACTTGGTCTCTAACGGACCATGTGCCGTGGACACTTCTTCCCAAGAAATGACCCCCCCATCCAAGTTGAGCAGCATTAGTGGTCACTGTGGCTACTGGATTTGGTAGAAGAAATGGACTGCCCAGAAAAAGATTGTTAGATTCTATCCACCAGTGAATATGCTGATTGGGGTAAGCTTTACTTGAAAGGAAAGGGGCCGACACAGAATGGACCACTGTACAGCCATCGTACATTACAGAACACTCATAAAGAAGGGTGTTAGAGGAAGTAGAACTATTGCTGTTGCCATTGACCCTATTGCTTGAAGTACCATCCTTGCTGGAGGAGATGGGAGGGCAAGGATAGTCTGAACTTGGTTTCTGATAGATGTAACATGGTGAAGAGGCAAAGATGCTACCAGTGTTGTATCCAAAACTGAACTGATGAACTCCAGGCTGTGAATTGGTGTATTTTTTATTTGGCAAGATTTATTGTAATTCCTAAAGTTCTTTAAATCTGCAGCAAATAGTCCCTGCCCTGCTGTAGCAGATGCTTGAAAGAGGTGGTGAGGAGCAAGTCGTCTAGATATGGAAACACTTGCAATCCCTTCAGACTCAAGTGAGCTGCCACTACTGCCCTGGGGGATGTGGTGAGTCTAAAGGGCAGAGATCTGAATTAGTAATGACTAGCTCCCAACAGAAAGCGAAGATATATTCTTGATCATCTTGTCTATTCTGATGTGATAGTAGGCATCATGAAGCTCTACAGAACACATACAATCATCTTTATGCAGAAAAGGCAGGATGGACTGAACCATGACCATTCGGAACTTTGCTTTCTTTACATACTGGTTCACTTTGCTTAGATCCAAAATGGTTCGGAGGTCCTCTGTTTTCTTTGGGACATAAAAGAAGTGTGAATAAGTTCCGAATCCAATTTGGTGTGGTGGGACCTTCTGAATGACTCTTTTTTTCTAGCAGCTTTTGGATTTCTTGTGCTGTGGCCTTCTTCTGACGGGGTGGAACATTGGGAAGTTTCTTCCTTTGATGATAAGGAAGAAGGGAAAATGGTATGTAATAGCCTCTGGATATTATTCTCAGCACTCATAAATCTTGTGTTATATTTGCCCAGGTGTCTAGGTGAAAAACAAATCGACCCCTGACTGCCTCCAGAGCTGAACAGCACTTCAGGAGCGCTGAAAGGGCCTGCCTAAAAAAGAATCTATAAAGCCCTGGTTCTGGGGCCTCCTCTGCCTCTAGGGTGACATCCACCATTAAAATTTCCTCCTGTGTCTCTGGAGGAATTATCACCATGCGAATCTTGGAAAGGTCCCTGAAATTTACGGAACCACATTTTCTTACCACCTCTATGGTTCCTAGAGAATGTTTGTTGAGCTGAAGAAAAATTAATCCCCACAGCCAGATAGGCTATTTCCATCTTGTTTGCTGCAGGTAATCGTATCCTTTGCTGATGGCCCAAACAAAGAAGTGCCATCAAATGGGGTGTTAATAAAGGATGTCTTAAGAGGCTCTGTAAAGTTGCATTGCTGCATCCAGGCATGTCTCCCTATGGCGATGCTTGAACTGGCTGCTCGTGAGGCACCTTCAGCTCGGCTATGTGAGAGACTAACCTCACTGAAGTGTTTGATACAAATAAAAGATTGGCCAGTTGAGAGAATGTCCTTTTGAAATCCTCAGCAGACATGGAGTCTATGAGAGTATTTGATAGTTCTTTGGTCAAATCTCTCTGAAGTCTAGTAAAGTGCACCAGGTAATTTAGTGACCTCTGAGCAAAGGTATCTGAAGCAAACACTTGCTTCCCAAATCTGTTCAACACTCTAGACTCTCTGTTAGGCAGATGGACAGAAGAGCTCTGTTCTGCTAACTCATTCTTAGTGGCTGCTGCCACCACTACGGTATCAACTGGGACTCCTTTACTCCAATGGGGTTTGTCTGTAGTTGGGGCAAAAACTTGTCAGGATGCTTGGGGAAGGGCTCGACAGTATTCAGCTCCTTCCATGCCTGGCAGGAAACCAGATTAATAAGTTTTGTGGGGGGAGGGGTACCCAAGATGTAGATGCAGATGTGCCAGAACTAAAAGCCTCTAAGAACACAGACTCTTCCAGCGAAGGATTTTGGGAAGATCAATGGCCCTTTTGTTTCTGTTTGGGGATCTCTAAAACATCTCCAAATGAGATGTTGTCTGGTGGTGACCTGGGGGATCCCTCTCCTTCATCGAAATTGGTATCCTCCATGAGAGACTCCATGAGGGAATCTGTGTGTCTCCTTTTGTACATTCTCTCCTGGTGCACCTCCTCCATAGGGTGTTCTGGAGAAGTGTCTGAAAAGAAAAATAGTTCCTCCACTGGAACTGGCTGTCACTGTGGAAAGGGTCTGACTGACTCACAGCTTGGACCTGATGAGAGAAAAGGAGTAGGATCTGAAATATGAGAAGACAGTTCTCGAAAAAAGTCCTTTCCGCCACCTCGAAAGCTGAAAGCCTCGGAGAAGCTTCAACCCACCCGCTCAGAGCCGAAGCTCTAGAAGAAGGCAGATCTAGGCCACCCCTGGATCTGAGACTCAGGGGACAGAATCAAATCTGAACTGTCTAGGGTCAAAGCTCTGAGGGGAAGGGAGGGATCTGACAAAATTGGAGCCAAACCTATCCCCTTGGAGCCAACGCCAAAACTTCAGCTCCAAGATTTGATCTGATCTTAGGGTGTCAGAGCAGAACCAGTATAGGAAACAGTTGGAGTGGAGGAAGAAACTTTCCTTGGATCCAACACTGAACCTTTCAGGGATCTTGGATCCTGGAATTCTGAAACCACTGGACAGAATGGAGAAGAAGAAACAGTCTTAGATGTGACAGGCATACTCACAGATCCGATATGGGATGGAGCTGGTAAGACCCCCACCAGGATCTGAGCTCTGAGGAACTTTTGCATCATCCTATCCACATCTGCTTCCAACAAGCTTCTGAAAGACAGAGAAAGTTGTGGATGGAGCCTGGATTGCTACTTTGGAGTTTGTAGAAGCTGAGCTTGCAAGGTGGGCGAAACTGGCTTCAAGCTGTATTCAGGAGTTGCACTCCTACAACATATACCCGGCTTTGGATCTGATGACTTAGGATCCAAAGGGGGAGCTATTGGACTTATTGTTATGATAGTAAGAGCTGAAGCCTTAGGATCTGAAGGCTTCAGATCTGAATGTCGGGAAGATTTTCATGTTTTTTGATGGCGGCTGCGATGAAGAACTAGGGGACTTAGGAGAGCATTTGCATTGCTCCAAAGGAGTAGACTTACTAGTCTTTGATGGGGTTTGAGCCCCTGATGAAGAAGAAGAGTGAAGAAGACCCCTTAAAATTTGTTTTATTCCTTCTATCTGCCAGGGTTTTAGGATTAAATGTAGAACAGATTCTACAAGACATGTCCAAGTGCCTGGCTCCAAGGCAATAAACGCACTTCTTGTGGGCAAATGAGTTTGGAATCTTATGCACACAAAAAGTGCATTTTTTAAAACCCATTGGTTTGTCTGACATAGTTACAGATAAAACGGACAAACACTATCAAAAACTATAGAAAAAGGAAATATCAACTTTTTTTTTTTTTACAAGAAATAGAAAAAGAAAATGAAAAATTACAAGCAATGGTAATACAAAGAAATGCCCTACAAATGGAAGGGTAAGGAGAAAACACCAGCAACGGTAATGAGAGATACTATTAAAATAATATTGAAGAGACGAAGAAAGGTTGTTCTAACAACCAGTGAAAAACTAGAGGAAGGGAAATCTAAAGATTAGAAAAAGAAAAAAATAATTGTTAGAAGAAACTCGCAATACAAGCTGTATAATCGTTTGAGAGTGGAACCTATGTCTGTTCGCGATGGCGGCAAACAGGATGTGAGGCAATTGGGATGGAGTATGGCATTATGGGACTGGATTCAAAGTCTGGTATATGCTGCTGAGTCAGATCTGAGAATCCGAACCAAAGCTATATGTTGAGGAAGAATGAAAAGGACAACATCAGATCCTGCAGTTAGGATGTGGGGGCATCAAGTTTTAAAAGGTGTTATGGAGAAGTCAATATAAACCATTGGCTGTTGAGCCAGGAGGAGGAAAAGAAGAACAGGGAGATGAGGAAAGGCAGGTGGGGGCTCAGGAAAGATGAGGAAGACAGATGAAACAGTATTAGTAAATCAGTGGAGAAGAGCTTACAGAGATAAGGCATCCAGTCAAAGCTGGGCTAGGGGGCGGGGCTAGAAGGCTTAATGGAATATTTGCAACATAAAGGAAAGAAGTGACAGTAACTAGCCATGGAAACAGTCTCTGATAGAGTGAAGTGGATGGAAATCACTAGACCAAATCCACAGAGTAGAGGTGGGGGCTTAGCTAACTTGAGGGACTGAAAGGCATTAGGGATGGGACCAGTTGACAACAGGTTGACAGAGGAAGCTTAGATCAGGAAAGAAGTTGAAAAGAATGCCTGAAAAAATGTCAGGCACAGCAGACAAATAGAGGAACCTGCATAAAAAATGGGAAGGATGAAAAGGGAAAAGGCAATGGAGGAATGATTTATACAGATCGGGGCAAGACAAGAGAGAGAACTCTGGTAACAGAGCAGATGCACATGGCAACAAAAGGAGGACGGGAAAGGCAGTGAAGAAGGATGGGAAGAAGTTTGCATTTTGGCAGCAGAAACCACCTTGCTGTTAACAGTCTGGGAAATACACCTGTGGGTACACTACTAATGGCACCCAATGACAGCCAGTCTACAGAGGGAAGGGAGGATAGTTGCTGAACAAATGGTGAACAGGCATAATAGATCATTCAAATGTTTTGAAACTGTGAAGCAGTAAAGGGGACTGGGCAATCAAAGAGTGAGAGGAAAACTGGGAGACACAAGTAAGGAAAACATGAAAAATTACTCCTGGGGGCAGAAAAACAAGAACAATGGGAGTTAATTCCAAGATCAGTAAAGCAAATGGTTATTCTAAGAGGTGTTATAAAAAAGCAAACTGCCTCATGCTAGAACAAAGCACTTAAGAGCAGAGATAAATGTACAACAGATAAACACTGTAACTATTAAAAGAATTGAGTAGAAAATGAAGTTAAGACAAGGGGTGGTCTGAATAGGAAGAGTAGGAGAAAGGGATGGGGAATACAGTTCAAACAACAAAAATAAAAGGAAAAGAGGGGAGGATTAAGATGAGGATCCAAGCAAGGGTCAACATAAGGAAGAGACACCACAAGGAAATGTCTACATACGATCATCAACCTTGTAAATTGTGTTCATTGTCAGTATAAAACTAGAGAAAACTGCACCTGTTGTAATGTATATGTTAACTACAGATTTGTCTTTGATACAAGAAAACAATAAAAAATAAAACAGAAAAGAAAAAAAGAAACAGAAATCGGCAGGCTCAACAGGTAGACATACTCTCCAAGTGTAGAACCCCAACAGCCTCCAAGAAAAAAAAACTGATGTGGGAAAGAATGAATCCAAATATAGACATACTAACAGGAGCCCTTAGTTCACAGTCTGTGCTGCCCTCACCAGAGCTTTTCAAAAGAGAATATGGCCTAGTATACTCCATTTCCTACTAACCTTGCATCACAAACAACTCTTCAGAGCAAGCTGCTTTCCCTTAAGATTTCTTTCACCTTCATTTTTAACTACAAACAGGATGCCCTTTCTTGTTTTTATATACATGTTTTGTACTTTCTTTTTTCATCTACTCAGCCTGGAATCTATGTCAGCTATGTTTGCATCAGTCCTCTGTCATGTGGATTTATGCAGTGCATGAGAGGAATCACATTTTCAAGTGGCTACATAATTTCCTTAGCTCCTAGCACAGGCTGCTGGCATGAAAGGCCAATGTGCAAGCATGAAAATGCATAGATGTATGACCACATGAAGCATCACACATCATCCCTCCTAACCATCTGTGTTTGCTAAAGCAGTCCAAGGGAACTGCTTAATGATCATTATATCCAGTGCCCTTTCTCACAACAAATTTGTTCTTAATCCCACATTCTCAGGACAACAAGAGGTTATTTCATGTAGGCATTCAATCTTTAATATCATTAACCAGAACACCCTCCCTTTTTGTACACTTTACTTCACTAAAGGAGCAAAAATAAAGCAATGAAACATTCTTACACACAGTTCATAGGTATATACTAGGCTAATGAACAACAGGTCCATTATAAGCCTAGCTGTGCAGCCCAACCCAATTGTGTCCCTATGTATCATGGGCATTGATTAGGAGGGGGATATGTTAAGAAGTTTCTAGAGGTTATGTGGGGGGTGGGGTTTGTTAGTTTGTGCATTACTGTCTGCCTCTGTCTATCACAGACAAGTGGGCCAGTCCTGATGTGAATTTCCTATTTCCCATCCATTGGTCAAAGTTATGTTTAAATATGGTTAAGGATGGACTTCACTTCACATGGATGGGGAGCCTGTTTCGGAGCAAGGGGATACTCCAAAACCCAATCTGTTTTACCAACATGTCTTATTTATGTCATAAGCAAAATTTAAATCCTTGAATCTAGTAGTTCTGATGCTGTTCATTTTGCTGATGTGCAAAAAGTCTGGGCTGGGAGGTTGGAATAGGGGTGGAAGTTTGGAATAATGCTTAAAGTGTTTACCTTACAGACACAAGGTCCAGGGTTTGATTCTAACATGGGGTATTTGGCTATGCTTAAAATAGCCTGCAAGGGCAGTTAGCCTAGTACTAATCTATGAACCTATGAGTAGAGCTGGATCTAAGGATGGCATGTATGCCAGGCATAGATCACCTCTCAGTAACCTGTAGGACACAGAGTACAGAGATAGGGCTTTAAGGTGACCTGTATATGACAATGTGTTTATACCCCTGATTCCCCTGCTAAGGAACTTTTGTGAGTGTTCTATCTATTGCATATGTCTTGTCAGGTGCATGCCAAAGGGGGCATTATACTCAATGATGGGTCTGATAAGGGATGAATAAAGTGGCACTATGACTTCCTTGGACCTGGATGCCATGCCCTTGCTTATAAGTTGGATGACATAGAATGATTTTCTTACTACATTGGCCATATGGTAGACAAAGGCCCAATTACAGTTCACATGTATTCCCAGATCCCTGACTACCGGGTAAAGTCTTAGGGGTGTCTTATTGATGGAGTAATTAGCCCGGGTGACAATTTCCCCAAAAGGCACTATAATGCACTTCTTGGCAATGAGTATTAATCTAAGACTTTGGCACCAGTCATTTGTCTGTGTTAGACCCTCTTGTAAGATAACAAGGTATGATATTTGCTAATTTTACAATAACCAGTACAGTCAAAATTGCTAAGACATTATTTTAATAAGAACTCTGACACAGGACTGTTATCCCTCTGGTGCCTGAAGCTATAGTGTAATAAATTATCTCATCATAGCTCTCAAATGTACATCAATATAAGGAACATCCCCCATTCTGAGTATTAAAAATTCTGTGCTCACACTATTCCACACTAAAATTATGTTAACACTTAAGAACTTTCTTAAGAAATATCCATATTACATAATAGCAAATAATACTGAATCATATTCGTTCATCAAAAGACCTCTTTTTAAGTATGAAGAAACAGTTCATAACCATGCTAGTTGAAGCTGTTAGTGTTTGGTAGGTGTTTCATATTTTGCCCATTTATTCTACACTGCGTGAGCAGCTGGTGCAGAGATTAAGGTTACAAGCTTTAGTTCCTGTGGTACAGGGTTTGATTCCCTCAACCTCTATTTATCTACTGAGAGACCTTGAGCAATTCACTTAACCATCATTGGTCCTGAGTCACCCCTGTAAAGGAACTGTATTTCCAGTGGGCCTACCTGGTTAACAAATAATTTTGAAAGCTAGTATTCTGCATTTTGAAGATAGAAAGTTGAGAGATATGGATGTCATTTTTTTGTCACTGTTAAAAATGTGCATTTCTGAGATCTCTCCTTTAACACTGGGTCTAGTAAGTTCAGCCAAATTGAGACATGGGGGTCAGACATGAGCTCTAGAAATGTAAGGTTTTAAATGTTGCCACTTAGCCTTTGCTCTCACCTGAGATAGAGAATAAGTAGATCTAATTATAATTTCTGATAGGTAATCATACAGGTTGAATACTGTTTAATAATCAGCTGTAAAAAAATTCCAGTTCATGCTTTGGTTATCTATAAGAAATCATGTAAGTTGAATACTGTTCAATAGTCTGATGCAAAAAATCCAATTCATGCTTTGGTTATCTACTGTAATATCCATACACTTATACAGATTCATTTCTTGAACAGAAAACCACCAGATCCAGTCATCATTGTTCAGCACTGAACACTCATTAACGGAGACTGCTAACCTGTAATAAAACTCAGTGAGCTTCTTTGGATTCCTAAACTGTGCAAATCCTGCAGACTCTGATCATAATCATTTACCTCTAGCATGTTTCTTTGATATCAGCTTACCTACTAGTTGCCAGACACAGAATGACTTTTCAGACAAAAAAGAAGAACCTACCTGCATAATGGTAATCTGATGACGGACTCTCATTCTTCAATGACATTTTAAGAAGCATTTTATCCAGAGCAACCTACAAGTCAGACAAAAAGACACAGTAAAAAGAGAGCACAGTTCCATAGACGTATACTTCATACATGCCATGGCAATGAGGATAATCAACATATTGCCTAATACAAGTCAAAGAGACAATAAATTGCCAACATTAGACTAAGAAAAGATGACGTATTAACAAAAGCAATGGCAAACCACAAAAGATATTAAAGTGCTCAAACACAGTGCAGGATACTAGTTTTTAAAAATACAGCACAAGGTACTTTTACAAAGGAAACAGTTACAAAGCTACCTATCATAGCTAATGATCTTCAAGAGAGAATCCTTCAACATGCAACATGCACAGGACTTCTGCCACCAATTACTATGTCATAAGATGACTTCTCTCACTCTGCATATAAGTTGCCAAAAGAGAAATGAAAAAGAAGCATTTGTTTAACTGGATAATGACGAGCATATCAAAACTCTTCATTTGAGTCTTACAGAGTAGATGGGCTTCTGACAAAAGGAACAGGTTAGGCACCCCCCACCCCCAAGGAGATGCCCTTTAAATCCATGACCAGCCACAGCAACAATGCAGTTAGCCAGGAAGGGGAGTTAGGAAGATGCTGGTAGACCTGACATGGATGAAGGGTACTAGGGGCTGGGCTGGTATAAATGATGCCCAAGGGTGGGGAGGGATAGATGGGAATAAATAAATAATTAAATAAAAAAGAAAAGGTATAGCAACCTCTGAGATAGTTATACTAACTGGAGAGGAGGCAGAGGATGCAATACCCCCAAAAGACTCTTTTCTATGAAAGCTGTTTTGGTCTACAAGGCATCACCAAAGGGACTCCTATGTAGTGGTTAATGACCAGACATACTGTACCCAAAGCAGTGCTCTGCTGCAGCAAAGTTATACTACATCTGCCTACTTAAGAAGTATTAACAGGAAGCAGGATGTGCAGAACTTTGTCTAAGATCCACTTTTTTACACACACCTTCATACATTCTGTATCTATTTATTTATACAACATTCCTTAATCTCTTGTAGTCCTACTAGGAATAGCCTGTTTACAGGGGGCCAAGACAGACAAGTTCACAGAGACTGACTATAACAGTCTACCTAAGAATGCTTCTACAACTAACACATACTAATCTTAGACAAAGCTATCAGGATATGTTAAAAAAAAACTAGTCTATAGTACCAGCTATTTTATTTACCATCAGTCTGCCAGTAGAAGATCTACCACTCAATGAATGACAATACCCAGAGTACAAGCTCCATGATCCCATCTCCCCATATATCACAGCTCCCAGAATTAATTGTCTATGAGCAGGCTCTACTGTGAGATCACAGATTTGAAAACCATTTTTTCACTTTTACCAGAAGTTTCTCTTTTCTCCAGGTGGTGCAACAGTGAAGTTAGTATATGTAATGGGGGAGGAGGGAGTCAATGCTTTTCAGCTTTAACTTTATTTGACAACTTAAGTCCTAAGCTCTGAAAGACAAAGTAATGTAAATGACTATTACAAATAATAAAAAATCAAAAGTAAAACACTTTAAATGAGTGAAATGTTAGTATGCGTGCAAAGACCCTAAGTCAGTAATACATTAAGAATAAATGACAACTAAAATAAATACTTTTAGAAATACAATTGTAATGCAAATTAATTCAAACTTGAAACTAGCAATCCAAACAACTCACACCAGGATCACATGGCTGACAGCTCTTTAGATATAATTAAGTAGCAGGTACCAAAATCCAAAAAAGTCCCTATGCAATTAAGAACAAATTAAGATACCACAACATTGCCACAGATATTACTGCCCTATAACAGAAATACAGTAATTGCTTACAGTTGTTGTACAAAAATTATTTGATAAAGTCTCAAAAGCAGTCAGCACAACATCCAAATTCAGATAAATAAAAAAGCCAGGAAGAGTTCACAATACATCAGTTAAAAAAAAACACAGCAGTTCCATCGCAAACCAGTTGAAAAGTAAGTCCCGTACCCAAGATGACTGCACTCTGATCCATAGCTTAATATCAGCTCTCCCAATGTGAAAACAGAAACTGAGAAAAAGGGAGTCCCACTGAAACTGTTTTGGGGTAAAATTCAATTAATGGCTATTAAGTACACTTCATGGATTCCAGCAAAGATGAAGTTTGGAAAAACCGAAAGAAAATCAACCAGAAAAGGTGAAGAGAAAACTGTCTGAAAAAGGATTCTGCAGCTGTTCATCAAAAAGCAGTTCAAACTTCAGTTTGGTTTAGGAGATGCCATCTACAATTTTGAGGAAAAAGTAAATCAAGTGTACTGAGAGGTGACTAAAATAAATGAAACACTGAAGGAATAATACATCAACTCAAATAATAAAAGGCTGGAAGAATAAAATCTTTAGCTAGCTGTTCAAATGATCTAATAAAACTGCAAAAATCAGAGGCTGAAATGAAGAAACATCTAGCCGAGTATGAATCCTCTCATGAGGAACTGTTTCAAAACACAGTACAGTTAAGAAGACAGAGCATGCAAAGAAAACCTGAAATTTTCTGCTGTACTAGAGAAATTGGAAGGAATGGACTATATTAATTTTATGAAAGCACAAATAAGCAACTGGAATGGCGCCTAACAGCAAGATTTATTAATTTAAAGGGCATATCGAGTGCATGTTCCAAACTTAGCCATGAGAGAAAATAGCAAAGACTTATATTAGTAAAGACATAATCATACCAGCAGAATGAGTTGATCCTGACAAATCTGTGGCAGAAGGGCAAAGTATTAAAACCGGAGACAGCAGAGTGTTTTTAGGAAATGATTATGCATTGTACACCAGGCAGAAAAGAAGCAAATTTATCCCAGCAATCAGGGAATATCGAGAGGCAAGTGTTAGTTTCAAGCTGCTGTATACAGATCTGGAGGATCAAAAATATTTTTAATGTAGAACAGGCTAAGGAGGACGTAACAAAGTTTATCCAGCAAAAAGTGAGCCGGCAAACAGAAGGGGACTCTGCTTCTCATTCTCCTGATAGTAAAGTTCAAAGACAGAATTTCCCAGTGAAACCTTTTTCCAATGTTCCAAAAGAATGTGCTTGAGAGACAGAAAAAAGGACAGGAATTGTCAAGAAGAATCAGGAGTGCTTTGACGTGAACCAGAGTCTAGTGTTGGGAGGTGGAGATGATGATGAAGAAGACCAGCAACACTGAAATGAGTGAATAAATGTGAAATTGTAAAGCATCAATCACAATGGTAAATAAGAAGTTATGTACTCACCATAACGTTCCATGTTTGTTGTCCATCTCACCTATATTCTTACTGGTTGGGTTCGGAACTGAGCATTCGTTCCAACTCAGCCGAATACAAAAGCTCGAGAGCTTCCACTGGCTCGAGGCTAACCACACCAGGTAAATTACCCAGATCTTGTTTGCAAGTGAAAACAAACTTGGTATGCCTACATATTATTCTGTACAGATTGTCTGACTGTATAAAGGAAGAATCAGAGACGCCAAACCATCATAACTATATACATATCTATAAAAACTATTGCCCCATTCCTTCAGGAACGAAGGAGGGGGAAAGGAGGGTGGGACGCAAGAATATAGGCAAGATGGACAACAAACATGGAATGTTATGGTGAGTACATAACGTCTTAATGTTATGTTGCCCTATCTTGCCATAATTCTTGTTGGTTGGGACTGTGCTCCTAGCACCTTTATCCTAGGGTGGCTCAGGAAAAAAGACTCCTCGATACAGTGGAACCAAATGAAGACCTGATGTTCATCGTGTTACACTGCTGCAGTCATTACACTGGGGTTATCCTGCCGTCAGGCGGTTCCCCAGTCGGCCTGAGTTCCAAAGTCTTGGTCCGGCATCGGTTGCTGTCGCCTCCTCCCTGACGTCAGTGCAACAGGGGTATATAAGATGCAGCCGACGCCATTTTCTTCAGTCTTTCTTGCCGTGCGGTGCCGAAGCAAAAGCAGTTCGCAAGTGCCGGTCGGCCGTCTCCTGAGATTTTCATTCCGAATCCAGAACCGAAGTCTTCTACAAAGCTAAGTACCCCATTGGGGAAACTTTTTCTTGCCTCAGACCGATGTCAGTAAAAATTAATAACTGTATTTCTTGTGGGAGGCAAATACCTCATAAGGATTTCCATTCCTATTGTATCCCATGCCTAGGCCCAGACCACGACGTCACTGGTTGTCGGTTTTGCGCTAGGTTTAACAAGCGCACTATTAAACATCGATATGATTTTGCCCGACATTATTTTGGTAGAAAATTCAATTATACCATGTTGTTGGAACTTCCGACGACCGGAATATACAAAAAGCGCAGAGACAAGGATAGGCATCCGAGGCCTAAAACTGACGACGAAGCCTCTTCTAGGCCAGTCACCGGTTCTCCGGTTTTCAGCGAGGCGCCTTTGAAGCCGGTGACGACTGCTTCTGTAGAATCACGGGCCGCCTCTGACTCCCACATGGAGATGGCTGGGCCTTTGGACGCACAAGTTATTCAGCCTACCGAGATTAACCTTACAGAGGGATCCGGAGTAGCTGAGCTACACAAAGTTTCAGAGGGTGTCTTCAGACCTACTCAGTTAAGCATTAAACCCTCAGCTAAGTCTAAGCCTCCTTTAAAATCAAAGAAACAAATACAGAATTCTGCAGGCAGGCCTCCATGCCTAAGAAACAAATGCTCAAAATGGCCGAAGACCTAATCACTCTGATCTGGGGATCCCATCCCCCTCCTGATAAAAGGCCTAGACAGGATGCAGACTATGACTCATCCGACCAGGTGTCCATCTCTTCTGATTCATCCTCAGACCTAGGATACTCTTTGCCCCCTTATGAGGATTCTGATACTGAGGAATCAATTCCATCAGCCTCACCGCCTGAGAACTACTCCTTTGGGGAAACCCTACATACCATGAGGGAGCATTTCCACTGGGAAGGCCAGGATTACTCAGAATCCAAGAAAATGCTCAGAGACTTCCTTTTATTACCTCAACACAGACCCTTTGCTATTCCACCAGTGTTAGATATTGTGGATGATGTGTATACTGAATCCAGCTTAAATCCTGATTCCTTACCTCCAGCCCCTGTTAAACCTGACAGATACTACAGAGTCCCTGACTCACATAAATTTCTGTATAAAAGCCCTATAGCTGACCCTGAAACTATTTCTCAGGGACCCAAAGGAGTTAAGGCCTCATCAGCCAAGAATCCAGTTCCTCTGACAGAGATTCCATAGCATTAGACAGATGGGGAAAGAAAGTATATCCATCTGCAACTTTAGCAATGAGAGCCTTAAATTGCCAGTTTCACATGCTAAAATATCAGCAATTTTTACTGTCTCAGTTAAAACAGAAAATGCTTCCAGAATCAAATCCTCCTAATTTTAAAGAAATGCAGGATTTATTGCATGCAGCTGAACAAGTGGGAAAGCATACTTTGCAATGTGGCTTTGATTCTCTAGAGGCCTCCTGCAGAGCAGCAGTTACAGGCTCTGTCATTAGAAGACATGCTTGGTTAAAAGAACATATGTTACCAGATCATGTTTAAGCAAAATTATTGGATGCACCTTGGCAGCAGGATGTGTTATTTGGAGTTAAGGCAGAAGAGGTATTAAAGAAAATGGAGGATAAGGCAAAATCTATGCAAACAGTGAAGGATTTCTTACAGGTTCAGCCTCCTAGATTTAGCAGAAACTGGCCAACTAAGAATTGGTCCTTTCCAATTACAGACAGACCTCAAAGGGGATGATACAGACAACCAAGAGGTAGAGGTCAAACACAAGGTCCTTATAGGCCCCGACAATGGGTTGCATCAGGCCAGAAAGAAGGGGAAGACAGGCCCCAACCATATAAAAAGCAGCTCCAATGACTTCCCACTACAGCTGCCAAACAAATCCCTCTTGGCAGCCCCCTTGGGAGGAAAACTGGCACTCTTCTACCACAATTGGCAAATGATCACCAAAGACAAATGGGTTCTCAACATTGTATTTCAAGGTTACAGGTTCCACTTTCACACTCTGCCAAGGTTAAAAGGAATGCCAAATCTGCCACCAAATCAATGGGCAGAGGCTCAAAAACAAATTACAGAACTCATGGATATGAGAGCTACTCAAAAGGTACCATCACAGGAGCAAGGACAAGGATTTTATTCAAGACTCTTTCTGGTACCCAGAAAGGACAAAGCCTGGAGGCCCATTCTGGATCTTTCATCTCTAAGCACTTACCTGGATGTTCCAAAATTCAAGATGTTGACATTACAGCAGCTTCTTCCCATGCTGGGCAAGAAAGCTTGGCGCATGACTTTGGACCTCAAGGAGGCATACCTGCATGTCCCTATCAGACAAAACTGCAGAAGATACCTCATATTCATAGCTGGTTCAATGCACTACCAATTCTCTGCACTGCCCTTTGGCTTATCTACTGCGCCCAGGGTCTTCACAAAGTGCCCGGCACCAGTAATTGCATTTTGCAGACAGAAAGGAATTCAAATTTATCCGTACCTGGACGACTGCCTGATTCAAGCAAAGAGCAAGGACATTCTTCTAAAGCATCTGGCGTTTGTAAAAAAAGGTATTAAGTTGCCTGGGGTACACAGTAAACGAAAAGAAATCAAAACTAGTACCCTCACAAGAGATTATATTCCTGGGTGCCAGCTTGAACACAACAGCCCAGATGGCTTATCTAACACCAGACAAGCAAGGACAACTGACTCAATACTTTCAATTGATGGCAATAAAGACCTAACTCCCTGCAAGAAAAATTCTGCAGGCCTTGGGTTACATGACATCCTGCATACTACTAATCCCATATGCCAAACTGCATACGAGGAAACTACAATGGTACCTAAAGAATGTATGGTCTCAACACTGTCAAAGTTTGGAAACAGTTATACCACTAATCTCTTGCCTTCAACAGGAATTTCAATGGTGGGCTCAAGCTTGTCACCTCAACAAGGGACAGCCTTTTACACAACCCACAGCCAGGCAAACACTGACAACAGATGCATTGGATTACGCCTGGGGAGCGCACATGGCAGGCAAATGTATTCAGGGCACCTGGTCCGCAGAACAAAGGCATCTACACATCAATCAAAAAGAGATACTAGCTGTACAAAATGCCCTTATAGCTTTCAAGGACCTGCTGCATCCAGGACAACTATTGATAAAGACAGACAACACCACAGTAATGTGGTACATAAACAAGCATGGGGGCACTCACTCCTACTCCCTATGCAGACAAGCCATGACCTTGTGGAACACAGCTATAAACCTTCACATTCACCTGCAAGCACAATTCCTGCCAGGAGAGAAAAACACACTGGCAGACGACTTAAGTAGAAACATCATGGATCCCCACAAATGGGAATTGAATCCACAAATATTCAGAATGATAACATAGAATGGTGGAGCCCGGACATCGATCTGTTTGCATCCCCAATAAACTGCCAGCTACAAAAATTCTGCACAAGGAGTTACCATCCACAAGCATGGAAAGTGGATGCCCTCTCATTCAGCTGTGAGAACCTACAAGTATACGCTTTCCCACCACTACCTCTCCTGCCAAAGGTACTCATAAAAGCCAGGCAAGAAGAGCCAAAGATGATCCTGATTGCACCAGACTGGCCACGCCAGCACTGGTACCCAATCTTAAGGAGCTTAGCACAAGAACCACCCTAGATTTTGCCTCAAATCCCACATCTGCTGACTAAGCACAACAATCAAATACTACACAGCCAGCTAAAGACCTTAAACCTAGCTGCATGGAAGATTACTTAGTCATCAAGCAATGCCTCTCTCCAAAGCTGTTATGGATGTCATTCTGGAGGCCAGAAGGCCAAGTACCAGAAAAGCCTATTTGGATAAATGAAAGAGATTCTGTGCCTGGAACCAAGCTCACAGCCTTGACCCTCTTGTTCCAAACATTCCTCAGATAATACAATACTTAACTGAGATGCTGGACAAAGGCCTCTCCTTCTCATCCATCAAGATCCACGCCTCTGCCATCTCTGCTCATTACAACACGGATCCAACAATTTTCTCTAAGCCTCTGTTAAAACAGTACCTCAGAGGGGCTACAAACATAAGACCGCCCCGTAGAGCACCTACTCCAACTTGGGACCTCAATTTTGTTTTGGAAAAACTAACTTTACCTCCTTTTGAGCCAGCTAACACAGCAGAATTAAAATATATCTCCTGGAAAACTGCTCTGCTCCTGGCAATGACATCAGCACGAAGAGTTTCAGAATTACAGGCACTAATGGCAGTGGAACCTTTCCTCATTTTCAACCAGGACAGGGTGTCTTTAAGAACTAACCCTACGTTTATGCCAAAGGTGGTATCCAGTGTGGCTCTAAACCAAACTATTCACCTGCCAACTTTTTATCCTAAACCACAGAATAAAGGGGAGAGACCACTGCACTCTTTGGACATTCACAGGCAGTTACGCTTATACTTGGACAAAACCAAAGCTTTCAGAAAATCTGAGCAATTATTGGTAGCATATGCTGCAGGAGCACAGGGAAAAGCCATTTCCAAACAGACTATTTCAAAATGGATAGGACATTGTATACATTTCTGCTACACATACCATGGAAAACCTGAACCTAGCAGCATTGGATCTCACTCCACCAGGGCAACAGCCACTTCAACTGCCTACCTCAGGGGAGTACCTACCAAGGATATTTTGGAAGCAGCAACTTGGAGTTCTGTATATACCTTCACCAAGCATTACCAGCTGCCTCTATACTCTAAATCCAGAGCTGGCTTCGCCACTGCAGTGCTGTAGGACCTTATAGCCACCCTTAACGCCTTATAAAACCAGCCACCCTACCTCAGCTTTGGGATTCTACCAAAGTGTAATGACTGCAGCAGTGTAACACGATGAACATAGTACAGTTTTGTACCTACCATAAATGTAGATGTTCGAGTGTATACACTGCTGCAGTCCAGGTTACCCTCCCTCCTTCCCCTCTTACTGGGTGGTACGTACCTATGTCTTCTACCCTTACTACCTATGGGGAGTATTTGCTGGTAGCTGTAAGTTGTTTTTTGCTTTTCTTATGTATATTTTATTAGCAATTGGAATTGCCTACCTATTTAGGGGCACCTGACATCTGGGGCAAGAAAAACTGAAGAAAATGGCGTCGGCTGCATCTTATATACCCCCTGTCGCACTGACGTCAGGGAGGAAGCGACAGCAACTAACACCAGACCAAGACTTTGGAACTCAGGCCGACTGGGGAACCGCCTGACGGCAGGATAACCCAAGTGTAATGACTGCAGCAGTGTACACACTCGAACATCTACATTTATGGTAGGTACAAAACTGTACTTTCCGGGAGGCCACATCTAATTTGTAATGCGTAATAAACGTATGAGGTCTCACCCCATGTGGCAGCTGCACAAATAGAGTCTATAAGAAGTCTAGCCTGAAAAGCAGAAGATGTTGATACCGCTCTCATGGAATGGCCTTTTACTTTGCCAGGTAGTTGTTTGTTATTTTTACTGTATGAGAAGGAGATGCAGTCTGTAAACCATTTAGACAAAGTTACTTTAGAAACTGGCAATCCTTTCCTTTTGTCTGAAAATGACACAAAAATCTGGTCAGACTTTCTGAAATCTTTAGTCCTATGCAAATAGAAACATAACTGTCTATGCAAGTCTAACTGATGTAATGTATACTCTGTATACTCTGCCTTATCAGTATAATTAGGAAAGAACACAGGCAATTCTATAGATTGATTCAGATTGTTCTCTGAACAAACTTTGGGTAGGAACGAGGGATTAGTTCTTAAGGACACTCTGTCTGTGAAAAAACTATATAAGGACAGCGTATAGAGAGAGCTTGAGGTTCTGACACCTGTCTGGCCAAAGTAATAGCTACCAAGAAGAGAGTTTTCCAGGACAGAAACTTTATATCACAAAATGATGCAGGTTCAAAGGGTGGCAAAACCAAGGCAGACAGAATAAAATTAAGGCCCCAAGGAGTTGGGGTTTCTCTGATCGGGGGTCTGAGTAAGAATGTACCTTTCAGAAAAGCCTTACATAACCTGAGAGACATAACAGGCATTCCCATCTCACTAGTATGACAATTAGAGATGGCCGCCAGCTGAACCCTGATAGTAGCTGCTGCCACTCCTTCGTCAAAAAGCTTGGAGAGAAATTCCAGAACTGCTGTAACAGGGCCGTAAAAGGTTCTACATTGTGTTTAACAGCCCAGCAAGAAAATCTTTTCCATTTACTTGAATATAGTTTCCTCTTAGATGGTTTGTGGGAAGAAACCAAGATATGTTTAACTGCAGGGGAGAACTCGTAACACCTGGCTAAGCGTGGAATTGGAGCAGCCATGCTGTCAACTTGAGGGTCTGGATAGACGGGTGGAATGCTCCCGATGAATGGATTAAAATGTCTGGAACTAGGTCCAGAATCTACGGTTCCTCCAATAGATGGGTCCAGAGAAAGGGGAACTAAACTTGTCGAGCCCAGTAAGGTGCAATGAGAATCATAGTGCTTTTCAACGTGCTGGCTTTCTGAAGTACTTTGGGTATTAAGGGGAAAAGGCATAGAGTAGTCCCAAGGGCCCATCGTGGATAGGTGCATCCCTTGGTGACTTCCTCGGAGGGGGAATGAGGGCAAAATAGCTGCTGCATTTGGCATTCATGGAAGTGGCAAAAAGACAGCATCAAGGCTGGCCCCATTTCTGGAAGATCACTTCCGCAATTTCTGGTTTTCGGGACAACTCATGAGGCAACAGAATCGCTCTGCTGAGTTTGTCTGCTATCACGTTGGATTTCCCCAGAATATGCATTGCTATCAGAAAACAGTGAGAAGCGACTGCCCATTGCCACACTCATTGAGCCTCTCGACATAGGGGGGGCGACTTGGTTCCTCCTTGCTTGTCTATGTACCATACCACAGACATGTTGTCTGTTTGAATTGCAAGTGTTCCTATCGGAAGAGAGTCTTGAAATGCTTGCAACACATACAACACCGCTCTCATCTCTAGGACATTGATGTGCAAGTGGCTCTCGTGTTCTTGCCATAAGCCTCGGACCGTCATTCCCAGATAATGCCCCCTCCACCCGATCTGGGAAGTGTCCGTGGTCAATACTGCTGTTGGATGTGGAAGAACAAAGGGGTGACTTAGGTATAACTGTTCTGTCTGTAACCACCAGAGAAGATCTTTCTTGCATAACTTCGTAATGATTATCCAGTGTGATAGAGGCAGATCTTGCATGGACCACTGGGCAAAGAGTAACCATTGTATTACCCTCATGTGTAGGCATGCTAGGGGAACTAAAAGAATTGAGGCTGCCATGGTAGCCAGAATCTGTAATACAACCCTAGCTTGAACCCTTGTTTTTGATATAAATATCTTGATTTGACGATGAATGGACTGAACTCTCTCAGAGGTAAGTTTTGCCACCATCTTTTTTTAATCCAATTCTGCGCCTAAGAAAGTAATATGCTGTGAAGGCGACAAGGCAGATTTTTTTAAGTTTACTGTAATGCCTAGCCTGGCGCAAAGAAGCATTGTTTCGTCCCTCACCTGCTGAAGTAAATGCTTGGTGGTGGCAGTGAGGAGCCAGTCATCTAGGTGTGGAAACACACGGAATCCGTGGCGTCTCAACTGAGCTGTAACCACTGCCATGCATTTGGTGAACACTCTGGGGGCTGTAGTGAGACCAAAGGGAAGGGCCCGAAACTGGTAATGACTGGCTCCCAGCCGAAAGCGTAAATATCTCCTGGACTGCTTGTCCATTTTTATATGGTAATACACATCCTGGAGATCTACTGAGCACATACAACTGTCTTTCCCTATAAAGGGAAGTACTGACTGCAGTGTCAGCATCCGGAACTTTGATTTCTTTACGGATTTGTTTATTCCTGAGATCCAGAATAGGTATACAATCCCCTGTTTTTTTAGAGCTAAGAAGAACATTAAGTAAGTTCCGGATCCAATTTGGTCTGTCTGACTCTTTTTTCTAGCAACTTGAGAATCTCTTGTGTTGCATAGTACTTTTGACAGGGTGGAACATCTCTTAAGGACTTGTTTATGGGAGGGGGAGTAGAAAAAGGTATGTGATATCGTCTGGTAGGATTGTCTGTACTCATTTGTCTTGGGAGATCTCTAGCCAGGCATTTGGGTACAGTGACAAACATCTCCTGACTGCCTCCAGAGAAAATCAGGCGGGCCTCCTTTCAGGAGTGCTGGAAGGGCCTCCCAGAGAACATATCTCTGTCGTCCTGATTTTGCTGACCCCCTCTGCCACGAGGTCGGCATCTTCCATTAGCACCTCCCCCTCCTGCCCCTGGGGGAAGTGTCACCATGTGCATCAGAGAAACCTGTTTGGGACTTGTGGAACCACATCTTCCCCCCTTTCTGACCTTTGGGATGAGGTCTAGATGGAGCTGAAAAATGGACTCCCACGGCAGACAAGGTTTTCCCATCCTGCTCGCACCTGGTCAAAGTATCTTTCACCTTTGGTCCAAAAAGGGATGAATGATCAAAGGGGGTGTTGGTGAAGGAAGACTTGAAAAGCTCGGCAAAATTGAAAAGACTCATTCAGGAATGTCTCCTTAGGGAAATTCCTGTAGCTCACTCCATCGGCTGCATATGAAATCAGTCTTATGGAGGAATTCACAATGGAGTTGAGGGTGGAGAGCTGTGAGGAAACTATGTCTGCGGTCCCCAAAGCTACAGAACCCTAAAGGGCATCTCCTAGCTCTTTGAGGAGATCCCTTTGGAGTCTCATAAAATGAGTCAGGTAATTCAGCGACCGCAGGGTAAAGGCCGCTGAAGAAAAAGCATGCTTTCCATATCTGCCCATAGTCCGAGACTCTTTGTTGGGAGGATGAACAGATGAGGAGGTCTCCGATAACTCCTTCTTAGTGGTCGCAGCCACCACCATCGCATCCACAGAGACACCTTTGATCAGAAACTCCTTTTCGGTAGAGGCAGTAATAAATTTGTTTGGCTTCTGCAGAACTGGTTTCACTGTATCTGGGGAAGTCTAGGCCTTACGTGATATCACGTTAAGTAGTTGGTCATAGGGGGGAGTCACCCAGGAGGTGGAAGGGCGAGATCCAAAAGCATCCATGTACACCAATTCATTATCTGAAGGGTTGGTGGGCTTTCAGCCACCCCTCTGTTTTAGGATCTCAAGGATGTCAGCGAAAGATACATCCTCAGAGGGGGACTGTGGGGACCCTTCAGACTCATCCAGATCGGGAGTCTATGTGCTTCCTCTTGCACAGTCTCTTCCAAGGGACTTCCTTAGAGGGATACTCTGGTGAAGTTTCGGAGGAGACAGTGCCGCCTGAAGGGGCTTCCTGGGGCTCTGGACCTCTACGCTGGGGTGGAGTAGGCAAAGAAGAAATTAACACCAGCGCCTGTGAGGGAAGAAAAGATGGCTCCAAGAGTGGAGCTGTCTGGGATGACAGCACTCTCTCCATCAGCTCAAAAGCCCCCTCACTCTGCACCGAAGAGATTCTCAGCTCCGAGGATGCCGAGGATTAACTCCAAGGTGGAGCGGGTGGCTCCAAAGCCGATGTAGGAGCAGAGCTCAACCTCGCCGAGGGGCAGAGTCGGCTCAGAAAACTGTTCACGCCGACTCCCCTCCCCAGACCCGACGGGTGAGCATCGGCTCCCAGACTCCTTGAGATCTGAAAAACTCGAAGACGTCAGAGCAGATGCCGAAACTGATGATCCTAAAGGAGGTCCCAGTACTGATGGTTCCACTACTATCAGATCCACACTATCTGGCTCTGAAACCAACGGGTTTGGAGGAGGAATTGGAGATGGTGCCTTTGATGGTCCCGAATCCTTTGGGATCAGAGATGATAAAAATTTTTGCCAGTGCCGGAGTCTGTAGCAATCTCTTCACCACCCTCTCCATGTCATCATCAGATAAGCTCCTGGAAGAATGGGAGGATAATGAGGGAGATCTAGCCCTCTCCAAAATGGGTGATCTCAATATAGGTGTAACCGGCTCCAATATGGGAGACCGTCTCCTGCTTGGTACCTCTACTGGCTCTGTGGACACTAATGGAGCCGAAGAGGAAGATTTTGGTCTATCGGAGCCAAGAGCTCTCGGTTCCGATGCAACAGCTTCTTTTGGTGGCTCCAAGGCTGGAGTCACAGCAGCAGGTCTCTTAGAGGCTTTTGAATGCGAAGAGGATGAAGAAGTAGGCTTGGAGCTCTCTAATGATTCCTGGAAAGGACCTTTCAGTACGTCTCTAACCATCAATTTGTTTTGATGCTGCTGAACCACTCCACTGCTAAACCATGACAGATGGCGCAAGGATCCTGCAAATGGATGGCGCTGTGACAATACACACAGCTAGTGAGAGCATCCATAAGAGACATTTTTTTGGATACACTGATCACATTTCTTAAATCCTGACTGCTTATGTTCTTTTTCTTTTGACATCTTAAAAAGCAAAAGGCAGAAAACACTCTACCGTTAAGCAAACAAACTCTTTAGTATTCATATATAAAACACCAACAAACACACCTCTAACATCAACTACAGAGCCCACTACTATGTGAAACACACCAGAAGTCAAAAGACGGAGGGGTAAACAGCAAATCTAGCACTACTCTAAGGAACTCTTTTTAACAACAATTCATCTTCTTTTTTTTTTTTTTAACACACAACAAGGGCTGAGAGAAGCAGTGTAACTATGAAGGTGAAGAATCCTCTAACTAAAACAGATTCTTCAAGGGAAAAACACACAAGGAAAGGAGAGCAGCCCTCTAAGTTAAACGAATCACTCTAAAAGATAGGAAAAAGAACTATACTACGACAACAGAATCAAGAGGGGACTACTGCACACGGACAGCGAGAACTAAGTGGATTTTGAAGAAAAATTCTACAAAATATCCAACTAAAACAATACTTAGCCAACAAGCCAGCAGGAACACTTCTCGATCGTTTGAGTGGCAAACAAGATCTGGGTAATTTACCCAGTGCATCACGGGATAGGGGTTAGCCTCGAGCCAGTGGAAGCTCTCGAGCATTTGAATTCGGCTGAGTTGGAACCAATGCTCGGTTCCGAACCCAAACAGCAAGAATTACGGCAAGATAGGACAACATAACATTATGGCTTTGCAAATAAAAGTGTCTGAGAAAAAAACTGGACTTTTGTTGACTTTTTAAAATATTGGTGGGCTGTAAAGCATATACTTCATATTACGTCTTTAGAAGAACACTGAAGGGAAAAAACAAGTAACTGTAAGTAAAACAATTTTTGTTCTTATTAGTATTTGTATTAAACATTTCATGATATAAAATGCATGTTAAATTGTAAAGTAGTTTTGTATAGTGTGCAGTCAGGGGTATTTTAAGTGAATGCTGTATGTGTTACAGATAGTAAACAAATACCACTTTTAGTTGTAGGAAATACCTTACTAAAAGATTACAAATGTAATGATTATCAGAGATTCCTTACTTAAACGATGCAAGGCTTAAACAACATATCCTACATGAACCAACTCAAAGCCCTGTCACTATACTCACGATCCTACAGACTGTTAAAAGGAGACCTGTGTATAGCGTAAAAGGCATCCTCCAACCCAGTACTGATTGAATTACTACAAATTAGCAAGTCAAACGGCATCAGAAATACTTGGTCTAGGGATCTAAATTTCTTCTGCAACATCAACAGAATATTTTGGAGAAACAGGTATATCTCGCAGGGGATATGGCTGGTCTGGACCAGACACCACATCCACATAAAAAAAGTTCTGTACTCACCATAATGTTCCATCTGTGTTGTCTATCTTCATTTATCCTTGACAGATGGGTTCGGTTCCGATATCAGAACCAACTCAGCTGTTACTGCAGCTTGCACCAGCTAAAAACTCTTGAGCTTCACCTATACCCATAATCCCTCTCCCTCTCCATCAGTTACCTCAGATCGAGTTTACAGAAAGCATAGAAACATATAACCCATATATATATATATATATAT
This sequence comes from Protopterus annectens, assembly GCF_019279795.1. NCBI lineage: Eukaryota > Metazoa > Chordata > Ceratodontiformes > Protopteridae > Protopterus > Protopterus annectens. Next base: position 614,196,695 of record NC_056725.1, read on the forward strand.
ATATATATATATATATATATATATATATATATATATACACACACACACACACACACACACATATATGTATGTATGTATATAAAGTAAGCCAGATGGAAGCCTTATCTGCTGTGCTTGAATAAACATAATTCATGGATATAAAATCCGCTTCAACAAAAAATCTTTCAAGGTCAGGGGATGCAGGGAGGGAAGTCAAGGATAAATGAAGACAGACAACACAGATGGGACATTATGGTGAGTACATAACTTCTTTATCTGATGTTGTCAATCTTTATTTTATCCTTGACAGATGGGACAGAGTCTGCAGCTACCTAAAATCTTGGGTGGACTCACAGAAGGATATTCCTGAGCACCATCGAGCCAAAAGATGATCTTCTCCTACAGATCAAGTCCAGCTTGTAATGAGTAATAAAGGTATAGGGTGAAGCCCAAATAGCTGCTCCACATATATCATCCATTGAAGCTGTAGTCTGGAAGACTGCTGAAGTGGCTACAGACCTTGTAGAATGTGCTTTGACGGGCTTAGGCAAGGTTAATTTATTCTTATCATAGATGAATGAAATGCAATCTTTCAATCACTTAGGGAGAGTAGTCTTGCTGACTGCTTTACCCAACTTTTTTTCTGGAGAAAGAAAGAAACAGTTGACTTGATTGTCTTATGTCTTTTTTTCTGTGAAGGTAGAAATGTAATTGTCTATGGATGTCTAGTAAATGTAACCCACATTCTCCTTTGTTGGAATGATTTGGGAAGAAAACTGGTAAATTAATAGTCTGATTAATGTTACCCACTGATACTACCTTAGGTAGAAAGGACGGGTATGTTTGTAAAGAGACCTTGTCCTTATGGAAATTCAGATAAGGAGGTTCCAACGACAAGGCCTGGATCTCTGAAATCCTCCTGGCAGAAGTAATGGCTACCAAAAACAGTGTCTTCCCAAATAAAAACTTCAGATCACATTCTGCAGAGGGTTCAAAGGGGGAATGTACTACAGCTTGTAGCACTAAGTTTAGGTCCCAAGGAGGTATGGGATATTTGAATGGGGCTTTTAATAAAAGCATGCCTCTTAGGAATTATTTACAAAGCCTAGGTGAGGGCAAAGAATGTTCTTCTAAACCGTCATGAAAGTTAGAGATCACATGCAATTGTAATCTGATAGTGGAAGGAGAAGCTCTAGCATTGAAGGGAGAGGCTAAAACATCTAAAACATGCTCTATGGAAGCAGAAATGGGATCAATTTGCTTTTCATGGGCCCAAATGGTAAACCTTTTCCACTTACTTAAATATAGTTTTCGAGTAGAAGGTTTATGAGCTGACAAAAGGATGTGTCATACTGGAGAGGATATATTAGGCTGCCTGACAACTAATGGAATTGGAGGAACCACACACTCAGTTTGAAGTTCAAAATGTCTGGGCGAACAAGACCACCCGGATAAGACAAAAGATCTGGTACTGGGTCCAGAATCCAAGGTTGTCGAATCAGGTAAAGCAAAGAAAGGGGAAATAAATCTGCCTGGGCCAAAAGGGAGCAATGACGATTACTGTGCTTTTCAACCTGAGTGCTTTCTGTAAAAATTCTGGAATCAGGGAAAAGGCATACAGGACACCGGGGGGGGGCCAACTGTTGTGGAGAGCATCTCTGAGTGACTTCCCTGGAGGGGGAATCAAGGTGAAGTAATTGCTGCACTTGTTGTTTAGTGGGCACGCAAACAAGTTGCAGCAAGGCTGACCCCAAAGGCGCAGTATCAGTTTCGCCACTTCTAGATTGAGAGACCACTTGTGAGGCTGAAGGATGCATCTGCTCAGCTTGTCTGCAATCACACTGGAAATCCCCGGAATGTGCGTTGGTATTAAAAAGTGGTTGGAAGAGATCCCCCACTGCCACACTCTGAGGGCTTCTCAACAAAGAGGATACAACTTGGTTCCTCCCTGCTTGTTGATATACCAAACCAATGACATACTGTCTGTTTGAACTGCAATAGTCCCCTGAGGAAGAGGTGTCTGACAGGTCTGCAACACCAGAAGCACCGGCTCATATCTCCAGGACATTGATATGCAAATTGGCCTCTAGTGGGGACCAAGCGCCTTCGACCGTCTTGCCCAGATAATGCCCCACCATATGGGAGGTATCCGTGGTCACTATGGTTGTGGGCTACAGAAGGATAAAGGGACAGCTGTGGAGAATTTGTTCGGAATATACCCACCAAAGAAGATTTGTTTTGCAACAACTGGTGATTAGTACTTGATCTGACAGCAGCTGATGAAGGACAGACCACTGGGAAGCTAGTAGCCACTGCAGAATTTTCATATGTAACCTGGTTAACAGTACTACAGTTATAGAAGCTGTCATTGACCCTAGAGCTTGCAAGACTAGTCGAGCTGGAACCCTCTTTCTGTGGATTATCTTTTGAACTTGTACCACTATTCTCTGATGTCTCCTGGAGGAAGGGATGCCACTGTTGTTTGAATATTGAGAACTACTTCTATGAATTCAAATTTTGTGATGAAGTTAAATGTGACTTTTCTAGATTTACTGTAATCCCCAGATGTGTGCAGGTGTTGAGGGTGTAATCTCTGGCTACCATCAAATGATGCTTGGTCGAAGTGGTTATGAGCCAGTCGTCCAAGTATGGAAACACTTGCAGTCTCAAGTGAGCTGCTACTACTGTCATGTGCATTTGGTGAACACCCTGGGGGCTGTGTTGAGACCAAAGGGCAGTATTCTGAATTGTTAATGACTGGCTCCTAGCTGGAAATGGAGGAACCTTCTGGAGTGTTTGTCCATATCTATATCATAATACGTATCCTGAAGGTCTACTGAGCACATCCATTTATTTTTCTTCAGGAAGGGAAGAAAAGACTGTACTTTGAACATCCGGAACTTTGTTTGCCGAACAGATTTGTTCACCACACTGAGATCCAAAACGGGCCTCCAGTCCCCTGTCATTTTTGGCACTAAAATGAATCTTGAATAGTCTATGGATCCTTTCTGGTCTGGTGGGAATTCTCGGATGACTCGTTCGTCCAGCAGTTTTTGAATTTCTTGCACTGCTGAATCCCTCTGATTGGGTGGAACATCGGGGATTTTCTTTTGTGCAGGGGAAGGATGAGAAAAGGAAATAATATAGCCTCTGGATATGGTCCATTGCGCCCAGTATTCTGATGTTATGTTTAGTAAGGTGTTTAGGTGCAAGGATAAGTGTCCCACGACTACCTCCAGAGGAAGACAATCGGGCCACCCTTCAGGAATGCTGAAAGGACTTCCCTGGGAAGGAATCCCTGAAGCCCTGGTTTTGCGGACCACCTCTGCCATGAGGGAGGCATCTTCAGTTTTGGTTCCACCATCTATCCCTGGGGGAACTCACTCAAGCTATGTCTTAGAAAGACTCTTGGGATTTCTTGAATCATATTTTTTCATCACTCCTCTGGTTCCCAGAAAAGGACCTTTGGGGGGTGGAGAAACATATGCCCACTGCAGAATGGGTCTTACCATCCTTCTCACACTTGGATAAAGTCTCTTTTATTTTCGGGCCACACAAAGATGTTCCGTCAAAAGGAGCATTGAAGAAAAAAGACTTTAATGGTTCCATAAAATCACATAGGTGCATCCAGGTGTGTCTCCTTATGGCTACGCCTGTACCTGCTGCTCTGGATGTCCCTTCGGCTGTATGGGTGAGCAGCCTCATGGACGAAATGGACAAAGACTCTAGGGTGGCTAACTGGGAAGCCACTTTCTAATGGACTCCCTCAGCTACGGTTCCTGCCAGAGTGTCTGACAGCTCCTTAATCAGATCACATTGAACTCTGGTGAAATGTGCCAAAAAATTCAAGGACCTTATGGCGAAGGTTCATGAAGCGTAGACCCCTTCTCAAATCTGTCAATACCCCAAGACTCCCTGTTGGGCAGATGGACACAGGAACATTCCTCTGCAAGTTCCTTTTTAGTGGTGGCCACTATGACCATACCATCTAACCCTTGGCCCAGAATTGTTTATCTTCAGGGGCGGAAAGTATCTTACCTGGACTTTTGGGGATTGGCTCGATGGAGTCTGGAGCCTTCCACAGCCACTGTGAAGTTAACTGAATAAGTTCATCAGTGGGCATTATCACCCAACAGGTAGATGGGTGGGTGCAGAAAGCATGCAGGTAAACATATTTCTCAGAGGAAGGGTTTTGGGACTTCCAGCCACCACTCTGTTTTAAAATTTCAAAGATGTCTCCAAAAGAGACATCTTCAGTAGGTGACCAAGGGGACCCTTCCCCCTCATCGAAATCTGTGCCCTCAGTAACTGATTCTTGGGGGGAATCCAAGTGTTTCCTCTTGTACTTCTTTTTCTGAGGGATGTCTTCAGGTGGATAATCTGTGGAGGTATCAGAAGATGACAGTACTTGAGCCTGCGACACCTGAAGCTTCAGCACCTGCTGTCCCACCGGAGAGGCAGGTAGAATATCTGAATTAGAGGACGGTACCTGTTCTGAGGGGGAAGGTGTCAACTGAGTCTTTTCAAGAGAAAGGGCCCTCTGCATAGCCTAGAAGGCCAGCTGCCCTGAAGACGGAAGGGTGCCCGGAACTGAGATAGACTACCTTGGAACTGGGGTCACTCCCTGCTCTGAAGAACAGACCCTCGAGACTGAAGCAGCAGCCGAACTAACTCAAGCCAAAGCTCTGAGGAGCAGGGATGGCTCTGAAAAACATGGAGTCAAAATCTGCCCCTACTCCCCAGAATCAACAGGGCAGCTATGACTCCAGGAGGTCTCTGGTTCAGGAAGAGCTCAGGGTAACTACTGGCTCCAAAGAAGCGAACAACTCTGGAGCAGTCAGCACCTGGAGATCTGGAACAGAGGAATCTATGACCTCTGAGGAGGTTAGAGGAGGAGTAGTTAGTGGTGTAAAGGAAGTTTCAGTACCGAAAACCGAGGGAGTTGGAACCAAAAGGGAGCCTGAAAGCCTAAAATTTTATTCACTAGCCTATCCATGTCGAGTTCGGAAAGACTTTTGGTACAGGGGACCGACGAAACAGAAGGGAGCTCAGGCCTCTGCAAAAAAAAATTCAGGAAGCTCCCCAGCAAAAGAATCAATTGGAGGCGAGTAAGTAGCTCCAGCCATTGTGGTTATATCAAATGAGACAGTAATAATTTAATGTACCGAGGACTTCGAAGGGCTTGAATTGACAATCGGTGCTGGAAAGGATGTTGACACCAGAGTGTCAGCAGCAGAGATAAGCGGTTCCATTGAAACTTTCTGAACCCAAGGGCTTCAATTTTGTAGCTTTCGAAACTGATGGGGAGGTCGGAACTGAAATAGTTATTTTCTTGTCTTTGTCCGAAGAAGATGAGGATGAAGGAGATGAGATGTCTGTTTTTGCTTTATCTACAGAAAATAAGGCTTTGCCAAAAACAAAGGGAAGTAAACATTTTAAGATAAGCTTATTACACCTTTCCACTAGTACTCGGTGGCTAAAGGCATAACAAATGCTGCAATCTTCTTGTAGATGTTGTGGGCCAATACAATGAATGCATAAAGAGTGGAAATCTGACAAGGGAATTTTATGGCCACACTTCTGGCATTTTTGAACCTAGAGGGGGCCTTACCATTCTCAGCCATGTTAACAAAGTAAAGGAAGCCAGAAAAAAAATAGCCACTTAGATTAGAACTCTATAGAAGAAAGAGGACTGACTATTTTTATTATCTAGAAGTATTTAAAGGAAAGAAAAAAAGGGAAAAACGACTATCAACAATGATGGGCAAAGAAGTACACAAGTGTGTATGGGGAAGAGAAAAACTACGAGACAGAGGAAAGAGGGAACTATCAACAATGATAGTGGGAAAAAAAATGAAAGTGTAAGGGAAAAAAAGTATCAACAATGATACTTTACGAGAGAGAGGAAAGAGGGAACTATCAACAATGATAGTGGGAAATACGTGAAAGTGTAAGGGAAAAAAAGTATCAACAATGATACTTTACTAAGTATAAGAATAGAAGTTAAAGAAGAAAGAAAGGAAACTGTGAGAAAATAAGGTAAAAAAATTTACCTAAACCACTAAAGCTCGAGAGCAGTAGCTAGACGCAACCATTTCGGAAAGCAGTAAATGAGGTCTGAGGTAATTGAGAGAGAGGGATTCTGGGTATAGGTGAAGCTCGAGAGTTTTTGGCTGACGTGAGCTGTAGTAATGACCGAGTCAGTTCCGATATCTGAAATGAACCTATTTGTCAGGGTTAAAATGAAGATTGACAACATCAGATCAAAGTTCATCCCTGTCCATATACAAGTATATCTTAGGATCTATGGATGGGAAACAGACAATATGCCTTGCCCCCAATGGTATCAATGGACAGAGGCAGCTCCCAAATGCTTTATCCCATGCATGGGTCCCCTCAAATTAGCTATGGTATGATCCCAGTTGTTTTCATTAGGTGTAATATATAATTATCGCCCACAGGATGGGTAAGGCCAATCTCTAACCAAATGGGATACGTCAATTTGAGCACAAAAAGGGAGACTGGCTAGGCTTAAAATGGCCTGCAAGGGCAGCTAGCCTATTACTTACCTATCAACCTAAATTTAGATTTTACAGTATAAACAAGAGAAGGAAGGCTGAACCGAAGCAAGTTTAAGTTAATATAATGATGCGATCAGGGCTGCTGGGGTCAGGGAAGGGTGAAAAGTGAACTGATTATGTTAAATGCAAAACTAGGATGATAATCAAAGACACACTATTGAGTCGAGGTCACCAGTGAGGTGAGGAGCTGGCCTCCACACTGGAGGAGCATTTTGAAAATATAGACTTAGACTCAGCCATAATCTATACCAACCCAAAGTTATAAAGTTTAAACATAAAAAAAAAAAAGCAAGAAGGCACACACACCTCACACACACAATCAGCACAGGGAGGGAATAAAAAAACTTACTGAAACTTAAATTAAACTAAAAACAGTCAAAATTAACGGGAAACCTACAATCTGAGGTCATGAGGGTAGAGCAGGGCATTATGGGTGAGGGGAGGAGCTGAGAGCTTGATCCCATAGCTGATAAACATGGGATTTCGGATCCGATATCGGATCCATAACCCACAGGTTGCAGACAAATGAATATCCTACTTCAGATCTTGTTTTATAAGGGTGGGTGTCCTTGGCTTAAGCCATGAACAAGTTTTTTTTTTTTTTTTAGAGAACTAGAAATGAAAAAATAACACAAAATGATGAAAGCCAAGAAAAAAAATGATGATCTTCTTGCACCTTTAAAGATATTACCTTTTTTTTTTTTTTATTCATTGAAAGACAAGAAGTCTGCAGCTAAAGGCAATTAACTAGGGAAACTCCATACATTCTGTTCTGAGTGAAATTTACAAAGATAACCAAGTATCTGCAAGTTGGTAGCTGTTTTTTTTCATTGCTGATTATCTGATTATGTTTACATGGAGACTAAGTTGTATGCATGTGTAAGAAATTAATCTTAAGAGTTCTGAAATGCAACATTTAAAGGTACAATGACAAACAGTTCAGTAAAAATTAAAGTCTGAAATTATGGCAAACGAATGAGAGAGCAGCCTCCCCAGCAGCTTTAATACTTGAATGCAGTTAATGCATTTAATAGAATAGTGCATAATTTAGTTTTATTTAAAGCTACCAGTACATCTTCTTTATGCGCTAAAAAAATAATGTTTTCTGAAAGCATTCAACTGTTTTTCCCATTTGGAAAGGAAACTGAGATAAGAAAAGAACAAACAACAATCAGTGTAAGTGGGAACACATGATGAAACATGCACTTTAGCAAAGGTAACCTTAATTTTAGATGAGGTTATGCCTGTGGGTACAGCTGTCGATTTGGGGCAATTGTCCTTACCTGGAAGGTTAAACTTACATTTGTTTAAAATGTACATAGTTTTGTGAGTTTGTTCTAAGTTTATAGGTATTAATCAAAAACTTCCAGATCTTTATCGCTTTTTCCTTAACTTCCATAGGAATACCATCTGTTCCTAGGGACTAAAAATTAATTTAGTTTTTTGTTTGAGGGTTTTCATTAAAACAAAAAGTCTCGACAAGGGTGACAAGGCCATACTGAAAGTACTTCTGACATTGCAAATCAATCAATCAATCAATCAATCAATAAAGGTGTTACTGCTCTATGCTTGGAGTCTAAAGAAGAAACTCCATTCCCCCTACAAGCTCTCCTCTCTCTAGAGAATGCTGACATCTGTGCAATCACTGAGACACGGTTTAAAGCCACAGAGAGCACATCAGCAGTGCAAGGCTATAATGCCTTCCACATCTTTAGACCAGCTACTACAAAGACAGGGACTAAAGGTACAGGTGTCTCAATTTACATCAAAAATAAATGTACCCTCAAAGCTGGTCAAGCAAGGTGATGTACTTGAGTTTCTTCATGTTCATACCACCATAGGCAAAGTCCCATACCATTCCTTGCAAGTTATAGGTCCCCCTCTATATTCTGGAAAACCCATAACATATATTTAAGCTTATTGTAAACATTCACCATCGAACCCAATACAATATTTATGGGCAACTTTAACTACCCCAATATTAACCAGGAATCATATGCTACACCAAATGTGTAGGCACAGAGATTCCTGGATTTTGTAAATGCAAACTCCCTAGAGAAAATTGTCAGTACACTGACCACGGATACCAACATACTGGATCTGGTCCTCATTAATATGTGAAGAGTGCTGCATCCCCTAGTGTAAGGTCTTCTCTGGAAAGGTAACAGCATAAAATGATCTTCTTTGAAGTAAAAATAAAACCTGGAGCCCCAGTTAACATTGGAATGCTCAGAAACTACTCTAATGCTAACTTCTAACTATTAAGTCTTAACCTGGCAAAATTTGCAAACTCCTATAAACTCTGAGAACACTGCTGCCTATGTGGAACTGTTCACAGAAATCTTATACAAGCATGTTAATAGATGCATAGAGGCAGCTGTACCTATGAAGAAGAAGTACAGAACTGACTCAAAACGAGCCACCCTGGAATCACAACATCAACAGGCTGTATAACAGAAAATTATGGCAAATATTAGGAGGTGTAGCACCAAGCAAGATAAAAGCACTCTCATCAAACAAAACAAACAACTCAGAGAGCTAATAAAGTCTACCAAAGTCAAATTTGAGGTAAAGTTGGCCTCCCAGGCCAAGGACAAGCAAAAGGCATTCTTTAGCGACATCCACAACCTCAAAGGGAATAAACAATTGTGTGCAGAGCTTATTGTTAATGGAGCCACCTACACTGAGTCAGAAGATATAGCTAACCTACTGGCAAACAAATTCAGCTCTAACTTTACCCTTCACTCCCGCTCAACCTTCCCTCAGGAAATACCATTAAATACAACTATCCCTACTATTACTAATGAATAGGTCCTCAGTACTCTCTCTAAGGCGAAGAACACTGCATTGATGGACCCAGACCATATTCCAGGATGTCTTTCAAACAGCATGAAACAAGACCTTACAGAACCTCTAGAATTATTATTCAACTGTAGCTTCCAAACAGTCTTCATGCCTCATGAATGGAGAACAGCAACAGTCATCCCTCTGTAGAAAGATAGGCCCTTTACAGACCCTGGAAACTACAGACACATAAGTCCAACTATTCTTCTTTCCAAAGCCATGGAAAGAATCATGAAAATTATCGATAATGATGTTTACATTAGTGAGGAAATCATTCCATGTTGTGCAACTTATAACAAAGGTATAGCATCTAGGTCCAAGGAGATTATTACTTCACTGTATTCAGCATTCATCACACCTATTTTTGAGTACAATGCCCCTTTGGTATTTACCTAACCAGGCATATCGAACTGGAACGTCCATAGAGGTTCCTCACTAAAAGAATACAAGGCGTAAGTAGCATGTCATAAGCAGATTGCCTCAAACCCCTACCCCTGTATTCGGTTTTCTACAGGCTGTTGAGAGGAGATCTATGCCTAGCATACAAGACATTGTCAGACCCAAAACTGATGGATCTCTTGCATATCTGTAAAACAAACTGCACTAGAATTACCAGGTCTAAAGACTTAAACATTGCCTGTGATATAAATAGGATCTGTTGGACAGACAGATATGTATCCCAGAGACTACCACTTCTCTGGAACAAGCTTACCATTCATGTGTAGTAGAGTTCCTTCCTAAATCAATTCAAATGTAAACTATACAACTGGATGGGGAACTGGAAAGTGATCCCTGGTTTGGCACACAAGTCTCTAATAGATACAGACACCCTGTAAGTGGCTCATCCACCAGGCCCCTGCTTGTAAATATTTAATCTTCCAAGCTCCTGCCTACCCTTATCAAGGGTACCAGGACTTATTAGAGATTTGGGATGTATGTCTAGGCTTAAAAAGGTCCTAGTGGTCATTAGCCTAGTACACAACTATGAACCTATGAACATAGGTTCCAATGGAGATGAGGAGAAATAACTATATAAAAGATCATCCTACCAAACATTAGTGTGTGCATGCAAGACAAAATCTGGAAATACATATCAAAAAATGTCTTGCATAATAAGTGCGAATAATAGCTGTTTATAATAACGTCTACTCTAGCCAGAGTATCTTAGAATGTAAATGGTCTTATGTGTATAGACAAAATGGAAAGAGTACTGAATTATAGAGTGCAAATCGCAACTGCAGAGTGCAAATCGCAATGCTGTGGGAAGCACATTTGGAAAGAAAAGAGCGTGTGAATTTAACAAAGAAAGGATTTCAGAATGGATACTCATTAGAATATCAGGGGCAAAGCAAAAGGGGAATAATAATACTGATTACTATAGGGGCTCCAATAGTGACACAGGAAAAAAGACAATTATGGTATATTTGTGGCATTACGGAGTTATGGGCAAGGAAGAAGGATTATACTGGCATGTATTTAGACTCAATCAAAGAAAAAAAGAAGTTATGTACTCACCATAACATTCCATGTGTGTTGTCCATCTTTGCCTTCAATCTTACCAGGATGGGCTCGGATCCAACTCAGCCTTATATATACAAGCTCGAGGTCTTCCACTAGCTCGTGGCTAAACCCTATCTGAGCATGCACTAGGAAAGCTCCCCAGATCTTGTTTGCAGTTATAATAAGAGAATACAAAATAAAGGCAGTTTAATACCTTAGAAAGCAATAAAGAAGGTCAGAGAATAACGATATCCAATTGCACCAACTCGATCTTCCAGGAATAAAAAGGATGGGGGACGGGGTAAGAATGAAGGCGATGGTGGACAACACACATGGAACGTTATGGTGACTACATAACTTCTTTATGTGTTGTTGTCCTATCTCGCCTTCATTCTTACCCCAGAATGGGCCAGCATCCCTAGCACCATCTTTCTTAGGTGGCTCAAGGGAGAATATTCTTCAGAATCATGGAACCAAAAGAGGCCTTGTTTCTGCAGGCCAAACTGACTTTGTAATGAGTGATAAAGTTATGTGGTGTTGCTCACATTGAAGGAACACAGATGGTATCAATTGGGAGTCTAGCCAGAAAGGCGGAAGAGGTTGCAATGACTCTTGTAGAATGGGCTTTAACTCTATTGGGAGGATCTCTGTTTTGAGATTTATAAACAAACGTTATGCGATTTGAAAGCCATTTTGAAAGTGTCACTTTAGAGATTGGAGTACCTTTTTTCGAATCTAAACAAGATATAGTTGATCTGATTTTCTGAAGTCCTTAGTCCTGTATAAATAGAAACCTAATTGTCTATGCATATCCAGTTGGTGTAAAAAGACGTTATGTACTCACTATAATGTTCCATGTGTGTTGCCCATCTCACTTTCATTCTTAGCAGGTTGGGTATGGATCCGATCTGACTCGGCCTTGTACACCAACTCATAGTCTTTCACTAGCTCATGGCTATCCCCTATCCCATCATGCATCAGGAGAGCTCCCCAGATGATCTTTGCATCTATACAAAGTGATTCCAAAATAAGGATAGCTTAATACTTAATAGAGCAATCAAGAAGGCCAGAATACACAAGCATCCAATTGTATCAACTCAGCCTTCCAGTAGCAAAAGGCTGGGGGAAGCAGGGTGGGATGTAAGAATGAAGGTGAGATAGACAACACACATGGAACATTATGGTGAGTACATAACTTCTTTATGTGATTTTGTCCTATCTCGCCTTCATTCTTAGCAGGTTGGGACAGCATCCCTAGCACCATCTTTCTTGGGTGGCTCAAGGGAGAATATTCTTCAGAACTGTGGAGCCAGAGGAGGCCCTGTTCCTGGAGACCAAATCGACTTTGTAATGAGTGATAAAGGTATGTGGCCTTGCCCATGTTGCTGCAGCACAGATGGTACCAATGCACAATCTAGCCCGAAAGACAGAAGAGGTTGCAGTTGTCCTTGAATACCTTATTCTTTACACTCTTTTTCTTTACCTACTTTCCCTGTATCCATATCTTACATGTATCTCTGTTTTTCTGTATAAAATTTAATATCTTTTTTCCCTAGACTGTAACTGTGAGGGGAAGTAATTAATTCATGCACCTTTAATTTTAAGACATATAGCTTCTTATTTTCTTGTAACTATGTATGATAGAAATTAACACTTGTAGTAACAATCTTAAATTGTTCAGTTTGTTATTATTGTTTCATTAACATGCATACTAATATTTTTTTGTCTCTATGTACTTATTTTTGTGGAGCTTTTCTCCCCGGGCCTCTACTGAAAATGGAATTTTCTCCAGCTAGAGTAGCCCGGTCAACAAATGTAAAATAAATAAAATAAATAAAATTGTAGAATGACCTTTTATTTTATGGGAAAGATCTTTGTTTTGAGATTTGTAAATGAAGGTTACACAATCTGAGAGCCATTTTGGAAGTGTCACTTTAGAAACTGGGGCACTTTTCCTTGAATCTGAAAAGGATACAAATAGTTGGGTCAGATTTTCTGAAGTCCTTTGTCCTACCATAAATAGAAGCACAATTATCTATGTATAGCCAGTTGGTGCAGGATGTATTCTGAATTATTCTCATAGTTAGGGAAAAACACTGGTAGTTCTATGGATTGGTTTAAATTAAATTCTGAACAAATTTTGGGTTAAAAGGAGGTGTTTGTAACGATACTCTGTCCCTGTGGAAAATCATGTAGGGGGGCTTTACTGACAAGGCTTGCAGCTCTGACACCCTTCTAGCAGAAGTAATAGCTATCAAAAGAATAGTTTTCCAAGACAAAAATCTGAGATCGCAGGATGATGGTGGTTCAAACGGGGGAAAAACTAAATGGGATAAGACAAAATTTAAGTCCCATGATGCTGGAGGGTCTCTAATAGATGGCCTTAACAAAAACATACCTTTTAGAAAGGCTTTGGACAGTCTGTGTGAAATAATACTGAGGCCTGATTCACCTAAATGGAAATTGGATATCGCTGCTAAATGAACTCATATAGTAGCTGCAGCTGCCCCCTCATTGAATAGTTTTGCCAGGAATTCTAGAACAGAAGCTACTGGGGCAGAAAAGGGATCAATGTGATTATTTGAAGCCCATGAAGGAAAATCTTTTCCATTTGCTTGTATATATCTTTCTCGTTGAAGCCTTATGCGAAGAAATAAGGATTTGTTTTACTGAAGAAGAAAGGTTAAGGAGCCTGGCTATGGTTGGAATCGGAGCAGCCAAACTGCCAACTTGAGGGATCGAAGAGGGGGATGGAGCATTCCTGATGCATGAGTCAGAAGGTCCAGAACTAGGTCCAAAAATCCAAGGCTCCTCCCGAAGATGAGGCCACAGGAAGGAGAACCAGATTTGATGAGGCCAGTAAGGGGCAATGAGTATCAAGTCCCTTCCCAAGTAATTGGCTTTCTGAAGAACTGTGAGTATCAATGGAAAGGGAGGAAAGGCATAGAGGAGACCTGAGGGCCATCTGTGTACAAGTGCATCCCTTGATGACTCCCCCGGTGGAGGGATAAGGGCAAAGTAGCTCCTGCATTTGGCATTCATGGATGTGGCGAAAAGATCACAAGTCTGGCCCCATTTGCAGAAACTCTTTTCCACTACTACTTGTTTTAGGGACCACTCATGAGGCATCAGAATTGCTCTGCTGAGTCTATTTACTATCACGCTGGATTTCCCAGGGATGTGCGTTGCTATCAGAAAGCTTTGGGAAGAGGTTGCCCACTGCCATACTCTCAGGGCCTCCTGGCAAAGGGGGTAAAATCTGGTTCCTCCTTGTTTATGTACCATACCACTGACATGTTGTCCATTTGTACTGCAATAGTTCCCAGCGAAAGAGAGTCCTGGAATGCTTGCAACTCCAGAAGCACCACTCTCATCTCTAGGACACTGATGTGCAAATGGGCCTTGTGATCCTGCCAAGTGCCTTGGACTGTCTTTCCCAGATAATGCCCCCCCATCTGAGAAGCATGTGTGGTCACTGTGGCTACTGGTTGGGGAAGTACAAATGGTCGACCTAGCATCACATGGGTGAAGTATATCCACCAACGAAGATCTTTTTTGCAAGATTCTGTTATCAAAATCTTGTGGGACATGGGTAGTTCCTGTACTGACCACTGAGTGGATAGTAACCACTGGAGAATTCTCATGTGCATACATGCTAATGGGATCAAGGTTATTGCTGTTACCATGGTCCCCAAGACTTTTAGAACTGTTCTTGCTTGCACTCTTTTCTTGGAAAGAAGATTTAGGACCTGACGTTGTAGAACCTGTACCCTTTCTGGAGGGAGTTTGGCCATCATGTTTGTTGTATCTAGTTCTGCTCCTATAAAAACGATACTCTGAGAGGGCAGCAAGACAGATTTTTCGTAGTTCATTGTGATCCTAATTGAGAGCAGAGCTGCAAAGTGGAGTCTCTCACCTTTGATGCTCAGTGGTGGCAGTTAGGAGCCAGTCATCTAGGTATGGAAACACTTGGAATCCTAGGAGTCTCAAGTGAGCCGCGACTACTGCCATACACTTGGTGAAAACTCTGGGGGCTGTAGTGAGGCCAAAGGGCAGAGCCCGAAACTGGTAATGGCTGGATCGCAGCCAAAAGCGCACATATTTCATGGACCGCCTGTCCATTTTTATGTGGTAGTACGCATCTTGGAGGTCTGTCGATCACATCCAATTGTCTTGTCCCAAGAATGGGAGCATTGTCTGCAGTGTTACCATCCGGAACTTGGACTTTCTTACTGATATGTTTAGGTTGCTGAGTTCCAGAACTGGTCTCCAGTCCACTGTTTGTTTTGGAACTGAAAAGAACCTTGAGTAAGTTTGGGATCATATTTGTTCTGTGGGGACTGTTTGGATGACTCTTTTGTCTAGCAACTTTTGAATTTCTATAGTTGCCTGTTCCCTTTGATTGGGTAGGACGTCCGGGATCTTTTTTATATTTGTGAGGGGGAGGGAAAAGGGTATGGAGTAACCTCTGGATATGATGCTTTGTACCCACTTGTCTTTTGTTATTTTCATCCAGGTTATTGGGTATTGGTGACTCCTCCAGAGGGGGGATAAGGGCAAAGTAGCTGCTGCATTTGGCATGCATGGAAGCTGCAGAAAGGTCGCAGCAAGGCTGGCCCCATTTGCGGAAAATCTTTTCAGCTACTTCCTGTTTTACGGGACAACTCGTCAGGCATCAGAATCACTCTCCTGAGTCTGTCTGCTATCACGTTGGATTTCTCCGGGATGTGCCTTGCTATCAAAAAGCGCTGGGAGGAGGTCGCCCACTGCCATACTCATCTTGTTCCAGAAAAGGGAGTACTGACTGCAGTGTTACCATACGGAAATTGGACTTTCTTACAGATTTGTTTAAGTTGCTGAGATCCAGAATTGGTTACCAGTCTGCTGTTTTCTTGGGAACTAAAAAGAATCTTGAGTAAGTTCCGGATCCTATTTGGTCTGCGAGGAATGTTTGGATGACTCATGTGTCTAGCAACTTTTGAATTTCTAACGTTGCCTGTTCCCTTTGACTGGGTGGAATGCCTGGGATGTTTTTTATTTTTGGGATGGGGATGGGGATGGAAAAGGATATGGACTAACCTCTGGATACGATGCTTTGTACCCACTTGTCTTTTGTTATTCGTAGCCAGGCTTCTGGATACAAAGATAAACAACCCCCGACTGCTTCCAGAGATAGACAGGTGGGCCTCCCTTTAGAAGCGCTGAAAGGGCTTACCAGAGAAAAATTCTCTGTCATCCTAATTCTGTGGACCCCCTCTGCCATGTGGTCAGCGTCTTCCATTACTACTTCCCCCTCTGCCCCTGGGGGAAGATTTACCACGTGTGTCCTGGAGAGCTCTCTGGAATTTTTGAAACCACATTTGTCCACTTCCTTTCTGACCTTTGGGATATGGTCTGGCAGGTAGGGAAAAAATGGACTCCTATGGCAGAGAGAGTCTTTCCTTCTTGTTCATGCCTGGTTAGTGTGTCCTTGACTTTGGGCCCGAACAGAGACGAGCCATTGAACGGGACATTCACAAAGGAAGATTTAAAGGGTTCTGCGAAGTCACACAAGCATATCCAAGAATGTCTCCTTAGAGAAATTCCAGAATCCACTGCTCTACTCACTCCATCCGCTGAATAAGAAATCAGTCTCATGGAGGAGTTGACCACTGAATTTAAGGTAGAGAGCTGAGAGGAAACTTTCTCTGACACCCTTTCAGCTGCTGAAACTTGGAGAGTATCTCCTAACTCCTTCAGGAGATTTCTCTGTAATCTAGTAAAGTGCGTTTTCCATATCTGTCCAATGTGCGAGACTCATTGTTTGGTGGATGAACCAGTGAAGATGTCTCTGAGAGCTCCTTATTTTTGGCTGCCGCCACCACCATAGCATCTACTGGGACTCCCTTAGTTAAAATGTTTTTGTCTGAGGGGGAGGTGATGAACTTATTTGGCCTCTGAGGAACAGGTTCCACTGAATCTGGAGACTCCCACTCCTTTCCAGAAATTAAATCCAGAAGTTTGAAGAAAGGCAGAGACACCAGAGTGAAGGAAGGGTGAGATCCAAAGACCTTCAAGTCAGGTACATAGACTCCTCTGATGAAGCACTGGTGGACTTCCAGCTGCCTCTCTGTTTAAGTATTTCTAAGATGTCTCCAAAGGAGATATTATCAGGAGGCGACCGTGGGGACCTTTTAGTCCATATCGAAGTGACGGACTCCTCTGGGGAGTCTAAATGCTTCCTCTTACATAACCTCTTCCGAGGGACCCCTGCAAAGGGGTACTCTGGAGAGGTTTCAGAAGAGTGGGTGGCACCCTGTGGGGCATCCTGAGGCCTAGGATCTCCGTGTCCCCATGAATGCAAGGGTATAGAGGTAGACACCGGTGCCTTTGTGTAAAGAATTTCCAAAGATGACAGCGGAGCAGCATGTGGAGACAGCACTCTCCCCATCACCTCAAAAGCCCCCCACCCCTGAACCAAGGAAATTCCTGGATCTGAAGAACTCGAGGGAATTCCCACAATCAAGGAGGGCAGCTCCAAGGCTGAGGTAGAAGCTGAATGCCCCAAGAGGCGAGTTTGGATCCGACAACTGTCCGATCTGACTCACCTCCCTGGACCCGACCAGACAGCGTTGGCTTCTAGACTCCTCGAGCTTTGATGGAGTCGAAGATGTTGGTGCAATGATCGGATCAGAAGATCCCGTAATAGGTCTCAGTTCTGACAGTTCCACCAATATCAGCTCCAGTTATTCCGGCTCCAAGTTCCGAGGTTGGATCAGAGGAGGAATCGAAGCAGAAGGGAAGGATGTGGTCAGATCCGAAGCCCTTGGGGTTGGATCCGATAACAGCTTGGCCAGTACTTAATAGCCTCTGTACCACTTAATCCATGTCATCGTCAGATAGACTCCTGGAAGACCGAGTGGAGGGGGCTGGATACTTAGAAGGCTGGAGAATAGGTGATCTAAGAGCAGGGGAGAACGGTTACAAGATAGGGGACCGGCTCCACAACTTGAACTCCACCAGCACCGAGACTGACGGTGCCGCAGCAGTAGATTTCTCAGATCCAACAGCCTTAGGATCCGGTGTGGAAAATTTTGTAATCTTTTTGGAAGGCTCCGATGGAGCCCTGGAAGAGGAAGATCTCTTCCCAGACTTGTCCGATCTTGAAGAATGAGACTGGTCAGATAATGAAGAACCCGGACCTTCTTGTATTGCTTCTGAGAAGGGGGTTTTTAGGAGACCTCTTAGTATTCATTTGTTTTTCCTCTCCAGAAGAGCCCTGTGATTAAAGGAATGACAAACTGAACAAGACTCCTGGAGGTGGACAGCTCCTAGGCAATATACAAAAATAGTGTGTCTATCAGTTATGGACATTTTCTGTTCACATTTCTCACATTTCTTGAAACCAGAGAGTTTTGAATCTTTAGAGGACATTCTGAACAAGAGATAGTGACACAAAAAAATGCTAGAAAAGTTTTTTTTTTTTTTTTTACAACAGAAGCAACCACACAGTAGTTAAACAATCAACTATAATTGTAAAAGAGAGGAAAAAGGGGAGGGTACAGGCCTTTAACTTAAATGGGCTATGCCTGGAAGAGTGAAAGATGGAGAAGCCCTCTAACTTAAGCGAGCTAAGGGTAAAGCAGCTCTCTAACTTAAACGAACTGACTTTAAACAATTTTAGAGAAAAAAAACAAAGGTAAGAAGAGCCCTCTAACTAAAAAAAACTATTAAAAGTGGAGACCAGAATAGGGAAAATAAGGCCTAGCAGAAAACGACGGCCAACAGCAGAAAAATAGGCAGAATAAAGCGGAAATAACAAAACTAACACCAAACTAGTTATCTAGAACAATAACAATTAAGACTAAACAATTTCCAACAACAGCAATAATAATCAAGAGTATACTTAACCACAGCCAGTAGAACCAGCACCCGATCTTGTTTAGCAGCAAATGAGATCTGGGGAGCTTTCCTAATGCATGCTGGGATAGGGTTTACCCACAAGCTAGTTGAGCTTATACATAAGGCCAGGATCGGATCTGAACCCATCCTGGTGAGAATGAAGGAGAGATAGGACAACAACACATCTGCTATTATGGAGCTTAAGAAAATTTTCAGAATCAGAATCATATTTACTGGCCAACTATGTTGATATACAAGGAATTTGACTCCAGTTTCAATGACTCTTCAAGTATGAATTACATAAATGACATACATACTATTAAAGACAAAAAATGTAAATACACATATACATATATGTACAAGGTGCAAAGTGCAACTCAGTGCAAGAAATACTGAACTAAACTTTGAAAGAAACAAATATTAACAGTAAGTAAACAATATTGCAGAACCCTTGGAGGCTTGGGAAAAAGAATAGCCAGCCTAATAAGCTGAATTAACCATTTATGAAATTGATGACCTGTGGGAAAAAAAACTGTTTTTCTGTCTGCTTGTTTTGATGCATATTATTCCATGGCTGGCTGGCTGACGGTAATAGTTCAAAAAGATTATGGCCTGGATATGAAGGGCTGGTAAAATTTCCTGCCTGTTTCATGATTCTAGAATAGTACAGGTCCTGTAAGGAGGGCAAACTAGCACCAAAGATATTTTTGGCAGAGATGACTATTCGATGTAACCTATTATTGTCATGTTTAGACACAGATCCAAACCAAGTGTTATGGATGAGCTGAGAACAGACTCAATGAGAACTGAATCAACAACTCCAGTGGGCGGTTGAACTTCCTCAGCTGTCACAGAAAGTACATTCGCTGTTGTACCGTTTTTATGATGGACCGCACACTGGGCTCTCACTTCAAGTCCCGGGAGATTACAGATCACAAAAACGTGGAAGGTTTCCACAACTGACACATCAGTATTAAATATAAAGAGTGGGAATAATATTGTAGTACCACTGCTAAAGTCCACTGTCATCTCCACAGTTTTAAGAGTGCTCAGCTCCAGATTATTCTGAATACACCAAAGGGCCAGCTACTCAATCTCCTATCTGTATGCAGTCTTATCACCATTCCTGATGAGCCAAGGTTGTATCATCTAAGTATTTAATACATTTGACAGAGGGGTCCTTAGAGGTGCAGTCGTTAGTGTACAGGGAGAATAGCACTGGGGAGAGCACGTACCGAGGGGCACCCATACTGATCGTGCTATAACTAGATGTAAATTTCCCCAGTTTCATCTGGTGTTTCCTATTGGTCAAGAAACTGGTGATCCATTGAAAGGTGGAGGCAGGAACGGAAAGCTGGGAGAGTTTCAAGTGAAGAAATTCCTCAATCATTGTATTAAATGCACAGCTGAAGTCCACAAACAGAATCCTTGCATATGGTCCTAAGTTGTCAAGATGTTGCAAGATATAATGCAGACCCATATTAACTGCATCCTCCACTTACCAGTTCTCTTGATAAGCAAACTGAAGGGGGGGGGTCCAACAAGAGAGATGTAATGTTCTTCAAGTGAGCTAACACCAGCCTCTCAAAAGTCTTCATGGCCACCAATGTCAAAGCAAAAGGCCAGTAGTCATTCAGTCCTCTTATACTAGATTTTTTAAGGACTGGAGTGATTGTGGCTTGCTTGAAACATAAGGAAACTTCACACAGCTCTAATGATTTATTAAAAATCCAAATAAAACCAGGAGCCAGTTGATCAGCAGAAATACTCAGCAAGTATATTTCTCAGTGAGCAATACTTAGCTTTCAGTAGGGAATATTACTTACTTCATTTGCAACAGTGAGGATGTATCTGGGGGATCTAGAAGGGAAAATATAACAAAAGAGGGTAGTTTTCTGAAGACATTTAGGAAAATATTTGGTGTGGTATACATGAATTCAGCAGTAGGAACTCAAACAGAATTTTTACATTATTTTCCGAGGTAAGATAACAGCGGTGGTGGTGCTGCGGTAGCATTGTCGCCTCACAGTAAGACACTGTCCGGTTTGACTCTCAGCTAGAGCGTCTTTTGCATGGAGACATGCGTGAATGGGCATTCCTTCGTTGAAGGTTGTGAGTCAGGGCTGGCAACTCGGTACGTAAAAATCAACTGCCAATCATTAGTGGACCGGAGTTCCGCTGTGGCGACCCCTAACCGGGAAAAGCCTAAAGACACAACAACATTTTCCGAGGTAAGATAATCAGGTTAGACTGGATAGAAATTAGATTTCACGGGTACATGTGCATTTAATTGAAAGTTCCAACATATCCAGTAACTGTTTCAGATAATCCACAGTTAAAACCTAATACAAGAATTCAAAACAAAGGACCAGCCAACTCAGCCAAAGGTAGATAAAAACTTCTTTAATCCAAACCGTAAAAAATGGTAAGCGCTATTGCATTTAATATGCATCATCAGACCACAGAAATACAAATGACACTGAATTTTAAATACATAAATTAATAAAACAATTAAAATCAATCAAGAACATAATACAGACTATCAAGAAGGCAATACATATTCAATGAATAAGGGAGCGTGTCTTAAGCACAGGGTTCAGCGGCACCATCGTATTCAAGCCGGAACCTTTATCAACTTGTAATGCAACAATCCAATTAGTTTCAGCCAGCTCTGTCTTACTGACTACAGCCCTTCCCCTTAGAGCTTCCTCAATTTTCTGTAAACAAACTTAAAAGAGTGCATATTTCCCTTATTCAAATTGCAGTGCTTGGCTAGTGCATTAAGATCATTAGTTTTACGTATCTCATACAAATGTTGCAGGACTCGTTCTATCAATGTAGAATTAGTTTTACCAATATAAAAAGATGTACAGGCAGTACACTTTGTCAAACAGACTAAATTTCTAGTAGTGCAAGTTGCAGAAACATTTAAATCAAAGTGTTCTCCTGTATCAGGATGTACAAATTCAGTCACTGGTTCTAAAAACTTACATATCTTACAAGACCCACACGAACGTGTACCTAAAAAATGCACTTCACTTCATGTATCTTTTCTATAACAACGTTGTCTTTTAAGAGAAAATTTGTTCTTAAAGGAGAAGCTTGGTTTAGAACCAACAATAGATTTAACCCTTTCATCTGCAGTCAAGATCGTCCACTTCTTTTTAATTATATCACATATAAATCCTACATCAGTTGATGTAAATTTTGCCAGTTTCACCTCCTGTTTCCTATTGGTCAAGAAATTGGTGATCCATTGACAGGGGAGCAGAAATGGAAAGCTGGGAGAGTTTCAAGTGAAGAAGTTCCAGAATTATTTTATTAAATGCACAGCTGAAGTCCACAAACAGAATCCCTGCATATGACCCTAGGTTGTCAAGATGTTGCAAGACATACTACAGACCCATATTAACTGCATCATCCACTGACCGGTTCTCTTGATAAGCAAGTTAAGGTGTTTGCCTTATAAACACAAGGTACAGGGTTTGAATCTCACAGGGGATAACTGGCTAGGCTTAAAATGGCTCGCAAGGGCAGTTAGCCTAGTACTACTCTATGAACCTAACCTATCTATGAACCTATCTATGAACCAAACCAAAGGGGGTCCAACAACAGAGCTATAATATCCTTCAAATGAGCTAAAACCAGCCTCTCAAAAGTCTTAATGACCACCAATGTCAAAGCAACAGGCCTGTAGTCATTCAATCCTCTTATATTGGACTTTGTAGGGACTGGAGATATTGTGGCTTGTTGGAAACATAAGGGAACTTCACACAGCTCTAATGATTTATTAAAAATCCCAGTAAAAACAGGACCCAGCTGATGAGCAGAAATTCTTAGCAAATATATTTCTCAGTAAGAAATACTCACTTTTCAGTAGAGAATATTACTTATTTGATTTGCAACAGTGAGGATTGTACCTGGGGACCTGAAAGGGAAAATATAACAAAAGAGGATAGATTTCTGAGGATATTTAGGAAAATATTTGGTACGGTATACATTAATTCAGCAGTAAGAACTCAAACAGAATTTGTATATTATTCTTCAAGGTACAGTAACTAGGTTAGACTGGACAGAAATTAGACTTCATGGGAACGTGCATTTAACTGAAAGCTTCAACACATTCAATAACTGATTCAGGTCATCCACCACTACAAACTACAATAAGAAATCAGAGTAATGAAGTAAAAATGAGACACTGACACCTTCCCATCCACCTGTTGAAAAGAGGAGAATTTAAGGAACGGATAATGGAAATTATTTGTGAATTATTAGTGAAGATAGAAATAGCTAGTTAGTGGGATACAATGAAAATGGAGTTGAAAAATACAACAGAAATAAGAGAAAAATATATGGTTCAACCTGTGGGATACAGATCCGTGAAGGATCTGACTTGGTCGCATTTTCCAGCACTGGATCTGAGCTCCAAGCTCCTCCCCTACCCATAATGCCCCTGTCTTCCTCCTCCCCTCAGATCGAGTTTGCTGCAAACCATAGCATCCCAACCTGACTCAAGGCCTTACCCCTTGGCAAAAATACCCAGAGAGCACCATAGGAAAACACAAGTTATGCCAAAGTAAAGGCCATCCCTCTTCCGGCCAGTCAACCACACAGCCCACGTAAGGCAGGGGGAAGGAGGGAGGGACGGTTCAAGACAAATGAAAAGCAATAACTCAGATGGAATGCTATGGTGAGTATATAAATTCTTTACCTGAACTTGCTGTTTTCATTTGCTCTTCAACCTGTGGGACAGAGTCCCCAGCTACCAAAATCCTTGGAGACCCTCAAGGAAGGATATTCCAAAGCACGGCGAAGCCAAAGGATGCCCTGCTTCTGGACAGAAGATCCAACTTGCAGTGGGAGATTAAAGTATATGAAGATGTCCAAGTAGCCACAGAGCAAATGTCATCCAAAGAAACTCTGGACCAAAAGACAGCTGAAGTTGCCAAAGACCTAGTAGAGTGCTCCTTGACTTGATCTGGTGGAGATAATACTTAGGCTGAATATGCCAGAAAGTACAGTTGTGTACACTTACCATAAATGTAGATGTTCAAGTGTCTTCACTGTTGCAGTCATCACTGTAGGGTTCTTCCTGCCAGCAGGCAGCCCTCGATCGGCCAGAATCCCAAAGTCTGGGTCCGGCGTCGGCTGTGTACTCACCCTCCCTGACGTCAGTGCGCCAGGGGTACAAAGCTCCCAGCCGACGCCATGTTCTCCAGTTTTTCTTGCTCCAGATGTCAGGTGCCCAAAAGTAACGGCTAAAAGTAAAACAAAAATGTAACATACAACAAACCCCATACCCTGTAGCAAATACACCTCAGAAGAAGGGTGAAGCAGGGAACACACCAATAAAAGTATAAGAGGGAACAGGAGGGTGGGTAACCCAGACTGCAACAGTGAAGACACTCGAACATCTACATTTATGGTAAGTATACACAACTGTACTAGGTTCATCGTGTTTCACTGTTGCAGTCATCACTGTAGGGTTGAATCCCAAAGCTGAGATAAAGGGTGGTGGTTATTGATTAGAAGGGGTGCCTAGAAGGCCTTGCAAGACTGCAGAAGCAAAGCCTGCCCTGGACTTAGAATAAAGAGGGAGATTATAGTGCTTAGAGAAAGTATGCACTGAACTCCAAGTTGCAGCTTCCAAAATATCTTTGGTAGGTACTCCCCTGAGAAAGGCAGCTGAAGTAGCAGCAGCTCTGGTATAGTGAGTCCTAATATTTCCTGGGATTTGCTTTCCATGATGAGAGTAACAAAATCTGATTCCATGAGCAATCCATTTAGAAATGGTCCGTTTTGAAATAGCTTTGCCTTGGGAATTTGCTGCATAAGAAACAAACAGTTGTTCTGTTTTCCTGATATCCTTGGTTCTGTCCAGGTGAAACCGAAGCTGCCCGTGCACGTCCAAAGAATGCAAGATCCTCTCCCCCTTATTTTGTGGATTAGGGAAAAAAGTTGGCAGGTGAATAGTTTGGTTTAAAGCCACTTTAGGCATGAAAGTAGGGTTAGTCCTCAAAGAAACCCTGTCTTGATGAAAAATAATGTAAGGTTCCACAGCCATGAGCGCTTGTAATTCCGAGACTCTCCTGGCTGAAGTTAAAGCCAGTAGGATAACAGTCTTCCATGATAAATACTTTATATCAGATGTGGCAGCAGGCTCAAAAAGAGGCAGAGTAAGTTTTTCCAGGACATAACTGAGGTCCCAGGCAGGAATGGGTGGTGTCCTAGGGGGCCTTAAATTCTTTGGTCCTCTGAGATATTGTTTCAGAAGTGGATGTGAAAAAAATTGGAGGATCTGTATTATAAAGTGCAGAGATAGCTGAGGCATGTATTTTTATGGAGGAAAAAGATAAACCCTTATGCAACATATCTGTTAGGTAATGTAAAATCAATGGAATATTTGGAATGAGAGGATCTGATTCCTGAGCATGCATCCAGGTGCAAAATCTCTTCCATTTATCTTCATAAGATTTCCTAGTGCTAGGCCTTCTGGCTTCTAAGATAACATCCATGACCTGTTTGGAAAGGGTAGGATTAATCATAGACCCTGAGTACGCCAGGCTGCCAGGCTGAGAGTTTTGATATGAGAGTGCAGGACCTGGCCCTGATGCTGAGACAAAAGATTTGGAATCTGAGGTAGAATCCAAGGAGGTTCCTGGGATAGATTTATCACTGTTGAGCACCAAAATTGTCGAGGCCAATTCGGGGCTAGTAAGATCAGCTTAGGTTTGTCCTGTTTTATTTTTAATAACACCCATGGTAGAAGAGGTAGTGGTGGAAAGGCAAACCCCGAGAGGTTCCTCCAACTGAATGAGAGCATCCACTTTCCATGCTAGCTTGTGATATGTCCTTGTGCAAAAAGTCTGTAACTGGTAGTTGTGGGGAGATGCAAATAGATCTATGTTCGGGCAGCCCCAGGCTTCTGTAATCATCTTGAATATTTGGGTGTCTAGCATCCACTTGCGTGGGTCTGACAGGTTCCTGCTCAGGCTGTCTGCCAGAATGTTTTGTTTCCCTGGTAGGAATTGAGCCTGTAGGTCCACTTTGCAAGCTAGTGCTGTGTTCCACAGAGTCATGGCTAGTCTGCAAAGGGGGTAAGAGTGTGAACCCCCTTGCTTATGTACCACATAACTGTGGTGTTGTCTGTCCATATCAGTAGCTGCCCCAGCTGTAAAAGATCCCTGAAAGCCAAGAGGGCATTCTGCACAGCTAACATCTCTTTTAAATTGATATGTAGATGCTTCTGATCCTCTGTCCAAAAACCTTGCAGGCCTTTCCCCTGAAAGTGGGCACCCCATGCATAATCCGAGGCGTCCGTGGTTATCACTTGGTAGGCTGGAGGTAGATTGAAGGCTTTCCCTTTGTTTTGAAGACATGCCATGGCCCACCAATGGAATTCCTTTTGCAGGCAAGGCAAGACAGCAATCTCTGTTTCTAGACTGTGACAATGCTGGGACCATACGCTTTTTAGGTACCATTGTATCTTCCTCATATGCAGTCTTGCATATGGTATGAGTAGGATGCAGAAGGCCATGTAACCCAAAGCCTGTAGGAATTTCCTTGCAGTTAGCTGAGACATTAACGCCAGGCTTCTGAAAGTTGAAGCCAGCTATAGTTGTTTTTCTGATGTAAGGAATGCCATCTGGGTTGTTGCGTTTAAAAGAGCACCCAGGAAAGTTATCTGTTGAGTGGGTGTCAAGTTTGATTTTTTTACGTTCACAGTGAATCCCAGGTACTTGAGTAGATTCTGAACAAATTCCAGGTGCTGGAGTAAAATGTCCTTGCTGTCTGCTTGAATAAGGCAGTCGTCCAGACAAGGGTAAATTTGAATTCCCTTGAGACTGCAGTAAGCTACTGCTGGTGCCAGGCACTTGGTAAAGACCCTGGGCGCAGTAGACAAGCCAAAGGGCAGTGCAGAGAATTGGTAATGTTTCGAGCCTGCCTTGAACCTGAGGTATCTTCTGCACTCCTGTCGGATAGGAATGTGTAGGTAAGCCTCCTTTAAATCCAATGTCGCCATCCATGCATTTTTGCTCAACATTGGCAGGAGCTGCTGCAGAGTAAGCATCTTGAACTTTGGTATCTCCAGGAAAGTATTTAAGACTGACAGATCCAGGATGGGTCTCCAAGTATTTTGCTTTCTGGGAACTAGAAAGAGTCTTGAATAAAAGCCTCGTCCCATCTCTGAATTTGGAACCAGTTCTATGGCCGTCATAGCCATGAGGGACCTCGCCTGTTTTAAGGCCTCTGCCCATTGAGTTTTTGGTAGGTCTGGCCATCCGTTTGGTTTTAGTAAGGTGTGAAAGTGGAATTTGTAACCTCTTAAAACTACATCCAGAACCCACTTGTCTTGGGTTATATAAGTCCAATTTCGGTGAAAAAGAGAAAGTTTTCCTCCCAGAGGAGCTTCCAGGAGAGAGGTTCCTGGAGCCGTGCAGGGGGAGTCATTGAGCCTGTTTCCTATAAGGTTGAGACCTATCTTCTCCACCCCTGGGGGTGGAAGCACTCCACTGTGTAGGTCTACAACAGGTCTGTGCTTGGGCCCTCCCTCTGGGGTGCCTATATCTACCCCTCTGAGGCCTGTCCAAGCTGGTAAAGGACCAATTTTAGCTGGCCAATTTCTGCTAAATCTAGGAGGCTGAACTTGTAAGAAATCCTTAACCGTTTGCATGGATTTTGCCTTATCCTCCATTTTCTTTATAACCTCTTCAGCCTTAGACCCAAACAAAACATTATGTTGAACAGGAGCATCCAGTAACTTTGCTTTCACTTTATCAGGAAAATTTTGTTCCTTTAACCAAGCATGCCTTCTAATGACCGTGCCAGTGGCAGCCACCCTGCAAGAGGCCTCCACAGCATCAAAACCACAGTGTAAGGTATGTTTCCCCACCTGCTTAGTAGCATACATCAAGTCATGTAATTCCTTATTGTCTACACAAGCAGAAATGGTACCCAGTTTTTGTTTCATAACAGACAAGAGGTATTGCTGATATTTCAACATATGAAATTGACAATTTAAAGCCCTAATAGATAAAATAGCAGAAGTGTACACTTTTTTGCCCCATCTCTCCAAAGCTCTAGAATCCTTATCTGACGGAATAGGGTTCTTAGCAGTGGCGGCCTTAACACCCTTAGGACCCTGAGAAATGGTTTCTGGATCAGCAGTAGGATTTTTAAAAAGAAACTGGTGGGAGTCAGAGACTCTGTAATATCTATTAGGCTTAGCAGGGGCCGGAGGAAAGGAGTCAGGAGTTAAATTAGACTCAGAAAAGACATCATCCACAATATCCAAAATAGGTGGAATAGCCAGGGGTCTGTGTTGGGGAAGAAGAAGGAAATCCTTAAGCCTTCTCTTAAATTCAGAGTACTCCTGTCCTTCCCAGTGAAAATGTTCCCTCATGTCATGTAAAGTTTCCCCAAAAGAATAATCCTCAGGAGGAGAAGCTGAAGGAATGGATTCCTCAGCATCCAAATCCTCATAAGGAGGGACAGTATAATCCTGTTCAGAGGAAGACACTGAAGAGATAGATGCCTGATCAGAGGATTCATAATCCAATTCTTGTCTTGGCCTTTTGTCTGGAGGGGGACGTGAACCAAGTCCTCCGCCATTTTAAGCATTTGTTTTTGAGATTTAGATCCTGGATCAGAGGAGGCCTGGGCTTGAGTCTTTGTTTTAGAAGGAGTCTTTGCCTTTACCTGAAGCTGCGTATGCCTGAAAACCCCCTCGGAAGACGGTACCTGCACAACGGCTCCAGACCCATCCGAGGGAGCATTATCCGAAGGTCCTGCACCTGGAGTATTCGAAGGCCTAGTTGGCTCCTCATGGGAGTCCGTTTCGGCAAGCGGTTCTGTAATGGCCGACGATAGGGGCTGCGAAAGCGCCTAACCGACGACGGCCGAACCAGCAGCTGGCTCTGATTGTAAACTGTCGTCTGATTTGGACCTCGGAGGCCTATCCTTATCCTTGCGCCTTTTATGAACTCCGGTAGTTGGAAGCGTGTCCGACGACATGTTATAATTAAATCGCCTCCCAAAGTAATGAAAGGCAAAATCATATCTCCGTTTAATAGTACGTTGATTAAATCTAGCACAAAACCGACAACTAGCTACGTCGTGGTCAGGGCCTAGAAAAGGAATACAGTAAGAGTGAAAATCCTTATGAGGTATTTGCTTCCCACATGAAATACAATTATTAACTTTTTCTGACATTGGTCTGGAGCAAGAAAAAAGTTTCCCCAACGGGGTACTTAGCTTTGAAAAAAAGAATGTCTTCGGTATGAAGCACCAAAAATAGCAGGAGTCAGCCGACCGGCACTTGCGAACTGCTTCCACCGTGCGGCAAGAAAGACCGGAGAACAAGGCGTCAGCTGGGAGCTTCGTACTCCTGGCGCACTGACGTCAGGGAGGGTGAGTACACAGCTGACGCCGCACCCAGACTTTGGGATTCTGGCCGACCGAGGGCTGCCTGCCGGCAGAAAGAACCCTACAGTGATGACTGCAACAGTGAAATACGATGAACATCTATACAATGAGAGATCCAAAGAGTAATGGTGACCTTTGATACCAGTTTCCCTAAAAAGGGCTTAGAGTAGGAAACAGAGCTGATCAGACATATGAAAGGACTTTGTTCTGTGCAAGTAAAAATGTAATTGCCTATGAACATCCAATAGGTGCAATTTATGTTCTCCCTTATTCTGAAAATTTGGAAAGAAAACAGGGAGATTGATTACCTGGTTAATGCTTGATTCCAAAGCCACTTTTGGGAGGAAAGAAGGATTAGTGTGTAAGGACACCCTGTTTCTATCGAACACCATATAAGAAGGCTTAACTGATAAGGCTTGGAGCTCCAACACTCTTTTCGCTGAAGTAATAGCAATCGGGAAGGCTGTCTTCCAAGACATGAACTGCAGATCCACCAAAGCTGCAGGTTCAAATGGGGAAGAAACTAAGGCTCGAAGGACCAGAGTAAGATCCCAAGGCGGTGTTGGGTCCTTGATTGGAGGCATAAGCAGAAAGGTACCTTTCAAAAAGGCTTTACAAAGCTTAGAAGAAGCCAGGGAATCAGATTATCTCCTACACAGAAGTTAGATATAGCTGCCAGTTGAACTATAACCGCAGAAAAGCTGGCACCTTGTTGAAAAATATCTGCCAGAAACTGTAAGATAGCAGGAAGTGGGGCAGTAAAGGGATCCAAGTCACGTTGAGACCTCCAAATCTAAAAATGTTTCAACTTACTAGAATAAACCTTCCTAGTGGCAGATTTATGAGCCACTACCAATATCTTCTTAACTGGAGAAGATAGCCCGGGTGTCCTAACTATCTTGGGAAATAGAGCAGCCAAGCAGTAAGCTTCAGATGGGCCAGATCTGGGTGTGGAATCCCTGAGGGATGAGAAATCAGATCTGGAACCGGATCCAATGTCCAGGGAGGACACACTACATGAGACCACAGAGAAGGGAACCATATTGGAGAGGCCAGAATGGGGGAATGAGGATGACTGAGCTGACCAGCCACTGAGCTTTCTGAAGGAACTTTGGAATAAGGGGAAGTGGAGGATAAGCATACAGAAGACTGGAGGGCCAAGCATGAACCAGAGCATCTCTGGGGACCTCCCCCAGTAGGGGGTTCAGAGTGAAAAACTAGTTGCACTTCATGTTGGAAGGAGAGTTGAAGAGATCACAGCAAGGCTGACCCCACTTTAGAAAGATCTGTTCCGCTACTAAAGGATTCAGGGACCACGCATAAGGTATCAGAATAGATCTGGTGAGCCTGTCTGCTAGAATGTTGGACATCCCTGGAATGTGAGCTGCAACCAGAAAACGACTGGTGGAGATTGCCCACTCCCACAATCTCATGGCTTCGAGAAAAAGGGGATAAGACCTGGTTCTCCCCTGTTTGTTGATATACCAGACTACCAAAGTGTTGTCTGTCTGGAAAGCGATTGTCCCTTGGGGAAGATGGGCATGGGGGAGCTTGCAACGCCAGTAGCACTGCCCTCATTTCCAGGACGATGATATGCAGTTTGGTCTCCAGGGAAGACCGCGTGCCTTGGACTGTCCTTCCCCTACAATGGCCCCTCCATCCTAGTAAGGAGGCGTTCGTGGTCAGTGTGGTCACAGGGGCCAAAAGAATAAAGGGATGACCATGAAGAAGATCTGGGGATTGCAGCCACCAAAGAAGCGAATCCCTGCAGACTCAAGACACACGAACTGGATAGGACAGGAGTAGATCTAGGAAGGACAACTGGATCGCTAGAGTCCACTGAAGAACCCTCAAATGCAGACAAGTCATGGGGATGAGGGTAATCGTGGCT
The DNA here is from genome assembly GCF_019279795.1 of Protopterus annectens. NCBI lineage: Eukaryota > Metazoa > Chordata > Ceratodontiformes > Protopteridae > Protopterus > Protopterus annectens. The sequence goes on from NC_056725.1 coordinate 614,227,796, forward strand.
GCCATGGACCCCCAACACCCGAAGAACTGATTCCGCAGGGGGATACTGGGTCAGAAAAATGTAAAACACATGATGTTTGAATGACTAAAGTCTGTCCGGGGTCAGAAAAACCTTGCTCTGAATGGTGTCTAACTGAGCTTCAATAAAGTCCAGAGTTTGTACCAGATCCAAGAGGGACTTGTTGAGATTTATGGTTATGCACAACTGATGGGCGGTTTGGAGAAGGAGATCCCTGGCTTGGTAGAGGTGATGCCTGGTGGGCCGGAGAGGAGCCAATCATCCAGGTAGGGGAAGACCTGGAACCCCTGCAGCACAGATGAGCAGCCACACTGCCATCACTTTGGTGAACACTCTGGGTGCAGTGGTGAGACCAAAGGGTGGCGCTCTGAACTGGTAGTGGTTGGCCCCCAGCTGAAAGAGGATGAACCCCTGAGAGAGCCTGTCAAATTTGATGTGATAGTACGCATCCTGGAGTTCCACTGAGCATATCCAGTTATTCTTCTGCAGAAAAGGCAGAACAGATTGGAGAGTGACCATCCGGAATTTTGTCTTGGCAACTGACAGGTTCAGGGCTGACAGATCCAGAATGGGCCTTAAGTCTCCTATCTTCTTTGACACTAAAAAGAACCTGAAGTAGATGCCCAATCTGAACTGGTCTGGGTGGATAGGCTGGATGATTCATTTTTTGAGCAGCTTGGAAGTTTCCAATGTTGCTTCCTCCCTTTGCACGGGTGGAACGTGTGGGAGGTGTTTGCGTGGAAGTAGTCTTTGGATTAATGGAATTGAATATCCTCTGGATATGATTTGCAACACCCAAAGATAGTCTGTAACTGACTCCCAGGCTGTTGGGTGTAGCAAAAGGCGACCCCTGACTGCCTCCAGAGATGTGCTGTCAGGCAGCTCTTCAGGGCTGCTGCGTGGGTCTACTTGGGAAAGAATCCCTAGACCCCTGGTTTCTCAGACCCCTTCTACCATGAGGGTGGCACCTGTCATATCCCCCTCTGCCTCTGGGAGAGGAAAACTCCTAAGCGTGATGGGAATAGTCCTGAGACTTCCGGAACCACATCTTCTTTGCCACCCCCCCACTAATTCCAGAAGAAGGATCCTTGAGAGGATGAGAAGCAGATTTTGAAGGTAGACAGGGTCTTCCCGACTTTCTCGCTCTGGACCGTGTCTCTTGCGGTCTTTCCAAAAAAGAGTGGAACCATCATATGAAGCATTAGTAAAGGATGCCTTGAAGGGCTCTGAGAATTCACAAAGCTGGAGCCAGACGTGACACATGATGGCAATGCCTATACCGGCAGCTCTAGCGGCGCCTTATGTAGCGTGGGATAGGAGCCGCATACAGGTATTGGAAACTGAAGTGAGGGTGAACATCCGGGAAGAGAACACCTTCTGCTCCTCTGCCAACATGGACCCTCGGGCAGACTAAGCGACCTCCTTGACTCACTCACTGAAGTCTGATTACATGGGTCATACAGTTCAGTGCACATACAGCAAATGTGGCTGAAGGTTAAACCCACTTTCCAAAACAGTCCATGGCCTGGGACTCTCGGTCCAGAGGATGGATTACAGAGCTCTCCTGAGCGAGCTGTTTCTTGGTGGCCGCCGCCACCACCATGGCATCAACTGGAGACCCCTTCGTCCAGTGCTGTTTGTCTGCGGGTGCACTTAACACTCTATCAGGGCATTTGGAAATGGGCTCCACCATGTTAGGCTCCTTCCATGCCCAAAATATCAGTAGATCCACAAGTGGATCCGAGGGAGGGGACACCCAGGCGGTACAGGATCCTGTGCCAAACGCCTTCAGAAACACAGACTCGTCCAGGTTGGGTTTTTGGAGAGACCACCCCCCCCCCGCTGGCAAAGGATTTCCATGATGTCTTCAAAAGAGACATCTTCTGGGGGTGACCGAGAGGAACCCTCCCCTTCCTCCAAATGTGAGTCCAAGTGTCTTTTTTTACATGTATGCTTCCTAGGAACCTCCTTGGGGTGGACTCTGGGGAGGACTGAGAAGCTACTGGCTGTTCCCGTGGGGGAACTCTCTGGGGCAGAGAGGCAACAAGCTGTCCCTGAGGGGGCAGGATGGCAGAATCCAGACCAGAAAAAGAGGGAGCCAGGATGGATTCCGAGGACGACAGCATCATGAGTCTCGATGGAGACGGGAGGACCCTCTCCACCATGTCGAAAGCAGAAGGAGAATGGATCACGGAAGCTGAGGCTGAGATCAGATCCAAAGCTCTCTGCGACAATGGGGGAGGCGAAGCCGAGCCTCCTGGTGCCAAAATTCAAAGTGGCAGAGCTGACTCCAAAAGCCCTGGAGCCGACACCACCCCTTCGGATCTGGCGCTGAGGCTATGGCTCCGAAAGCCAGGTGGCTCAGAGCTAGTCGGAGCTGAGCTGCTCAGGGCAATGGTCAGCAGTGAGGTACGAGGTACCACTGGCGCCGACCCCTTGACACCAAGAGGCCTCTGACCCAAGAACTCCGAAAATAGTGGTCGGATCTGAGAAGGCGTAATGGGATAAAGGTGGATTGCATGCCTCCAGCCCCGGCGGGGGAGACGGCAGGCAAGACTTCCATCTGGATCTGGTTCTGGATGAGTTTTCGCACCATCCGGTCAACCTCGGCTTTGGAGAGGCTGCGGGTGGACCTGGAGGAGGAAGCCACAGAAAATGGCCTACAGTGGTGCCTGGGAGAGGCCGATAATGGGGATCGGCCCCAAGAAACCTCTTGCTCCAGGGAAAAGCAAGGTGATTGGAGCTGAGGAGAGCCTGGACTGGTGGGCGGGCGAGACTTGGCCAGAGGCTTGGCCGAGGAGGAGCGGTTGGGGGACCACTTCCTGGGCCTGTCCCGGTGCCTGTGTTTGTGCTTCTCCCTGTCCCTGGACCTCGCAGCAGGAGGTTGAGTTCCAGATGCCGGGGAGGATGAAGTGGGAGCAGCAGTCGAGGTTGAAGCAGGGGCCGCCGAGGTAGAAGGAGGCCCCTGAGAATCAATTTGTTCCGCCTATCAATCAATGTGCGGACGATGAGTCCCATGCAGATCGAGCAGGAGGTCTCTAAATGTGGTACACCTAAGCGCAATACGCGCAGAGTATGGCAGTCAGAAGGGGGAAGCTTCTGCCCACACTCTGTGCATTTCCTGAACCCTGGCTTAGGGGTCTCAGCCATGGAATGGGAAGAAACAACACGCGCATGCGTTTGCACACACACACACACACACACACACACGCGGAGAAAGAGACGGGAAAGGAAAGAGTCTTTTTTCTTTTTTTTACAGATAGAGAGGACTGATGCCTGACCGCAAGGGTAGGGATACTAGAAACACAAGAAAAAACACAGGAAAAAGAAGAAAAGCACACATTTTTTTAAAGAATTACTCACCAGGAACTGGAGCAACAGACCATGATGCTAGTTTAGACACTCGGCAAACGAGATCTGAGGGGATGGGGGAGACAGGGGCATTATGGGTAAGGAAGGAGCTTGGAGCTCGGATCCGATGCTGGAAAATATGGCCGAGTTGGAGCCGTCCCAGATCTGTGTCCCACTGGTTGAACAGCAAATGAAAACAACTTCGGATCTTCTCTTTTTTTTTTTAATTATTTTATTAAGGACTTATTCCACCAATGAGGAAATGATGACCTGTTATTCTCTCTTCTCACTGAAGAATAAATGCAAGCCTACAGATATTCTTCAATAACTTGATATCTGTAGCAAATGTCTAAACTCTGTAACTGGGATGACCAATCAATCTTTGTTAACTACAAAAGTAAGTTTTGTAAGGCACCTTTTAACACTCCACAAATAAATGTGAAGTGCCAAAAACGAACCAAAAATCACAAAAAAGACACTCAGGAAGCAACCCAATACTCGAAAGTGGTTTATTCAGCAGCTCAAAGTAAATAATACATCCACATAAACGTTACACTTGTAAATGCGTTTTCGTCCTCTCTTGACTTCATCAGATAAAACAACCCATACAATCTAGTCCATTCCATTTATCTAGCGTCCATTTATCTAGCTTCCTCATTAAACTATCAACTAATAACACATTACATTCAATAAAGCAGGTTCATACAATATAGCACCAACTAAATAAATTACCTAATAGTATCTAACTTAATTCATATAAATATTATAACATTTAAATATACATTATTAACATTAACTGTTTAATTAAAATACTTTAATAAAATCTTTTAAAAAACATTATAAAATTATACATAAGTAATCACATTACACAAAAAAAGGGGGTGTGTCCATATTCATCAAGAACACCCACACCTCCAGGTTAGTAGCACAGCACGCGGAATCTGAGACCATCCAAGTGCAATTGACAGAGGGTAAATTGACTGTTCAATTTATAGCTTGCTACAGATCTCCCACCTTGTCTCAGGACCCTCACGCAGCTTTCCTGAGAACATTAGAAAGCATGAAGATTCTACCCAACACCATACTACTGGGTGACTTCAACTATCCAAACATTGACTGGAAAAACTACTCAAGCTCAAACGCCCTAGCCCAATGCTTCCTTGAGTTTATAAACTCAAACGCCCTTGAATAGCTGGTCACCACTCCCACAAGAGGTGACAACATACTGGATCTGGTCATCACCAACATGGGGAACCTATGTTCCACACCTGAGGTAAACTAGTCATTGGTAAGATCAGATCACAAACTAATCACACTGGACATCCACATCCCGACCCCCCCCCCCCCAGTCAAGGAAATCAAGGTAAAAAACTTCTCTAAAGCCAACTTCACACTCCTCAAGACCAAGGTGGGAAGTTTCAAAGCTCCCAATCAAATGGAAAATGATGACCCATCAGCAGAATCCTTTACAAGTGCATTCTATGAACGCCTTCAAGAATGCATGGACCGAGCCATCCCAAGTAAAACCAAGACCAACTCCTCAAAAAAGAGGAAGCTAGTCTGGTGGACACCAGCCATAAATAAACTTTACAACAGAAGGAGGAAACTCCTGCAAGATAGAACAAAATCGCAAAATAAGAAGGCATCTCTGATTAACATCAGTAAAAAACTGCGCTCCCTCATTAAATCATCCACGGTCAACTTTGAAAGAAAAATAGCCATTGACTCTAAAGATAACCACAAGGCCTTCTTTAGCTATGTCAAGAGTCTAGGGGCAAACTCTCAGATTTGCTCCGAGCTAGTGTATAATGGCCATAAATACACTGAACCAACTGACATTGCCAACATCCTGGCTGACAAGTTCAGTGCAAACTTCACCCCCCCCCCTCCACCAAAGGGGCTAGCACCCATCCCAGAAGAATGTGGCATTCCAGATATCTCAGACACACAAGTAAAGATAGCCCTTGCAAAGGCCAAAAACACAGCATCAGTGGGGCCAGATGCTATCCCAGGTTATGTCTTACACGAGCGTCAAAATGAACTAACTCCCCATCTCAAATCACTATTCAAACTCAGCCTCTCTACAGGCTATGTACCCAAGGAATGGCGTACAGCAACAGTTGTACCACTCCACAAAGGTGGTGCCACAACTGACCCTGGGAACTATCACCCTATAAGCTTGACTAGCTTTGTCAACAAAGCCATGGAACGCATTATCATGGAGCTCATTAACAGGGACATTGGGAACCTCCAGACACTGGACCCCACCCAGTTCGGCTTTGTTAAAGGCAGATCTTGCCTCCTAAACTTGGTCAACTTCTTCGAAGCAGTCACCAAGGCCATAGATGAAGGGAAGGTGGTCCACACAGCATATCTGGACCTCGCTAAGGCGTTCGACACCATCCCACACTCAGGTATCATAGACAAACTCACCAGCTTAAATATCAACCCTCATGTCACGAGATGGGTTGCCAGTTGGCGCTCACACAGAACCCACACGGTAAGAGTGGCAGGCGCCATGTCTGACCCCTCCTGTTCGGTATATATTTCTCCGAAGTACAGGCAAAGGTGGAGGGACTGTGGCTAACCAAGTTTGCAGATGACTGTAAATTGGGTGCAATAATTGACTCTCCAGCTGACACAGACATCCTGCAAAAGGGTCTCACAGAGACAAACACCTGGTGTCAAAGTCACGGCCTCAAACTAAATGCCAAAAAATGCATAGTAATCCCATTTGGGAAAAACAAAGTACCTACAAACTACCACATAGATGGGAATCCACTAAGTACAGAAGAAATAATTAGAGACCTGGGTACCCAAGTAGATAGCATGCACTCCTTTGATAACCACATAGCCAAAACAGTCAGGAAAATCCTTCTATGTGGCACACCTGATTACAAAGGGTTTCTCATCCAGATCCAAGGAGGTGATTGTGCCCCTTTACTCCTCACTCATTAGGCCCATAATAGAGTACAATGCCCCATTTGGGATGTACCTCACTAGACACCTGCAACAACTAGAAAGACCACAGAAGTACCTCACTAAGAGGATTAAGGGCCTTAAACAATTACCCTATAAAGCACGACTAGAAAAGCTCCAGCTCTTCTCAGTCGCTTACCGTCTGCTCAGAGGTGACCTGTGCCTGACCTACAGGGCCATGTCAAACCCTGAACTAATGGACATGCTTCACCTAAAAAAAACGAGATCCCTCAGAACCACTCGTTCTAGCGACTTGAACCTATGTACAACAATAAACAGGACATGCTGGAGGGATAGATTCCTGTCGCAGCGACTCCCCTCACTCTGGAATAGAATCCCAGTCCATATTCGACAGAGCTCCTCTCTGACACTCTTTAGGAGAAATTTTGATGAGTGGATGGGTAATCGTAAGTTCTACCCTGGGATCACTTCAGGAGCCCTGTTGACAGAGGCCCAGGTTACTAATCTAATGGGGAGGCGAAAGCCATCACTCTGTGGCTAGGCTTATAAATGCCCATGGACAGATAGCCTAGTACTTACCTATGAACCTATAACAGTGGCTATCAATTCTCCCTCTGGTGGACAAAGAAAGTATTGCAATTCAAAGTTTAGCAGCACTAATTTTTAAAACAGGAGCTAGTGACAGATTTTCATTCATACCAGGGAACCTATTGGCTTCCAACATTATTTGTCAATAAAGTTCCCTATTTTCTATGTGTAATTCCCACAGACCTCCTCTTATATCTTTAGTCATTATTTCTATTACAAAAAAGAAAATGCTGCCTTATGACATACTAAACTATGTCTATAAAGGGCATTAGCATTATTTTTTATTTTTTACTTCATATAGGTGTTCATATATTCTTCTTCGGAGCTTCCACTCCATTTTCCCCACATAGAACCCACTGCATGCCCTGCATAGCACTAAATAAATAACTCCACTACTATCACATGTAGCATATTCCCTACTTTTTAACACTCTATTTCTAGCTATTAATTCTACCTTCTCTCCATTATATATAAGGACATTGTGAGCAGTGGCCACATTTAAAAGTACCTTTCTTATTACGTCCAAATGGATGTACCCCTTTATTATTCCTTTCAATAATATTCTTAATATTAGAACCCTTTTTAAAACTACACTTGAAGGGAGTATCAAAGATATCTAAATCAGAAGTTGCAGAAAACCTTCCCCATACTTCTATTGCTTTCACTGACACTAGCATCTCCACTATAATTAGTAACAAACGCCTGTTCAAATAATTTATGTGTATGCTCCTTATTAGATATATTCATCTCATTAATATCCTTTCCTAGTATGGGGGCATATCTATCCATTCTGCCTATAGTTACTCCATTTTTAACTTCTTCTATTAGTTCTGACAGATATCCTCTCTGTAAGAACATTTGTTCTAGGAACTGACATTCAGTCAAAATATCAATATTTTCAGAAGACATTCGGCTCCCCCTAACAAACTGCCCTTTAACCAAACTACGTTTTGGCTAAAGGGGTGTGAGCTAGTGAAGAAAAGATATGAATTTGCATAGGTATCTTTCCTATATACTGTAGATTTAAATTTTCCATTCTCTTTACGTATAGTAATATCTAAGTAGTTCATCTTATCATATTGTATATTATAAGTGAACCTTAGGAAAGCTGTAGTATTAGTTATATATTCATAAAATTCATAGAACTTATCTTCTGTATCTGCCCAAACTAAACAAATATCCAAATATCATTTACAAAGCTTCCAGCATTTATTATATTTTGAATTAAAAATATATTTTTTCTCCCATAATGAGAGAACAATATTAGCATATGTGGGTGCACATCATGCACCCATTGCTACTCCTTGAATTTGTTGGAAAAACTCTCCCTCAAAATGTACAAAATTATTAGTAAGGACAAGATCCATCAAGCTTAAACATAATCTAAAGTCAGTATGACTTAATATTCCTGCATCAACCATAGCTTCTTCCAACCAAACCAATCCTACATCACGTGGGATTGAAGAAAAAAGATCAACAATATCTATAATAATAAACATAATCTTTTCATCATAGATATCAGGTTTCATCTGTCTAAGAAAGTCCCAAGAATCTTTTTAAGTATTATTACAACTCACAGAAAGAGACTTTAATTTTACATCCAAAAATCTAGCCAAAGGGGCTGTAGCAGAACCTTCTGCCGCTACTATAAGTCGAAGGGGTGGATCTAACAAGTCTTTATGCACTTTAGGTTTACCAAATTTATTGGGCACCTTTGCCTTTCATTGTGCAAAAATTTAAATAATTTCAAGTCTATTGATCCTTCCAATAGTAGCTCAGTCAATGTTAAAAAGATTTTTTCATAAGAAATATTAATTTCATTTAATGACACTCTGGAGTATTTTTTTTATTATCTACCAAAATATTCATCACTTTAGATTCATAAATTAAAACATCCATAAAAACAGTTCCCCCTCTCTTATCTGGTGCCATAACTCTTAGATTATGATTATTCTTAATTTCTTTCAAAAGAGCTTTTTCCTGATAAGAAATATCCGGAATTACTTTATTTTTCTCAATTACTTTCCTTAGTTCTAGTTCCTGCAGATCGAGCAGGAGGTCTATAAGTGTGGTAGACCCAAGCACACCACACACAGAGTATGGTCGTCAGAAGGGGAAAGTGTCGGCCCACACTCTGTGCATTTCCTGAACCCTGGCTTAGGGGACTCAGCCATGGTACAAGAAGAAACAACATGCGCACGTAGACACACACACACACACACACACACACACACACACACACACACACACACACACACACACACACACACACACACACACACACACTATCACAGATAGGGAGAAAGAAAAGGGAAAAGAGAGACATTTTTTTTTACAGAGAGGACCAACGCCTGATCGCAAGGGTAGGGATACTAAAAACACAATAAAAGACAGTTTTTTTAAAGAATTACTCACCAGGAACTGGAGCAACGGACCACGATGCTAGCTTAGTCACTCGGCAAATGAGATCTGAGGGGAGGAGGGAGACAGGGGCATTATGGGTAAGGGAGGAGCTTGGAGCTCGGATCCGATGCTGGAAAATGCAGCCGAGTTGCATCCATCCAAGATCTGTGTCCCGCAGGTTGAACAGCAAATGAAAACAACTTCAGATCTTCTCTCTTTTTTTAATTTTATTAAGGACTTATTCCAGCAATAAGGAAATGATGACTTGTTATTCTCTCTTCTCACTGAAGAATAAACAAAAGCCTATAGATATTCTTCAATAACTTGATATCTGTAGCAAATGTCTGAACTCTATACCTGGGTTGACCAATCAATCTTTGTTAACTTTTGTAAGGCACCTTTTATCACATTCATATTTCAGTGACTGTAATATGGAATGGATTGCTGTGTCTGATTGAAAAGATACAAATCATTGGTCAGATGTACCCAGTGGCGAAAGTAACTTCAAAGAAGCTGCATTTTAGGTACACTAGTGGTAAGATCCGGTGTACTATTTCCTCTAGTATTAAGCTTAACTAGCTGGGCAGCCGCGGTGGTGCAGCGGTTAGCATTGCTGCCTCACAGCAAGAGGGTTTCCAGTTCGATCCTCTGCTGGGGTGTCTTCTGTGCGGAGTCTGCATGTCCTCCCTGTGGTTGCGTGGGTTTGCTCTGGGTGCTCCGGTTTCCTCCCACATCCCAAAGACATGCTATAGGTGGATTGGACACTCTAAATTGGCCCTAGGCGTGAGGGCGTGCATGTGTGTGCCTTCTGTGGAAGATTGGGCACTGGGCTGGCAATTTGACACCATAAAACTCCATTGCCAATCATGAGCGGACAGGTGATCCACTGTGGCGACCCCTAACCGGGAAAAGCCAAAACAAGAAGAAGAATTAAGCTTAACTAGCTTAGTCATCATATGAAAATGCAAAATATTAATAAATTCTTTGTCAAGATATGAGATGCCACTTAGTATATTCCAGACAGTTCTGGGGTAGTTAAAATCCTCAGTAAAAAGAAGTTATGTTCTTACCATAACGTTCCACATTTGTTGTCCTTTATCTCGCCTTCCTTCTTTCTGGTTGGTTTGGAGCGGATCTCGGCTCTGACTCGGCCACTTCTAAAGCTCAAGGCTGACCCCTTATCCCAGCATGCATATCGGTAATTGCCCAGATCTCGTTTGTGAGAACTAACCACAAGATAAGAAAAATTATGAATTACCCAATAAAAGAGGTAACTAAACAATAAAGACTCCTTGTACCAACAACAGGAAAAACATGGTGACAAGGAGAATACCAAGGGCTGGAAAGCAAAGGAAACTCAGCCAGATCAGCCAAAAGATAAATTCTTCTCAATCATCCAGGAAGGGGGAAGGAGGGAGGGATGCAAGAAGGAAGGCGAGATAAAGGAAAACAAACATGTAACGTTATGCTAAGAACATAACTTCTTTATGTTATGTTGTCCATCTCGCCTTCCTTCTTTCTGGTTGGGACAGTGTCCCTAGCACCTAAATCCTGGGTGGCTCACTGGAAAAGAGACTTCAGAACCGTGGAACCAAAGGATGCCCTGTTTCGAGAGGCCATGTCCACTTTGTAATGAGTAATGAAGGTATGGGGAGTAGCCCATGTTGCTGCCGCACAAATAGTATCTAAAGGAAGCTTAGCTTGAAAGGCTATGGAGGTAGCCAAAGACCTTGTAGAATGTCCCCTCACTTTTCCTGGGACTGACACATTCCGAGACTCATAAACATAAGTAATAGCACGGGACAGCCATTTCAAAAGAGTCACTTTGGAAACTGATGAACCCTGTTTGCTCTGAGAAAAGGATACAAACAGCTAATCTGATTTTCTAATATCCTTGGAATATAAAATCGTAATTGCCTGTGGCCATCCAATTGTTGTAGTTTTTTCTCTGCCTTGTTGCCATAATTTGGAAAGAAAACAGGAAGTTCAACTGATTGATTCAAATTATAGTCTGAGCAGACTTTTGGTAAAAAGGAAGGATTAGTTCTAAGAAATACTCTATCCTTGTGAAAAATCATATAAGGCGGGCAGATGGAAGTGCCTGTAACTTGGAGACCCATCTAGCTGATGTAACCACAACCAGGAAGAAGGTCTTCCATAACAAGAACTTCAGAGGACAAGAAGCGGCTGGTTCAAAGGGAGGAAGGATCAGAGCAGCTAGTACTAAGTTTAAATCCCAAGGATGGAGAGGTTTCTCAGATAGGAGGCCTTAATAGTGTAGCACATTTCAAAAAGGCCTTGCATACCTTATGGGACATAACATTATCACCTAGAAGGCCCACATGAAAATTAGAAATAGCAGCCAGTTGAACACGAATCGTAGAGTTCGCTACTCCTTTTTTGAAGGTTTCTGCCAGGAAGTCCAAGATTTTTGCAATTGGAGCTGTAAAGGGATCAATGTCATTTTGCTCAGCCCAGAAGGAGAACCTCTTCCATTTACTAGCGTGAATCTTCCTAGTAGTTGGTTTATGGGAAGAGACTAAAATATGTTGAACCATAGGTGAGATATCAGGGAGCCTGGCTAGGATCGGAAGTGGAGAAGCCAAGCTGTCAGCTTGAGAGTTTGAATGGAAGGATGAAGAGTGCCCGAATGATGTCAGGAGGTCCGGAACCGGGTCCAGAATCCAAGGCTCCTCTCTCAGGTAATGCAAAAGGAACGGAAACCATATCTGACGAGGTCAGTATGGAGCAATGAGGATCAGCTTGCAACTCAGCAATTTTGCTTTCTAAAGAACTTTTGCAATTAAAGGAAAGGGAGGGGAAAGCATAAAGAATCCCGGGGGGGGGCAATCATGGACCAGTGCATCTCTGGGTGACTGACCTGGAGGGGAACTAGGGCAAAATAGCTGCTGCATTTGTTGTTTAGGTGAGAGGCAAAGAGATTGCAGCGTGGCTGGCCCCATCTGTGGAAGATCATATCTGCCACACCTGGTTTCAGATACCACTCGTGGGGCATAAGAATTGCCTTGCTGAGCTTGCCTGCTATCACTTTGGAATTCTGCGGAATGTGCGTTGCAACCAGAAAACGCTGAGAGGAGATCGCCCAATGCCATACTCGAAGGGCCTCCCGACATAAGGTGTAAGATTTGGTTCCATCCTGTTTGACACAACTGACATGTTGTCTGTCTGAATTGCTATATGACCCAAAGGGAGAGAGTCATGAAGTGCTTGCAATGCTAGTAACACCAGTTTCATCTCCAGGACATTGATGTGCAAATGGTACTTGTGAGGTTGCCAAGTTCCTTGAACTGTCTGTCCCAGATAATGCCCCCCCCCCCAATCTGGGAAGTGTTCGTGGTCACTGTGGCTACCGGATGAGGGGCTACAAAGGGTCTGCCTAGAGTGACTAAGGGAGAGTGTAGCCACCACTGTATATCTTTCTTGCAAGCATCCGTGATTAAGATCATGTGTGACATTGGCAAGTCCTGATATATCCAGTGAGTGAAGAGGAGCCACTGCAGAATCATCATGTGATAACGGGCTAACAGAACTAGAGTAATGGCAGCCATCATTAAACCCAAGACCTTCAGGACAAATCAAACCTGAACCTTTGATTTTGACAAAAGGAGAGAAACCTGACCTCAAATGGCAAGCACCCTTTCTTGTGGGAGCCTGGCTATCATGTCTCTTGTATTTAGCTGAGCGCCTGCAAAAGTAATACACTGAGAGGGCAACAAGGCAGATTTTTCGTAATTTATTGTGACTGCTAGGCATGCACAAGTGTGAATCGTGTGGTTCCTGGCCCCTAGGAGATGATGGTCAGTGGTGGCAGTGAGGAGCCAGTAGCCTAGATAAGGAAACACCTGGAATCCCAAATGTCTCAGGTGAGCTGTGACTACTGCCAAGCATCTGGTGAAAACCCTGGGGGCTGTGGTGAGGCCAAAGAGCAGAGCTCTGAACTGATAATGACTGGCTCCCAGCCAGAGGCATACATGTCTCCTGGACCGACTGCCCATTTTTATATGGTAGTATGCGTCCTGGAGATCGATAGAGCACATTCAATCGTTCTGACCCAAAAAGGGTAGAATGGACTGCAGTGTCACCATTCTTCTTTACTGACCTGTTTAACTTGCTGAGATCCAAGATAGGTCTCCAGTCCCCTGCCGTCTTTGGAACTAAAAAAAACCTTGAGTAAGTTCCAGAGTCTATCTGGTCTGCGGGGACTTCCTGAATGGGTCTTTTTTGCAGCAATGTTTTTACTTCTAGGGCTGCTTGATCCCGAAGATTGGGTGGAACATCTGGGATTAATGATTTTTGACTTCTTGGGGGTGCTTGGGAGAAGGAAATTTTGTAACCCCTGGATATTATGCCCCGTACCCATTCGTTTTGTGTTATATCTTGCCAGGCTCTTGGGTACAGTGAAATTCTGCCCCCAACTGCCTCCAGAGGTGAGCAGACAGGCAATCCTTCAGGGATTCTGAAAGGGCCTGGCAGAGAACGTATCCCTGTCGCCCTGTTGAGGAACCCCCTGTCGCGAGGTTGGCGTCTCCCGTTATTATTTCTCCCTCTGCCTCTGGAGGAATTATCTCCACGAGTGTCCGGCGAAGCTTCCTGGGATTTATGGAACCACATTTTGCCACTCTTTTGGTCTTTAGGATAAGGCCGGGATGGAGTGGAAAAATGGACTCCTACGGCAGAGAGAGTTTTGCCATCTTGTTCACTCCTAGTAAGAGTCTCTCGAACTTGTGGCCCAAAGAACGCCGAGCTGTCAATGGGGGCGTTCGTAAAGGAGGACTTAAAGGGCTCTGCAAATTGACAAAGGTGCCTCCAGGAATGTCTGCAAAGAGCCACTCCTGTGCCTGCAGTCCTACTCACTCCATCTGCTGCTTAAGAAATCAAGCGCATGGAGGAGTTGACAATGGAGGTTAGGGTCGCTAGCTGGTTAGCTTACTTGGAAGCTGCTCCCTCAGCTGAAGGATCCTGGAGGGTATCTCCCAGCTCTTTAAGGAGATCCCTCTGAAGCCTTGTAAAATGCATCAAATAGTTCAGCGACCAAAGAGTAAAGGCCGCTGAAGAGATAACACGCTTTCCATACCTATCCATGGCTCTAGACTCCTTGTTTGGCAGATGGATAGAAGAGGAAGTCTCCGCAAGTTCCTACTTGGTGGCTGCTGCCACCACCACCATAGCATCAACTGGCATGCCTTTGGAGAGAAAGGCCTTGTCATCTGGTGCAGTCATGAATTTGTTTGGCCTTCTCGAAATGGGCTCCATGGTCTTTGGAGCACTCCACGCCTTTCGACTCGCTACAGACAAAAGTGAGTCGAAAGGCGGAGACACCCAGGAGGTGGAAGGTCAAGAACCAAATGCGTCTAGGTATACGGACTCATCCTCAGAAGGGGGAAGGGACTTCCAGTTTCCCCTCTGCCTAAGGATATCCAGAATGTCTAAGAATGAAACATCTTCAGAGGGGGACCGTGGGGACCCTTCCGAGTCATCCATGTCCGTGTCAGAGGTGGGGGAGTCCACGTTTCCTCTTACATTTTTTCTTCCTGGGGAACCTCCTCTGAGGCATGCTCAGGAGAGGTCTCGGAAGAAGAGGGGTCACCCTGTGAGGTGTCCTGGGGCATCGGTTTCCTATGCTGGGGCGGAGAGAAGGATTCGAGGCAGACACAGGTATCGATGGGGACAGAGCCAGTGGAGCCAAGGGTGGGGCTGTCTTGGTGGACAGCACATTCCTCATCTCCTCGAAGGCACTGCAATTTGGAATGGAGGGAGGATCCGGCTCCAAGGAGCCCTGAGACCTCCTCCACACTGAAGGCAATGGCTCAGAGGCAGATGTGGGAGCTGAACTCACCTGCGCCGAATCTCCGAGAGGGAGAGCAGGGTCAGGCAAGGGTCCAATGCCACTTCCCCCCCTTCAGAGCCGACGAGGGAGTCTTGGTGCCCAGACCCCTCGATGTAGCAGACTGTCGAAGAGGTCGGAGCGAATGTAGGAATCGACAGGGTAAGGGTTGTCGGAACGAATGGATCCACCACTACTACTTTCATGCACTACGGCTCCGAACTGGATGCAGTCGGAGGAGGAACCGAGACAGGGGCTGGACCGGACAACAGTGCCACTTCCTTCTGGGTTGGCCCTGACAACTGAGCAAATACCCGTGTCTTGAGCAGCCTCTTCACCACTCTCTCCACATCATCATCTGATAAACTCCTGGATGATCGAGAGGAGTGGGCCTAGGACCGGTGACTACCTGCTACTGACTGTAAAAGTGGTGACTGAGGCACAGATCTCACCGGCTCCAAAGAAGGAGATCCCGACCTCTTTTGAGTCTGAGATGGCTCTGAAGCCACAGATGGAGCTGCTGGAGAAAAGGAATCCTCGGAGACAACAATCCGCTCTGAAGGATCTAAAGATTTAGATTTTGCCTTTGTCAGCACCGAAGGTGGAGCCGACGAAGATGCTTGTCTATCATCAGATTTTTTCGAAGGCTGAGTATCCGATGCAACCTCACCCTGAGGTTTTAACAATCCTCTCAAGATCAGTTTGTTGCGCTTCTCCTGCAAAACCCGCGCACTGAAGGCATGGCAAACAGAGCACGAGTCCTGCAGGTGGACCGCACCTAAACAATAAACACAACTCGTGTGCCTGTCCGTAAGGGACATTTTATGGCAACACGAGTCATATTTTTTACAGCCTGACTGCTTTGTAGGTTCTTTAGACATAATTAAACACAAAGAGTGAAGCACAATAAGAGCACAGATTTATTATTTTTTTTTTTAAAAGAAGGAGGGAATAAAGATAAGGGGGGGGGGTTGCCTCCAAGTTAAACGGCTACTGCTCCCAAAGGGAGAAAACTTCTAAATAAAATGGCTTCTCCCTATGAAGCAAGGAGGGATAAAGGGGACAAAACAACCCTGAAGAAAAAAACAGGCCGCTGACAACACACAGAAAAAGGGCCTGAGAGGAAACGACAGCCTATCAACAGGAAACAACAACTGTAACGAGTATAGGGGAGATAAGACAGGTAAACTCTAGCTAGTAATGAAAATTAGTCTAAACAAACAACAATTATAACAGAAAAAAATTAACTACTTAGCCTGAGCCAACAGAAGACAATCTCGACGATGCAAGTGGCAAATGAGATCTGGGTAGCTACCGCTATGCATGCTGGGATAAGGGGTTAGCCTCGAACCAGTAAGGACTCTTTGAGCTTTAGAAGTGGTCGAGTCGGAGCGGAGATCGGCTCCGAACCCAACCAGAAAGAAGGAAGGCGAGATGGACAACATAACATGTAATATTTCACCCTTTTTATCCAGACAGTTGTCCATGTTCTTTAAATACTGCCAATGGGAGCTACTGTCCATACTTGGGGAGCTGTGTGTGAGAACTATACAAAGGTTTGTAGAAGTACCATTAACAATATGAACAATTAAAGTTTCATACTCTTGCTCAGACTTGATGTGACAAGATGTTACAGGTTTATATACCCAGAGTACAATACCACCTCCCCTAAGACTTTCACATATGCATTCATACTTAACAGGATCCCTTAACAATTAACATGAAAAATTCCAGGACTCGGTGACAGCAGTGATATTGTACTGATACTTAGCAATTAATATTGGCAGTTCTTCAAATTTGTTTCCCAGGCTTCTAGTGTTACAAAGGAAACAGTTAACAGGTTCCCTAGATTTTTCACAAACTGCCTTGTACTTCACATGTTTTTTCCACAATATTTTCCAGCTGTGAAGTAATTTTACTAGCTACAAAACTTGATCCATACTCATTCAGGTGATTGTTACCCCATGAAAACAGGCTTTCATCACAACATCTTTCTTCCCAGTATTTAATTAAGTAAATACTGTACACTACAGACAAATCCCTTGGACAGTTATTGAACATGAATTTTTGTATACATGTAGTCATTCAAAGAGAGTGAAGGAATCATCTCGCTCAACATAAACTGTACTTACTCCCTTTGTTTCCAAAGCCTCTGTTATAGACAACAAGTATTTTTCATATATTTTAGTGGTGTAAACCTTGAATCATTAAATCCAACATGAAATACTTACAGATCATATTTTGGCTTGACTAAGCTTAATTATGCTATCACGTTGAGTGTATTAAGTAGTCTTAACCAAGGTAAACAGAAATAGTATGAGAAGCTTTATCCAATTTGGAAAGCTCCTTTACTACAGGCCTTAAAAAAGAATCACCCACGAATAACACTTCAGTGTTGCCTTCATTATCATTTGTTGTCCCAATATCCCCTTTGCCAGTAATAACTAAAGGAGGTTTACCGACACTGTCTGTTTTGGTACATTTTTTATTTGAAATCCTTTTAGTTATATTCTTGTCACATAAAGATGATTCTCTGCAATCCAATTTATCTCTAAGAAGGGGTCCATACAATCCTGATACTGGTTTACTGCTCCACAGACCTTTAAAAACTGAGCAAGTCTCATTTATTATAGTGAGTTTTGGATATAAGCAAGTATGGAATTCTTCAGATACTAATGAGTCTACTCCTTCCAGATTGCCACCTATTTTATTAATATAATGGTCAGCCTCATTTTCTAATGTTAAAGAGATACTACTCCCATGTCTGTTGTGGCCAGTCCCAAACAGCCCATCCACAGAATCATTATAATATGACCAATGATGTTTTGTGACTTGGACTTTTTTGAGGTACTTAACTTAGAATCATTTTTCCTTTTCTTCCCTTTGGTCTCTTCAGTGGGGAGTTATAATTCTAGTTCTTGTCCTAGAACTTCTCGTTTATTTCTTTCTGTACAATCCTTACACGTGTCAGTTATAGTTCCTTCTATGGAACTCTCCTTCCCTTATACCAATCCCTGATGAATTCAACAATTGCTGTAAATGCTTTTACATAATGACACCTACATTCCAATAAATCAGTGTCCACTTTACTTTGGACAATCTTTGAGAGCTCAGTCAGTTTAATAAAATTAGCACAATAGTTGTATAAACCATCTCTGAAAACAACGCTACAATGTTTACATTCTCAAATTTACTTAGATTTCAGTAGATCTAACATATATAGATTTAAAGATTCCATTACTGATTACTTGCTTAAAAAATGTTAGTTTCTCTGTCTGACAGAAATACTGTCGAGAAATACAAAGGCAGGGGCCTGTAGACTGTGACATACTGATTACCAGATATGCTGGCCTCTGAAGTAGGACAGGGCTTGGACTGTGAGTTGTTTATCTGAGCTAAATTTTAAGCCATTTAACTATAATGCATTGTGAATATCCTGTATAACGTAGTTGAAATGGTATGGTGGTACTATAAATACTCTGCATTACACAAAGTCGCTATAAATAAATAACACTGAAACCACACAGTGAGTCTTCAGTCTTAGTATTACTACATATATCTAAATCTATCTATCTATGCATATATATTTATATATACAATTGGGGTTTATATTGATAGATCTAAAATCACTTGGTCTAAATTCAATACTTGTAAAACCACTTAATCTAAAACTCAAAACAATGAGAAAAAATGAAAAAATGTAAATAAATTAAACAATTTTTTGTAGGGAGGCAAACCCCCTGCACCACCCATGGGGGGGCTATGTCCCCCACAGCCCTTGCAATTTATATATTTCAACTCCAAGATCACACAGCAGTAGGAAAACAGCAAAGTCCCATAACCTAAGTGAAATTTTGGAAAGACCACCACATTTCAGCATATCTAGTTTAAGTGAGTCTAACCCAACATTCACTTAACAGTAATATCACAAAACTAAATCTAAATGGAAAAAATACATTACTCTATAAAACAAACATCAGAGTAATACTTAAAATCCAAAATTACAGCAAATGCATTTAGACCAAATGCATGGGACATTATACAGTACATATGAAGAATGTGCACTGCATTACACTGATAACTGTCAAATTAATCTTAACACTACACTAAATGTGTCACTAGCAACTTAGATCAATTATGTACAAATTCAAAGACATTTTTAATAATACAATTTTTCCAGCTGAAGAATCATGGTAAACTCTAGAACAGGCCATATATCTGTTTTTTTTTTTCAAAAGTCTATCATTCACCCATCCATCCACTACCCCTTTTACTCATTTTCGTATATGGGTCAAGGTGTCATTTCAACAGTGACAATCATTGAGAGCCAAGGTTTATACCACCAGGTGGTTAGCCCTGCCATGGCTGGTCTTTCTCTTGAGACAGTTCCTGATGTGAAACAGTTTCAAATGAAGAATCAACTTCAGTATTCCCTCTCTGTAACTCCTGGCCATTACAGTGTACAACAACTTCAAATAGACACATGACAACAGAAGTCCATATATGTAAATGTTGCCCACTGCAGTTTTAGCAGTCTCTGTTTTCATGCAGCAGTACTGGTTATGATGCTTATCATCTTGGAACTTCAACTCTCATTGCAGTATTTGTCTTGTCTTGTACATATGTCTGTAATTTACTCTTAACAGCTCACTAACTCACAACTTAGCTACGTATAAGTTCAGCTGTTTTACTAACAGCTACTGCTTCAGGATGTAGACTTTGGCTTCTGGATTCTTATTTTATCTTCAGTATGTAAGTCTGGTAGTTTCTAGTGTGTTTGTAGTTTCTAACACGCATTTCTGCCTCAGTTGATTTTTTGAAGCACTTCTTTCGCTGCATGTTAAATTTCAGGCATCAACAATGCAGATGAAGTGGATAATCACCTTTCAACCTTATGCCTATCAAAGCCTGTGAAGCTATGAGAATGAGTTCCCACAAGAGAATATTTCCGTACTCTAGAACTGCAAGATGAAAATCCTCATACAACAGAAGGGAATCTGTGGTTTGGTATGCAATATGTTTCAGGGTTTGCCTTGTCCTCCCTCAAATGAGTTTCTTAGTAAAATGAGAATAATCACTACAGAATGTATATAAGCAGAACCAAAACCTTTGGTGGCATTTGCCATTATAACTTTGCCAACAGACACTTGAGGGTTCAGAATTTCTGACTTTGAGATCTGCCACAAGGAATCCAGGCTTAAAATATTAGAAGAGATACTGGTAAGCATCAACATCTTGGAAGAAACCTGTGGTAGCTGAATTGTCCAAAGACGGTAATGACATGTTAGACCCACATTCATAGAGACCCACTTCAATTTTAAACATTTACCATGAAGTGTTTGTGTCTACAGTAGCTAAAAGAATGGCAAACGCGTTGCCAAAATTAATAGATATGGATCAATGTGGTTTTGCGAAGGGGATGCAAACATTTGACAACATTAAATTAAAGAATGATGATCGAGAGGGAAGCAGAATGTAAAAAATATTGCTGTTGTTAGTGGGTCTTAAGGCAGAGAAAGCATTCAGTAGAGTAAACTGGGATTTTATGAGCAGTGCAACTGAAGCATTTGCATTATTTTATATAATAGTAAGGTTAATTAGAATGATATATAAAGGATCGTAGGCAAGAATTAAAGTGGGAGGACTCCTCCCTAAGCTGTGTTTGAACAGGAACAAGGCAGGGGTGTCTTCTATTCCCTTTTTTATTTGCTTTATATTTAGAGCCACTGGCAAAGAAAATAATGGACTCAAAAATTCAAGGATATAATTAGTATGGTAACAAAGAAAACTTGTCCTTATTTGCAGATGATACTATTTTGTATATGATAAATCTAGAAAAGGATATCTCAGTATTGTGTTACATTTTCAGACAGTTCCCACACACAAACTGGTTCAGCAATACCCATACTTATCGGAACATGATAAGATGAAGTATTTAGGGCTATGGATTAAAAAGACAACTGTTATGGTAGCTAAGGATATGGGGGAAGAGACTAATCAAAAAATAACACAAAATGTGAGAAAATGGAAGCTCTTGTTTATGGATATGGATAGTAAGATACAAGCAGAGAAAATGTTTTTAGTCCCTTTAGTTTTATACACTGGTCAGGCATTTTTGTATCAACCACAGAAGAAGGTGTGTACAATAATTAATAAAGAGTTAAAGGAATTTATCTGGTAGGGGAACATGGCAAGAATTAAGAGGGATAAGTTGATCCTTCCAAAAGAACAAGGTGGTTTAAGATTATCTCATTTGAAGGGATATTTTAGGTGTACATAGTTAAGGCTCTCATATGTACATCACAAACAGAAGGTTTTAATTCAAAGTGGAAAGGGATGATGAGGAAGCATAGGGGAAGTTAAAGAAATAAGGCTAGAGTGGGATGTTGGATACAAATCCTTAAGGAGAATAATAACAACTGTACAGAATACAATATGCATGAGAATAGAGACAGGAGATATTGCCAATAGGGTGACGACCAGTAGGAGTGCAGAAAAATAGGCAAGAGGGGGCTAGAACTTACTGGAGTAAACTGGCAAAGGAACCAAGGTACTGAGAACAAATAACTAGAGAGAGAGAGAAGTAGTAGAGTGGCATGAGGACAAGAAGACATTTGGACTGCAGTTGGAGATTGCCTTCCCTACTAGGGACTGATAAAACAGAAAGGAATAGAGAATCCCAAGTGAAAGACCTGCTCTGGTAGAATTTTTATTTGAATCTAGAACAGAAGTTGCTATTAAAACATGGATAATTAATAGAACATATAACATTTTAAATGATTAACTATAAGAACAAATCAGAGGAGGTTAGAAAAGATTGGCAAGAAAGACTGGAAAATCAATTTACAAGGGAACAATGGGAAGACATATATATGGCTCCCAAGTAAGCAACAAAGTACAGAATGTTTAGGATTTTTGCTTGGAAGCATTTGTATTGGTATTTCTTATACCAAAAGCAGACTTCAAATAATTTTTTCCTCAGGTAGACAGCAAATGTTGGAGGTGTGACTGGGAAGAAAGAAGTAACTAGGAACATCTGCTTTGAGAGTGTAATAAGTTGGCAAACTTTAAAAATTCGGTATGGAGTACTATGTCAGAAATATTGGTTGAGCAAACAGTTGTAACTAAGGACATGATTCTTCTGAGCTGGGACACAAGATCAGTAAGGCCTTATTAAGTTTAATTTTTTGCCTGCCAAAAAAAAAAAAGCAATTACTAGAAAATGGAAATCAAAGTCTAAACCAACTGTATTTGAATTAATAAATATTATAAATGAAATAAAATAACTGGAAGAGACATCTTCAGAAAAGGGAAGGAGCAATTTATATTGAAGTAAATGGAAATTGTAGGAACAATACATGCAGAATAATGCTCAGGTGGAGGAGAGTAGACGAAGAGTGAGGTTTAAGGGAAGGCAGGCATTGAACACATTATATAATGTTGGACTGATGATAATTATAAAGAAAGAAAAAGTAAATTATGTACAATGTATGTAAGAGGGAAAAAAATGTTAATACAGTTTGCTTTCTTTTCTGTTAGTGTATGTTTGTCTGTGTCCTAACTGGTAATTTAATAAAGGTGTTTAAAACATATTACAGGAGATGCTGACCCCAAACCATCACTGTAGATGGAAAACTATCTTAATACAACAACTGGAAAGGAATAAAGGGATATATAATCTGTTAAGAGACAGAAGTCTGGAAAGGAAAAACGGTAGAGGGACATTGGTAATGGGGGAAATGAACTGATAACTCACTGAAGGAGAAAACATTAACTTAGTTGAATGAGTTGCCTCCAAAAGAAATGTTTCAAGAATGGAGGCTGCAAACATCAGAAATTTCTAGACATCTGCAGGTCTGTATGCGATTAATATACTGGGATAATTTTATGAAAGGAAGAAACATAATGATATAGGAATGTTACACAGATATGGGGACAGACTGTGGTACAAAGAGAGAGTAACAGAATAAATTAACAGATGTGCTTAAAGCTTTGAAACAGTATGCAATCCAAAGGGAAGAATTGTGGAAATCAGTCCTCTGCTGGACAGAAAATAGGCAAGAACATCCAAATAAAAGGGGAGCCATAAGTAAATTATATAAAATGTTAAAAAGCAAAACGTATAAAAAATACAAATATATTTAGAATTATTTCTGAGGAAGAGTTAAGTACTACAATTAAATATGTGGACTGGGAGAGACTTATCCTGGGACAAAGGCATGCCATAAACATGAGGAACTTATAGACTTTATTTTTGTTTGGAAATGCCACTTTCAATATTTCTGTACTTCTGAAAGACTTTCTAGAAAGGCCTTGAGTGTTATACCATCTGTTGCAGATATGATACTGATTTAAACATGGATTTCGCACATTATTGCAAAATACAGAATGTGTGCTATGTTACTTGACCTGGAAAAGTGGTAATCACAGCACATGTATAGATGATTCATTTACATAATATACAGGGGATAATAAAAGGAACAAGGGCTCTCCTGGATTTCTTATTCCTAGCTGTAAAAAAGCCATCACTAGAAAGTGGAAAAGAAACCACTGGCAAAAAAAGGTATCATGCAAATTATGAATGAGCTAAAATACATGGAAGTTATCATCAAATCTCGAAATATGTGCTGAAATGGATGTCTTGAACACTACAAGTGAAAGGGGCATCTCAGTCATGAATAATAACCTTAAGGTTATTATATACTACACACTGAGCATTTTACTTAATTTTAAAGTTTTGAAAATGTGTAACATTTCTTGGGTAAGCAGGCCTAAATTATTAGAAAGTATAATGCATTCCAAATGAGTGTTTCTTTTTGACATGTTATTATCTAATTAACAGCTAAAAGAATGGAATGTGTTATGTTGTTTGTGAACTGAATGCATAAATAAAACTGTCAAAAATATAACAAAAAAGAGTTTCACAGCAAAAGTTTGTCTTACAGAATAGCAGAATATAGTGAACTTACTGACAACAGTATACAGTGTGAGTCAAGGCAGAAACATATAAGCAAAATACTGTAGGCAAAACATGTAACAGTGCTTTCAAAGGTTATGCATAAACTCACCACACCAGCAAGTGTCCAGAAGACAGAGGGAATGTGCAGATTGTAAAATGCAGTGTGTCGCATACCTCTCAACTGTCCCTGATTTTCAGGGACGTCCCTGATTTTGACTTAAATTTTAACTCTGCCCTCTTAATCCCTCCTAAAACTACTGACTTTTGGAGGAAAAGTGGTGAATTACACTTAATGAGTAATGACAATAATTAAAAGTTATAAACTTATTTTACCTCAGAAAATGTATATTAATTCATATGCTCTGATTCTGTCAATGTTTCAAGTTAACAGCACTAATATTTTAAAAGTGTCTCTGATTGTCCCGGATTTTTTCTGGACTTGTCCCTGATTCTGTTGAAATTTGTCCCCAATTGGTTGAGAGGTCTGAATTTGTGTGTGTCTGTACAGCAACACTACAGCTGACCCAGGATTTTACTACATAAAGTACATCTGTTTAGTAAAAAAATTTCAGCAACAAGAAATGTTTGCCATTTTTTTTTTCAAATGACCACTGAATGTTTCATTTACAGGGAGTCAGGATCACACTGTCTTGTGAAGTTAAAATCACTTTAAATGAAGAAAAGGCTGATGTAATACTTTACAGAATACCAGAGTAACAAAGAAAGGCTACATAAGTAGTAAAGAATCAGCCTCACAGAAGGATGGTGGAAGAGTCAAAAAGTTTGTACAACAGTCTCATAATGTTAATCCTGAAAACCAAATGGAAGTTCAAGCTCTGTAGTGATTTAAGAACACTGCACTATATTCCATATTTAAACAGCTATCCAAGACCTAGAATTGAGAAAACATTAAAAAGAAGAGTGAAAGCAAGACTAGCATTAAATGGGCTACAGACTTATGGGTACATTAAATGGGCTACAGACATCTAATGGAATAGCATTAAATGGGCTACAGCCATCTAATGGAATAGCATTAAATGGGCTACAGCCATCTAATGGAATAGCATTAAATGGGCTACAGCCATCTAATGGAATAGCATTAAATGGGCTACAGCCATCTAATGGAATAGCATTAAATGGGCTACAGCCATCTAATGGAATAGCATTAAATGGGCTACAGCCATTTAATGTGCAGCACAAGCATGGCTTGACCCATTACACTACAGATGGCTTACTCAGGGCATATATGCCATACAATGGGCATGAAACCAATCTTTTCAAGCTAGGTGGAGTCAACTGTAACAAAGCATGTCAGATGTCACCAAATGGTGAAGTACTACTGCCCCAAAAGTGTCTAAATATTGATGTAAATAGTATATGTAGAACTTTTACAGAAAATGGGGTAAGAAGGAAGGCAGATGCTTTAAGTAGTCTACTTCTCAAGCTCAGCAAAACATGCTTCTTTAAAAGGAGGGAGAGAGAATATGTTGAATTAATAACAGCATTTTTGTTTTAATGACCAAAACTAAAACTGAATGGGTAATTTTCCATTATCGGGGCAACATTTCTCAACACACTTCAGAACACATCTTCCTATTTCACAAAGCCCCCTCCCTGAGTTCACCTCACAATTAATAAATTGACTGTTTTGAGTACTATTAACAGTTCGGATGAAATCCTGACACATGAAAGGACGAAAGCACTTCAACATACTATTAAATGTTGTGGCAAAATAAAGACAGTGAAGTACCGCTACTGTCAGCCTAATTACATGTTCACATTGTCAAAAGATGTCTGGATTTTTCCAAGCCCTTTCTCCACATTGTCAGTTCCTGCTTTCATCATATTCATACATCTATCTCAGTTTGATTACTTCAAAACCTCCACAATTACACGTGTCTGAATGTAACCATCTTAACAAGTCCCACATTTTATTTTCCAGATGCCCCTTGTCACAAACAGCTCCACGTGTAATATCTGCATGTTATGTCAAACTAAAAATAAACTGTGCATACTTTTCAACAAACTGGCAGATGTGATTTAAAAAGACCCAATGTACATACCTAAGGAGCCATTCTCCGAAGATAAATGAAAATGATGATAGAAAAGTCACTGTAGTCCATTCAGCTTGTAATATAGCTCTGTCTGAGGTGCTTATTACATGTTTTTTTTCTCTTTAGCAGTCATCTCATTTGTGTACATTTTGTAGGACAAATGTTGCACTCTGAATATAGCTGAAACCTAGACACCATTCCGACAGCAACAGCACCTAGTGGCACAATCTATTTTACATAGAGCAAGCCTCAAAACTGTGTGAATTGAAAACTAAAAAAAAATACAGACTTTTCAAAACCATGTATGAACAGAGCTTGTTTGAAGTTCTCTTGCCCATCTATTATTTTGCTGTGGTTAATGAAAATTATATGGTTTATTAGGTCCCATTTTGATTAATATTTACGCAGTAAAAACATCGACATTTAGCCTAAAATATTATAAGCAGCACTCAATTCACATCAATCGAATATTTTGACTGCTGCCCCATTAACGGAGAAGTGTGTTGAGAAGTGTTGCCCCGATAACGGAAAAGTACCGCTGAATGAAAGTAAGGGAAAGGAAAGACACTGCAGAAAGTTTGCATGCCTTTTGTGAAGGGGCATTTGTTGTTTGGAACAGTGGCTCTGGAAGTAAAACAACAAAGTGAACTCAAAGAAGACACAAGAAGGAAGCTGGAACTTGTTCCTGTTAAAGAAGCCCTGAAGGATGTCCTTTGGAAATGTTGAAACACGAATCGGTCAGTCTCGAAAAAAAGCAAAAAAAGGACTGAAAATACAGGAGTAGCATGAATATCGAACATCACTCTTCTCCTTTAAGCTTCTTTATTTTTGCATGGGACAAACTACCCCTCACCACACCTCTACAACTTTAGGTATATCAACTCCAAAAAGAAAATGGAATACTCTGAGAAATGGCAATCTCAGACTTAGTATATAAAGTCTAAATTTTTGATCATTTGGTCTCCATGTTTCAGGACTCTGCAATATGAGTTCCAACATCTTAAACAGTTGCTGTTCTGACTTACTGACAAAGAGAAAGAGCGAGAAAGAAACACTTACTGAAAGAGACTGTAACTTAGTACTATGGAACTGTTTTGAAGGTGCTGCCTGTGAACATGTTCTTAGCTCTAAAACTCATTTGTGAAGCATCTGCATTTTTTAAGTTCTTCTGAACAATGGACAACACTGTTTACTAAGACTGGTGCCTCGGCAACACACACACACACACACACACACACACACATACATACATACGCACTCTGTGTGTGTGTATATACATATTTTTTTTTCTTTTCTACAAATGCATTTTTTCATTTCTGACAGATACTGCAAAGTGAATTCAGTAGAACTTTTGTGTATAGTGCGACATACTTAGCATAAAAGTGAGTTCATCAGCATTAAAGTGTATATACATATCTAACATACTTGTCCATGACAAAAGAGCAGATCTTTTCTGAGAAAATATATAAATAAGCCCCCTCCTCCAGTCCTGCATTACTGCCAAAGTATTCTGTTCCCTGACTGCAAAACAGGGGGAGCTGTACAGAGAGTGAGGATATGAACAAAGGCATGGTCAGTTTCCTGCACACTGTTGGCTTTTTTAAGATTTCTGAATTGAGTTAACACTTAACTCACTTGTGTCTACCCCTTATGCCACCATTTCTGTAACTGTTTGTTCAATGTCTACAGTGACTCCAATTTAAGCAGTCTACCTCCTGAATCTAGAACTTATGAGTACTCTCCAAATTTTAAAAGCAAATGTTTCTCTTTTTTTTAGTTTCTCCAAGTCTTTTGGGTTCCTAATACCATGACGGAAATGGACCCCATTCCTAAGTCAAAGTACGATTAAAGTTCAAGAAATTAGTATTGTTTCAGTCTTTGATGTCAGCCCGAAGTGCTCTTTGCAGCACCCACAATGTGCCCAGTAATGACTACTGCAATTTGTATGGGGTTACATGTATTGGTAACATATCTAAGTATGATTGCAGATTCTTTTTTATAATACCAATTGCTCCTACTACTCTCGGAACTGTCAGGGTATCTTTCTTCCACACTGCTCTTGTTTCTGCCTGCAAATCCTGGTGTTTTATGACTTTGTGTCTCTCTGTGTGCAAGTCACTGGGTGTGGCGATTTCAATGTTCAATGCTACTTCTGTCTTCTTTTCATGGACCACTATATCTGGTTTTCTAGCATCTATCTTTTGAACTTTTGGTAATGGGTGATCCCATGTGATGCAGGCTTCAATCATTTTTTATGATGCTTTGTGGCTCATGTTTTCAATGTTTTTCAGCCACTTCAGTGCCACAATGTTTGCACAATCACCAGTGCAACAGTCTTGCCACATTATTATGCCTTTCAGTACACAGTCCTTCTGCAATTAGTATGTCACACCCAGCAACAAGGTGTGCAACTATTTCCAATACTGTTTTACAAAACCTACATTTGTCTGTTTCTCCCACATGTTCAATGGACTTTGTAAACCAACGTGTATGTAGCCCACTGTCTTGTGCCACCAATATTAACCTTTTATCTCTTGGTTTGGATTCTCCTTTCCTTAATCATTCCTGCATTTGTTCCTGATCAACATGAGGTTCTTCCAGAAGGTTTCTATACTTGCAGCTATATTTATGCATTTTCCACATTTCTTGCCTTCTCATCTGGTCCTTCACCTTATATTCTTTCTTTTGTTTTTTGGCACATTCAGTTGCTACCTGATTTTTTTATCTACTTCTGGTTTGATTTCCATTCCTGCTTGACGTCGATATGCTCCTGTCAGATTAAGCTGAGAAGTCATCTTAGATTTATTCTCATGTTTTTAAATTTTCACTATGTTTGGATCTTGTGAGGTTAGCAGATGTGTGTGGAGTCCCACAATTTCAGATCTATACATATAATCAATTTCAAGGAGGCCCATTCCTCCTTCGGAACGGAGAATATATAATCTTGGTATACACTGATTTTTATAAATTATTTGGTGAGCATGAAGCATCCTTCTTGTTTTCCTGTCTAATCTATCCAGCATGTTTTGGGGCCAATCAGTCACTCCAAAACTGTAAGTTAGGACAGGAATAGTAAACTGGTATATGGCTTGGATTTCGTTCCTAGCTGTCAGTGCTGTTTTCAGGATTAATTTAAGTCTTGTAAGGTAGCCCTTACTAAGTTTTATTCTCATTTATCAATGTTTTATTGTTGATCCTTCATCAATTCCCAAATATTTATACACTCCCTCCTGCTCAAGTTCTTTTATATCACATTCTTGTCCCAAACCGATGTTTTCCTGCTTTAAAGGTTGCTTTTGCACATTTATCAAGACCAAATGACATTCTTATATCATCTGAAAAAGTTTTGACAACTTGCAGTTGTGCTTTCAGTTCCACAT
Source organism: Protopterus annectens (assembly GCF_019279795.1). Lineage (NCBI taxonomy): Eukaryota > Metazoa > Chordata > Ceratodontiformes > Protopteridae > Protopterus > Protopterus annectens. Next base: position 614,257,334 of record NC_056725.1, read on the forward strand.
CTGACGAGGTATACAGTTTTAAATCATTGACAAAATAAGATTACCTTACTATTGTATCTTCCCCCTTATCCCCTTTTTCCTCTATCCCTCCTGCTTACATCACCATATGATGATTATCAACTATACATTTGTTAGTGTACTCGGCTACAACTGACATATCAAACAGTTTGCATGTGTAATGGTTTGTTTTTATTTCTTTTTCTAAACTTACTTAACTACATATTATACGTCTGAGCATTCTATGTCATCTTATACTTCATTGTCATTTTCTAAATTTATTTTTACTTTTTCATATGTATTGCATCCTCTTTGTATCTAATTGATTTTTGATACACTCTTGCTTGCTACTGATTTTTCTTGCATTGTATTTGTTTCTTGTTTTGCTTGTGTGGAGATTTAGTACCGGGCCTCCGCTGAAAATGGACCTGTGTCCAGTTGGAATTTCTCGGTAAACAAATGTAAATAAATAAGTAAGATGAGTAGTCTTTACACTTTGTTGTTTTCTAGGAGCCAAATTATAGCCATGGTCTAAGCTGTTAAGTAGACAGCTTAATGGGTTAAAGGCAAGGCAGAATAGCAGTGGTGACAGAGAGTCACCCTGGAATATCCCCTTTTGAATTTTTATTCATGGAATAATAATTTGTCCTTTATCATGGCTTAATTACAAAGTGGTCTGCTGCAGTTTCATGGTCACTATAATGTAGTCGATCAGTGAAGGGTGTATCTTATACATTTTTAAGCACTCTTTTATCATTGAATGTGAGATACTATCAAATGATCTTTTGTAGTCAATCCATGCCATGCTTAGATTATTCCCTTTTTTACAGTTCTCCACTATGACTTTATTTAACAACAAATGATCCTTTGTTCCATATGACTTTCTTTTATTGCCCTTTTGTTCTACTGCCATAATTCAATTTTATTCTAAATTACTATAAACTCGGTTGGCATCAATTCCTGTGAATAGTTTATACGTCATCGTTTGAAGGTATTGGTCTATAATTTTTAGGGTAGCCTGCAGGTTCACTCTTAAGTAGAAGCATTGTTTTTCCTGTTGTTAGCCAGGTTGGTGTCTGTTAGGGATATGCATACAAATAGTTCTTACTCATAGTTAAATCTTCGTGCAAAGATGTTAAATACGTTTAGCCAAAAGTTAGGTACTTCATCTGGGCCTGGGGTTTTCCAGTTAGAGGCTTTTCTTAACTTTGTTTCAGTCTCTCTGGCAGTTACTTCATCCCATTTCATATCCTGTACCTTTAAACTTCTTATTCTTTCTTTTACTTAATCTATCCATTTAGCATCTTTGTTATGTTCCACCGGATCTTCATAGATACTTCTCCAAAATGTATCTATTTCTTCTTTTTTTGGTGGTCTTTCAGTTCCTTTTACCTTGTTTCCCAATTCTCTATAAAACTTTTTGGGGTCATCAATAAATTGCTTATTTTGCACTTTTCCTTTACATTTATCTGTGTATCTTCTAAGTTTTCTGCCTGTGCTGAAATTTTTAGTTTATTTGCGATAGTGCATGATAGTTACTGGTCTGTTCTAATACTGCGCATTGCTTTTATCACGTCTATCTTTCTTGGTATTTTTGTTGATCAATTCCCTCTTCTATATTCTTCTAACAGTGACACTTCTTGTCTTTATTGCTTTATAGTTTACTCTGTTTGATACTTCCATGATGCACGTACCCAACTCAAAACAGGCTGCCGCAAACAGTAGTACCCCTGGGAAGCAAGAAGAAAAAAGGGAAGCTTTTCAGACCCACATATACCACCAGTGAAGGACGCAAGAGTATTTTAGAGGTAATTCCAGCTGATGTTGTGCCCTACTTGGGTGTAAGGAAGCAAATGAAATCCTACACAAGAAAGGACAGACAAAAGAAAGAGGCGGTAGGAGGGGGGACTGAATACAGCAACATGGAAGAGAAGGACATCTAAGATTATGATAAGTTTTTACACAACTATTCTATGTCCTTCTATTCTCATGTTGCAGTATTCATAAAAGTAGGGAAAGAACCAAAGCTTTAGGTAGGAGCCTGGGAGGCAGGATGGGAAGCAGGGTCAGTAAGACCCTGTAAAATTAACCTTGCAAACCCAGCTCTGGCTGTAGAAATCAGATCTAGTTTGTAATGCTTGGTGAAAGTATGTACAGAAGACCATGTGGCTGCTTCCAGAATGGAAGCATAGTCAACACCCCTAAAAAAGACTGTTAAAGATGCAGCTGCTCTAGTAGAGTTAGCTCTCACATTGGAGTTCAATTCTTTTCCATGAAAGGAACAGCAAAAGTGGATTGCCTTAGAAATCCATGAGGCAATTGTCTGTTTTGACACTGCCTTCCCTAAGGGGCCTAGGGTGAAGAGAGACAAAAAGCTGGTCAGACGTTCTAATGGATATGGTCTTGTCCAGGTAATATCTTAGTTGTCTATGAACATCCAAGGAATGCAAAGCACTTTCTGAGAACTTTTGAGGGTGAGGGAAGAAAACAGGCAGATTAATGGTCTGAGTCAAGGAGAGGTCATTAACCACCTTAGGCATGAAGGAAGGATTGGTTTTGAGGGAGACCCTGTCTTTATGGAAGATGAGGTAAGGAGGAGTGGCCATAAGGGCTTGGATTTCCTAGACCCTCCACCAGCAGTACTATTTTCCAAGTATATAGTTTAAGAGATGCTGAGTGAGCTGGTTCAAATGGAGGCAGTGTAAGTTTTTCTAGCACAAAATTAAGATCCCATGATGGAGGGATAGGTCTATGAGGGGGTCTGATAGTCTGATATGAAGAATCCCTTTTAAGAACAGTTTTACCTCTAACCTGGATGCCAAAGGAAGGCAAGTGGAGATGGCTGACAGATGCACATTTACAGAAGAGTACATCAGTCTTGAATGTAGGAGTTCACACAAGTAAGAAAGGACCATGGATACTGGAATTAAGAGAAGGGTCATAGGTTCATAGGTTCATAGGTTCATACTAGGCTATCTGCCCAAGGGCATTTATAAGCCTAGCCCATAGTTATGTGGCTTTCGCCACCCCTTTAGTTTGAATAAAAACTATGCCTATCATTTTGCTGTGCCTCTGTCAAGCAGTGACGCTGAAGTAATCCCTGGGGTATATCTGCAATCTCCCATCCATTGGTCAAGATTCCTCTTGAACAAGACCATCTCCATGTGGAATACCCCACCTGTTCTTGAGACATCACCTGGAGAATCTTTTCCATTTGGATACATAATGTCTCCTGGTACTGGATTTCCTGGCCTCCTGCAGGACATTGAATATGGTGTCTGAATACAGGTGTCTGAAGGGGATCAGAATTCTATCACCCATAGGGTCAGCCTGAGGTTGAGCACCTGAGGGTGGATGAGGGACCCCCTGTCTTATGTGGGTAGGTCAACTTGGTGAGGTAACCTGTGGTGATTGCCCTTGGCTAATAGGAAAAGTAGGGGAAACCAATGCTGTCTTGGCCAAAAGGGGGTCACCAGCAGGATTTTTGGTTTGTCCCTCTGGATCTTCATAAGGACTTTTTGAAACAGTGTGAAGGGGGGGGGGCATAAAGAGACATCCTCGCCCATGAGAAAGAGAAGATGTCCACCTTCCAAGCCTGTGGATGTGGCTCTCTGTCTGTTCTGGGAGGAGGCAAACAGATCTCCATGTGGAATACCCCACCTGTGAATAAGATGTAAGAACACCTCCCTGTGAAGTATCCATTCATGAGAGGGTGATGAGGTTCAGCTGAGGGTGTCTGCCATCACATTCTCTGCTTAAGGAATGTATACAGCTTGCAGGTGAATGTGTAGGGTTGCCGCTAGGGACCAAATCTGCATTGTCAAGGTACAAAGTGGATAAGACCTTGTCCTTTCCTGCTTGTTGATATAAAACAGAACAGTCATATTGTCTGTGACTACCTCTAAGGTGCCTGGTAGGAGAATTTGCCAGAAGGTTCGTAGTGCCAAGACAGGGGCCCTCAGTTCTTTGATGCTGATGTGGTCCCTTTGTCTCTGGGTGGACCACACTCCCTGAACACTGTTGTGGTTACTGTTGCTTTCTAGAATGGTTCCCTGATCCAGATCTGATGCATCTGTGTAGAGGTGTTGTGAAGGTGGAGGGATCTGCAAGGGTATCCCCTGATTGAGGCTGATGGATGAAATCCACCATGTCATCTTCTTTTTCAAGTATGGGAGAAGAAGGAGCGCAACATCCAGAGGATGGGAGTGTTGGTTCCAGATATCTTTCAAGTCCCACTGGAACTTTCTGGTATGCAGGCTTGTAAAGGGGAGCATGGGGATTAAGGATGCCATGTGACCTAGGACCCACAGAAATTTCCTGGCTGAGATGGATGGGAGGGGAAGGAAGGATTGGAAGTAATGTGTGAGGGTTTCCACCTTGTAGCAGAGGATGAAAGCTGCCATCTTGTCTATTCTTAGTCGGCATCCTAAGAAGACAAGGTCTTGGGTATGTGTCATTTGTGATTTTTGTTGGTTCACATTGAACCCTAAGTCTGCCAAGGTCTTGCACACCATGTGCAGGTGATGGTAACGGCAGTGGCAGTCCTGGTGCAGGATTAATAAGTCATCTAGGTAGGGATATATTTGTATGCCCTGCATTCTGCAATGGGCAATAACTGGAGCTAGACACTTTGTAAATACTCTTGGAGCTGTACAGAGCCCAAATGGCAATGCAGAAAATTGAAAATGTAAGAAACTTACTGAAAATCTTAGGTATTTTCTGTAGTTGGGGTGAATGGGAGTATGAAGGTAGGCATTCCTCATATCCAGGAATATCATGAAGGCTTGGTTTGGGATACAAGGTAAGAGATGTTGCAAGGTGAGCATCTTGAATGCAGGCATCTTGAGAAATAGACTGAGGGTACAGAAGTCCAGAACTGGTCTCCAAAGACCATCCTTTCTTGAGACAAAAACATCCTGGAGTAAAATCTCTTGTTTGTCTGATCTGGAGGGACTTTTTTTTATTGTGCCCTGAGATCGGAGCTGATCCAAAATTTGAGGAAAAAGGGGAAGCTGGTTTGAAGGGGGTTTAGGTGTCCCCTGGAAGGGGCGAATGGCCACCAAGTCATAAAATAACCTTTTTGGATAATGGAGAGGACCCAAATCTCTGTGGTGATTTTCTGCCAGGAGGGTAGGGAAAGGGTTAGACAAAGGGACGGGGAGGGGGTGGAAGTCGGTAAAGGATTTGAGTCACAGTGGAGGAGCTCTGTCTGGGTCAGGCTGCCTCCAGATGAAAGTGGGGGTAGATGAGGAGGTGGGTCTAGGAGTGGTGTGCTTCCTAGGCTGTCTCTGCCCTTTAGAATGTGGTGCAGTAGAGTGAGAAGACTGTCTCCTTACAAAACTAGTCCTTTGTGGGTAGTTCCTGTGGTATCTAGGGAAGGGGGAGACAAGCAAATGTTTTAAATTTTGCAAATCTTTGCCCTTTTCTTTGAGAGATTTTAGGAGCTCTGCTGAGGCAGTGCCAAAAAGGGCCTTATTATCACGTTTTGCATCCAGTAATTTGGCTTGAACATCCAGGGGTAAGGGCTGGAGTCTCACCCAGGAGTACCTTCTCAGGACAGACCCCAGTGCTGCAGATCTGGATGATGCTTCTACAGCATCACAGCTGCACTTGATGGAGTGCCTGGTCACCTGAGAGTCAGTAGAGAGCAGGGTGGAAAGCTGTGACTTAGCAGGAGAGTCTGACAAGTCAGAGAGTAGTGCAGAGGCCTTGGAAAGGGCATCTAGAACAAACTTAGCCATGTGGGTTTGGTAATTAATAGCTCTAATGGCTAGTGTGGAAGTAGTGTAAATTTTCTTTCCCTGTCTGTCAATGAATTTGCTATCCATATCTGTAGGAAACAGAGAAGTGGAAAGTAGTTGTCTGGAGGATTTGTCTACTGACACAGCAATGACTGCTGGGTCTGCAAGGGGGGTTTTGAACACGAACTGTGCCCCCTGGAGAACCTTTTAAAATCTATCAGGTTGTTTTGAAGCTGGGGGCTGAGAATCTGGGACCTGAGATGCAGTCTGAAAGGCATCCTGAAAGGCTGGAAGCAGAGGAGGAACTGCAGATGGAGAAGGCTGATCCATCTACAGGAGTTCAAAATACCTCTTTTTAGTTTCAGAAACATCTGAGACCTGACATTTAAAATGCTCTCTCATAAGTGTGATAATGTCCCCAAAGGAGAATTCTTCCCCAGGAGAACCAGGATTAATGATGTCCCCCTCTTCAGGAGTAGCAAAGTATTTAGCAGACTCCAGTTGGGAGCAGTAAGTTAAAGATTCATCAGAAGAAGAGGTTCCTTCCTCTGACTCCTCCAAGACCTGGACAGACAGTAAGGCTGATTGGGACACCTGAGACTGAAGGGCCTGGAAGGCTCTGAAGAAGTTTTGGGAAAATGCTTCCCATCCAAGTGCTGGCTCCATAGATCTGTGTTTTGAATTTGTTCTGAAGTTGTGTGTTTTTCTTTTTGTTTCTTTTCAAGGGAAATGGTACGAGTAGTCGGTTTAGGAGCCAACGTCAGGGTGGATGGTAAGGCGGTAGTAAGCCCCTCCGATGCTATGAGCCGTGGTTCCCACTCGCCATCAGAGCCTGATGGCTGAACAACCTCAGCTGACGTACTCTGAGTTTCAGCTGAACTGGCCTCCACCACAGTTCCCAGTTCCAGTGGTGAAATCGACGTCCAATGGGACCCTGGGCTAACATCTGCCTCAAGAGTCTCACCGGACTTCTGAGGTTCAGCATGGGCATTGGGCCTAACTTTTTTGGCCTTCTTCTGAGGCAGCTCCTCAGAGGTACCTAGCCCACCCTCCATACCTAACGCCAAACATGGGAGTCTTTGGTTTTCTAAGTATAACTTTAAAGCAGCCAAGTGGCTACACAAAGTTTTAGGTACAAAGGACTGGAAGATGTCACAAGAGTTATAGTCATAACCTTCCATTAAACAAAACAAACACTGATTGTGCGTGTTCTTATGCAGAATTTGTCTTCCACAAGCACACTTTCCCTTCCTAGCTGACATGTACATCTGGAAAGCAAGAAGGAATATAAAGAAAAAACCCAAAAAGATACTTGGCTGTAGTGGACAGCCGAAGTCAAACGTGCAAATGGATTCCTAGAGCTGGCAATCAGAGGTCTGTAGATCACTGCAGCAGAAATGTACTGCGTTGGGTACGTGCAACCATCACTTTTATTGCTGATGTCAATTTTTGGCTCCGACATGCAATGTTGCATGTACCCCTTATCCTAAGACTTTGGTATACTGGCTGGATGTCCAGTGCTGCAGGCAGCCACCTCCCTACTGTTATGAATATTGCAACATGAGAATAGAAGAACATCCTGTGTTACACCTTCTACACCAAATCCTTCACTTCCCAGATACTCCATAATTTCAGCTTCTGTTTTTTAACTCCTGCTTTACTCAACTTATTTTCTACATTCCCTCTTTGTGATATTATTTTCTTTATTGTGAAATTTTCCATATCTGGATGCCTTTGCCTATACTTCTCTTCAAATATATTTAGGGCTGCATTCTTTATATTGATTAATTTGGCTTTCTTCTGTGCATAAATGTTACACCATATCAAATCTTTCTTTCTTTCCCATGTCTATATTTCTTTTTTATACTTTTCAAAAATCTCCACTAGGTTTTGTTGTTAGTATTTTCTCAATTCCTCAGATTCTTCTTTTTCCGACCAGATCACTGTTTCTTGATCTATATACTGTTTTTCACAAATCTGTTGTATTAATGGATACAAATTTTTATCCGAAGCTTCTGACAGTTTTTCTTGTGGAAGTATTTTTTTCTTTCCTCTAATTTCTCTCTTAATTGTTTTATATATCTTGTGTCTAGAAATTATGGGCTTTTTACATAATAGTAACAATACATCATTTCTTTCTTACCCTTAGTAGTCCACTTTATCATCTTTATGGCTCATCTTTGGCCTATCAGTTTTTGTGATTTTTGTGGACTAGTACTTCTTCCCCCTGGGCCTGGCCTGACCTGGCCCCATTGTAGGAATGTTTCCGTATTTTGAGGATTCTACACTTGCATCTTTTTCAGTCCTGGCACCAGTGTGCCTACCAGGATTGGGCATTTTTTTATCCTGGGTCTTGTGCACCCAGGTATCTTTTTTAATTTTTAACCTACTTCTGTCAATGATATATGCTATATAAATACAGTCTATATATCAGTGTCGTCTTGGTGAGATTTTGTGAAAAACGGGGTCCACCTCGTCAAGGCACTCCCGAGACTTGAGGATGAATTCAATTTCAGCAATATTACTCTCCTTTGCTTGCTGACTTATCATCTCTCCATTCGGACCCCCTCTCTTTCTCTCCAGTGAGCAGTTCAAGATGCACAATCATGATCTATAGGTTCCATGACTGTGCATCTTTAACTGTATATTAGGAAAAACAGCATTTTCCATGGCAAAAAATGTGAATTTTTGTTATATTTTGTTGACGTGTCTGCTTGATTCCCCAGCATTGATCTTAATCCATTCTGCAGGCAACCACACACACCAGAAGAAACTCTAATATATTCTGGAGTAAGTCTGCCTATACAATGTTGAATAGCATCAGTGGTTTAATTTTTCCTTCTTTTCTTAACAACACAAAAAGAAAAATCTAGCAAAGCTAGACTTCTAACTGTGTGATACCTTAAACCTCCTGCATCAGAAGCCTCATGGGATATATGCAAATCACCCTTTAAGGATATTAGGTGTTTCAGCTAAATGGAAATTCTGAATGTCCATTACTTTTTCTTTTACTTTTATTTTTAGGTCTACTTATGGACAATTTCAGGCCATTACAGCCAAACCCCTCTAGCTGTGCATTAAAGCCAAACCCCTCTGTAATGGCCTGAAATTGTCCATAAACAGGCTTAAAAATGAAAGTAAAAGAAAAAGTTATGGACATTCAGAATTGCCATTTAGCTAAAACACCTGATATCCTTAAAAGGTGATTTGCATATATCCCATGAGGCCTCTGATGCAAGAGGTTTAAGGTATCACACAGTTAGAAGTCTTGCTTTGCTAGATTTTTCTTTTTGTGTTTATTAACCAGTTGGTTATCTGTGTGACCTTTTTACTCTTTGTTTTAGTCTTTTCTTAACAAGAATACCCACCTCAGCTCAAACATTTTGCTGCCCTCCAAGTTTCTGTGTATGTCATTCCAAACTGCCCAGACGTCTGAAGATTCATCACAAGGTTCATGATCTGATTGGTCAAGCCTTACCAAGCCTTCCAAAGTCATCAGAACATTCAAGATCTGATTAGTCAGGTCTTCAGACATTGTGTAGTTCAACAAAAACTGGTAGAACTTTCTATGAATATTTTGTTCCCTGCCTGGGAACTACATTTGAAAAACAAGCACTCCTTTGCATTATTTTCATTGCCTTGTTCTGACCTTGGACTTTTCAGAAGAGGCTTTTCATTTGAAAAAAAATAAAAAAAATATGTTTAGGTTATTTTCCAAAAGAACACAGGACAGTTCTGAGTGAACTGATCAGGCCCCCCAGCACCAGAAGCAGTACTCCAAGTGTCAGCAAAAAGAATGAAAACTCAAAGAAGAATGAGCAATGGTGGAGGATGAGGTAGATATCATGACCTCCAGCACTCCACTTTTGCCTCTGGTAAATTATTACAATGATGCTGAAGAGATGAAGACTGTCGATAAAGAAGATGAACCAGGATGTGGGGGGACATGGATGAAAGTGAGAAGCAGCAAAGAATCTTTATAGCAGGAGTACTCATGTTTATTGTGAAGGCACAGCATTATAAATAGGGGAAGGGCCTCCTTAGAATACCTTTTTTTAATTGGGACAGGTGTCTAGTTTGTCCCTTGACAGTACCACTTCGGTATCTGATAACCAGGTTGCACTGTATAGTTTTCTATTTCTTAGTTGTGCTCTTCGGACACAAAATAAAAACATGAGCACACATGCTCTTGGTGTAACTTCATAAAAGTTTGCTTTTACTTATCATGTGTTTTGTTGAATATATATGTGTATTTACAGTAGAAGCCGGCTTAGAAAAATTTGTATTATTTTTTAAACACCTTTATTTAATTATCACTTGTGAAATAGGCACATTTACATTTATATTAAAATAATCAAACTGTATTAACAATTTAAAATTAACAATTATGCTTCACATACATTGCTATATATCATATAACCTAAGCAACATTAAATAAATTATTCAATACTGCCCTCTTTTTTAAAACAAGAAACGTCTTTATTAAACCATCATTTACGACATAAGCAATCATACATTTATATAAATGAAAACCAACCACACCAACACAATCCTAGTTGCAAGCATTTTACATCACAAACCATACTGACACACTCCCAGTTGCAAACATTATACATCACTTATAATCCACCCAATCATTTTCAGTCAAAGAAAAATCCTTATTGTTGAGTTACGTTGCATAACTAATAGTTAACTGTTGAACTTAACTCGTATACGGTATGTCAGTTTACATCATATATTTTGGTAATAGCTGTGTTTTAATGAATCTTGCAGACTATTTTGAAAAGATGGGATGTACACCTGTTAGATAAATGTTAATTTTGATAAGCTGTTATGGCATGTCCTTGAGTGTATGTTTGGTGTGTTTATCTGTATACCCCCCACACCTATACACACACCTCAAATAAGAGCTGTCTAAAACCAACAATTTTCATTTCATTTCTCTTCACTTTTTTAAGTCATTTGTTAGTATGTCAGCTTGTGCCATGTGGTGGCGGTATTTGTCATTATTTCCTTTCTGAGCTGGTGTTTTTATTTACCCCCAGGTTTGCTGAACCGAGTGCTGCTTTTGGAGTCTTATTTACCATAACTTTACTAGATATTTTGTAGTTTTATTTTGATATGGTTTGCTGTAATATAAGAGAAGTACATTACCTTAAAAATATCTTATACTCAAATCTGGTCAGTAGGAGTACAAGGGGAGTAAGGAACACGAGACCATAAAAATAAAGACAGGAGAGGTCAATACAAAATAAGGAAAAAATATAGGCAAATCATAGAACATTTTTGTTGTTCCTGTTATACTTCCAGGAAAAATATAACATTGTATATATGTAAGTGTGTATTAGATGGAAAGTTGCAAGGTGTGGATGTGTGTGCATGTTTCTCTGTCTGTGTGATGGAATGCTGCAAAGTGTGTGTGTGTGTGTGTGTGTGTGTGTGTGTGTGTGTGTGTGTGTGTGTGTGTGCACGCGCGTGTATGTGTGTCAGTCTGTATGATGGAAATCTGCAAGGGGTGTGTGTGCTGGTATTGGAAAGCTGCAAGGTATGGGATTTGGTAATTCCTACTTGTCTCTATTGAGTAACTGTAAGCCAGTGTGATTCTATGATTTGTTTTTCACTCATAGTTATGAATATGTATAAAAATAACACTTTTTTTAGTAGTTTGCCCTGCAAGGAGTTCGTATGGCACTACATGGTATCAAATAAAAGCTTATTTTAAATGCTGAGAAACTTCTCACTGCCACCCAGTGTTTAAGTACTAATAATTTCTAGATATTTATATTTGTTTAGCAATGAATATGATACTTATGCAATATATCGATATTTTATGTAATTATCTCAAGCATTTTCCACATATTATCCTGACGGAACAGCGTTTCACAGAATAGCTCAGCAGAAAGGTCATGAATGTCTGCTAACCCAAACACAGTGAAACAGTGTGATATTTTTATGCCAAATTATATGTACCATATTAATATTTTTGTTAATAAATGGACCCAGATAAAGTATATAGGGTACTTCACAGTACCATATTAAAGCTTGGATAATGCTACAAAAGTTGCCACTGATATCTACAGTTTTTCTGCTACCAATATGCAGCTACTTATATTTGTTTAGTAAGAAATATGCATAGGTTTATAAATATTATATGTCTCTATATAACCCTGGAACTGTCCACTCTAACATACTGTTGAACAATATTTAACATGCCCAACCACCAATAAAGTCACAATGCCTCTCAGACAAATGAGGTACATGGCATTGGATAAAATGTGAATTATTTTCTAGAAATATAGTGAATATGTGCCATTTGTTAATAATCGTATTAATTAATTTGAACAAAGAGGCATTTATATGGCAATCCATGACATCAAATGAAAGCATAAACAATACTGGACTTTGCAAATGTTTACATTAATCTGTCCATTAAATACGTAGCTATGCATGCAAATCATAATGACAGCTACAAAACTGCTATGTAGCAAATTGAAGATCACGTGCACAAACAAAAGTCATGCTAATAGTTGGGGCTACCTATTATTCTTTACAGAGATATTAATACTTATTTGCATAATTATAATGATTAATTTTTACATGTTATTGTTAAGAGAAAAAGTTTTAAAACACACTGTTATTTGTCTCTTTCTCCCATCTAGCAAAATGAATATGCTATTTGCTGAAGTGTTGGTAAGAAAAGGTCATTGAACCATGTTTATTAAAGATGGGCTTTATCTATGATAGATGTAGTTTGCTTATGAACTTGAATAACACCTGTTTTCTATACTTCTGAATAAGAGTTAATTTACTGAGGCAGGCTCTGGAAAATTCCAGCTATCACTGTGGTTTTGAGGTAAACGTTCTACACTAACTGTGGTTTTGAGGTAAACATTCTACACTAGCTGTGGTTTTGAGGTAAAACATTCTTTTCTGAGGTAAATTGTGATCCTAGATGTTTTTCATAGCCAACTGTCAATTGTTAGAAATGTAACAAAAGCTATTTTGGTTAGTAACAGGAAAGTATAAAAGTTGATGTCAGTAAACAAGCTGATCAGATTGAGATAATCTTGGCCAACATGTTGCTGTAATCTGGTTAGCAGTTAATAAAGGAAATTTTCAGCACCTGAGGCAGATGTGACTCGCTTGAATTTTTCTTCTGACATTTTGGTCCTTCGGACCGGAAACCTCTATGAAGATACGGATCAGACTGACACAGAGACCAAAAAACCTGCGCAGGTGAGAGTTTCTCATCTTAAGATTCCCTCGACGGAAAGCCCTCCGACTGATTTGTCGTTGGAAAGAGGCCAGCCGCTCTCTGATCCCTATCTGAGGGACGGTTTCCGAACCAAAAAGGGGAAACGGAGTCTCATCTGGTTCAGGTAGGATGAAAATACCTTTTTTTTTCTTTTAATTTAATTTAACCTTGTCGACAGGGGTTTTATTTTTAGTTAAGGGTTTTATTTTTAGTTAAGGGTGGGTAGGAATAATTGTTAAGATTATTTTGTTAGGATTACCTGTTATTTTGTTAGGATCCCCGTTAAGATAGCCCCATTTTGTAATAAGCCCTGTAAAAATAATTTTGATGCAGTCCTAAAAGATACAGTCCTAAAATAAGAAATGCAGTCCTAAAATATACAGTCCTAAAATAAGAAATCTAGGAAAACATGGGTTCAAGTTGCTGCAAGTGTGAGAGTGATGCCTGTTTAAATGTTGATGCTAAGTATATGAAAAGTTTAAACAAAAATAATGTAAAATTTTTGAAGAAGTGGAAGTTGAAATATGATTTTGATGGTACACTGAATAAGAATGCCTATGCAAAATTGGTTAGAGATTTGAAAAAGGATGCAGGAACTAGAACTAAAAAGCAAAGACAATTGTGATTTCCCCAAGCACAAAAATCATTAGAAGAAGCAAATAAACGAGCTATAAAAGAAAAACAGTGTCAGGAAAAAGAGAAAATAAATCAAAAGGGATCACTGGTGCCAAGTGGAAAATTAGCTTTATTTTTAGATAAGGAGGATGAGCATACAGATTGTGCAGTACAAAGGCAGGCAACCGCCCCACCATATGGTGAAATTGCTGCTGCCATACCAGGGGACCCTCCTCAATATCAGTCTGAAGATGTGGGATCTGTACAGCAGGGTGGGTTATTAGCTGCTCAAGGAAATGTTGTGACCCCCTCCAATTTACCCACAAATTCCCGTAGTACCTAAAGTTGCTTTGCAACAGGTAGACCAACCTATGCAGTTAAGGTCAGGACCAGCAGGGCAAGGATGTTGGGCTATTAAACTTTCTGACCATTCAGAAGCTCTTCCCTTAATACAAGTTGCAAACCCACAAGCAGGAGATGTTGGACAAGAACCAGCTATTTTAGTTTATCGTCCCTGGGCTAGACAGGATATAAAACGAGCTATGGATGGTATTCCTCATCCCAAAGTTAATTTTCAAAAGTTTTCTGAGGACATAGTTGGTATGCGTTTAAGTTATCATCTAAATGGTTTAGAAGTAGAACAAGTAGTGCGACAAATCTTATGTCCAGATTGGCACTTAGTTTGTGGTACTTGGACATGTAAGGCAGATGACAGCACTACATTAAAGCATAATTCTGGGGTGTTAGACACACGAGTCACTGATCTGTTAAAGAGAATTTCTGATAAGTGGCGTCCAAGAGCAGATTGGACAGTAATAAATCAGTACATTCCAAAATGATGATGAATCTGTAGATCATTATATTGTAAGACTGGCAGAAGTGTTCAATAACCATTGTGGAATGATGATTCCGCAGGATCAGACTAATGATAGTCCATATGAACAGCAATTGAAAAATGCTTTTCTTAAAGGTTGTAAGGCTCCAATACATAGTTTTATTACTAAGCACATGGTAGATCACAGAACATGTAGACTGCAACCTTTGTTTGAATATGCACGGTATGCTGAGCGACATTTTAATCTAAAAAAGAAAAAGAAAGTACAAGTGTTGGCATTAGGGGATGATGGTGGTATATTCTTAGTACAGGACCAAAGGGGGCAAGGGCGCCGTGGTGGCGTAAAAAAAAACGTGGAGGCCCACAATGGGACACGTTAAATGAACCGGGTGGACATTCAGCCTATAGGGAAAGGTTAAAACGTGGAGAATGTTTTAAATGCGGTAGACGTGGGCACTTTGCTGCCGACTATGAAGAGTGGCAACATCCCCCACAGCTTACGAACAAGGGCTCCGCATGACTATATGATAGTAAAGAAAGGCGCCATCTTCATTATGGGGATAGTGAAGAGGCAGACACTCTCTACGATGAATGTCAGAAACACTCTAATGGAAGGGCGGGATTGTGACTGTGAAGTCATAAACCTGGCAAATTTGGGTATTGCTATGCATCTAGATCAGAAACCCATGATAGAGTTTTTGGTTGAGGGACAAAAAGTGGAGCTTTTATGTGATTCAGGTGCATCGCGTACACTTTTGGGTCCAGCAGTTCTGCCTCTGAACTGCGAAACAGATGAGTTTGTCCTTGTAAAAGCGGCAAACGGGAAAATCTATAAGGAACCACTGTCTCATCCTCTACTGTTCACAGATCCGCAAACAAACCAAACTGTTAGGTGTAGGGTAATTATATGAAAAGTTTGTGCAGTTAATTTGCTAGGAAGAGATTTGATGCATGTGTTTGGAATAGCGGCAATTCCCACACCTAAAGGTATTGAGGCAAAAAGGTTAGCGGATGGCTTAGTAGTGCAGGGAGTACAAGACTTGTTTTACTGGTATAGCCTAGACTTGATTTCATACGGCCCGGGGAGGGTTGATACAGAGTTGATCAATCTAGCTCTAAGTAAATCTAGGAGTGGGTCACCACAGGTTGCGGCGCACTTACATTGTAATGTTCTATAAGGCCCTTGGTCCGGATACAGCTGGCCCGGGGAGGGTTGATACAGAGCTGATCAATCTAGCTCTAAGTAAATCTAGGAGCAGGTCAGCGCAGGTTGCGGTGCACTTACATTGTAATGTTCTATAAGGCCCTTGGTCCGGATAATTTCAGACGGCCCAGGGAGGGTTGATACAGAGTTGATCAATCTAGCTCTAAGTAAATCTAGGAGCGGGTCACCGCAGGTTGTGGCGGACTTACATTGTACAATGTTCTATAAGGCCCCTGGTCCGGATAAAGAATTTGAAAAAGAATTCTTTAAGCACAAGTGTGCAAGGATAATTTTGAATGATATGTTTTGGGATACGCAAGGTAATACAGTAGTAACCTGTACTTTGACTAAGGAAATGAGTTCTTTATATCGCTCAAGTTATAACCCACATATCTCAGTTACTAAAGCAGTAGGGACACATTGGGTAGATTTGGCGAAAAAGGTAACAATTTGGAACACAATGTCTGAAAGTCAGTTAAAAGATCAACAGATCCAGGTACAAAGATTAAATTGGGTGACTTGGGCACGACCAAGTGTGCACCTCAGGGATGACAAAATAGAAATGGCCTGACAAATCCTCCTAACTCAAGAGGAAGATAGTGCATTAAGTGCCTTGCCTGTAGATTTATGGTCAAAAGGTAAAGGAGATGTAGGATTAATGAAAACAGCAGGAAAAGTTTGTATAACTGCAAAGTCAGGTTTTAGACCTCGTAAGCACCAATATCCACTAAGTAAGCAAGCAGAGGAAGGAATTAAGCCAGTTATTGAACAGCTAAAACAGGTAGGAATTCTTGTTGAATGCCCAGATTCACTCTGCAATACTCCGTTGTTTCCTGTAAAGAAACTGGATGGATCATGGAGGTTGGTTCAGGATTTACAAGCAGTTAATTCAGCCGTGATCCCAAGAGCACCGGTGGTCCCTGACCCCTATACATTACTTAATGATTTACTACCTCAGCACAGATATTTTTCTGTCATAGATATAAGCAATGCTTTTTTCTCCATACCACTAAACAAGGAGAGTAGATTTTGGTTTGCATTCACTTTCCAAGGTAAAAGATACACATACACCAGATTGCCACAGGGTTATTGTGAGAGTTCGACAATATTCGCACAAGAAATGGCTGCGAATTTAGCTCAGTTTGTTCCCCCAGAGGGAAGCCAGGTCCTGTTGTACGTTGATGATATTTTATTGGCCTCACCCACGCAGGAAAGTTGTAAAAATGATACCCTAGCCCTTCTTAGTTTTTTAGCTGAGCAAGGACATAAAGTAAATAAAGAGAAGTTACAATTGTGGAAAACACAAGTAAAGTACTTGGGTTATTTAGTCTCGCAGGAAGGTAGACAATTGGAAAATACAAGAAAACAAGCAATTCTTGAAGCACCTATGCCTACGACTAAGCGGGAGATGTTGTCATTTTTAGGTGTGACTAATTTTTATAGAAGTTGGATTCCTAATTATGCTGAAGAAGTAGGGCCATTGACCGCACTGATCTATGACACTCCCATGGCAGCTAAAAGTAATATACAGTGGACAGATAAGGCAATACAAGCATTTAATAGAATTAAGCAATTGATAGCAGGATCCTCTGTTTTGAGTTTTCCGAACTATTCTAAGCAGTTTGTACAAATGGTTGATTGTAAGGGAGGATATATGACTTCGGTTCTGGTACAAGTACATGAGGGTAAACAGAGACCGATAGCTTTTTATTCCTGCAGATTAGATCCTGTTGCAAGGGCATTGCCGCATTGTGTTCAAGCTGTAGTGGCAGCCGCCATGGCAGTGCAAGCCTCAGCATCATTAGTTTTGTTTCACCCATTAAAATTGCGAGTTCCATATTCAGTAGCTACTATACTTTTGCAAGATAAGATAACCTTTTTATCTCCTAGTCGACATTTGTCATGTATGACAGTGCTGCTGACACAGCCACATATGACCATAGAAAGATGTACTACTCTTAACCCGGCGACACTTTTGCCGACTCCAGAAGAAGGTACTCCACACGTTTGTTTAGAGAGCATTCATGACAAAGTACTTCCCCGAGTAGATTTAACGGATATTCCATTGGTAGAGTCTGATCTTGTTTTGTTTGTAGACGGATCGGCAAAGAAGGACACTGTAGGAAAAACACTAGTAGGGTATGCAGTCACCACAGAAACTGAAGTTTTGGAAGCAAAATGATTGTCAAACATTTATTCTGCCCAAGCAGCTGAGTTAGTGGCTTTGACTCAAGCTTGTACCTTAGGGGAGGGTAAAAAAGTGACAATTTATACAGATAGTCAATATGCTTTCTCTACTGTACATGTTTTCGCTCAACAATGGAAGAATAGGGGAATGGTTACTGCGACAGGCAAACCAATAAATCACAGAGATTTAATTTTACAGTTGTTAGATGCAGTGCAATTACCACTCCAGATAGCGATATGTAAATGTTCCGCACATACCAATAGAAAAGATCCTGTCTCCAGGGGAAATGCCCTTGCTGATATGGCTGCAAAAAAGGCAGCTCAAGAAAATGATTTGCTTTTACATGACAATGATTTAGAGCCCGGACACCTCTTAGACTTAGAGACACTAAAAGTAATGCAAACACTGACAACACAGAAAGAAAAATGTTGTTGGGTGAAATATGGTATCACTCAACAGGATGGGTTGTATAGGGCATCAGATGGCAAAATGGTATTACCCTCAAACCGTTTTAGGTATGCTGCATTGGTTAGCCATGGACCTGCCCATGTAGGAGTACAGACAATGGTTCAAATAGTGTCTAAAGTGTTTTGGTGTAAGGGGTTTTCAACTTATGCAAAGCAATTCTGTTTATCTTGTTTATTATGTGCAAAGTATCATGCTCAGGGGGGAGTTAAAAAATCTCAGCAGGCATTCCCTACCCCTCCATATCCATTCCACACACTCTGTAAGGACTTTATTGAGTTGACACCTTCAGAGGGAAAAAGGTTCTGTCTAGTTATAATTGATGCTTTTTCTAAGTGGGTAGAAGATTTTCCAGTAAAGCATCCTGATGCACACACAGTAGCAAAGCTTTTGACAACAGAAATAATTCCCCGATTTGGCCTTCCAAGGCGCATTTATAGTGATAATGGGTCTCATTTTGTAAACCAGATTGTGCACAAGTTGGGTCAAGTGTTTCAAATTGATCTCAAGTACCATTGTGCTTACCATCCGCAGTCAGCTGGACTGGTGGAGAGACACAATGGTGTCCTGAAGAGTAAACTCCGCAAACTGATGGCAAAAACGCATAGATCCTGGACTGCGTGCCTTCCATTGGCACTCCTGTACATGCGAATCTCACCCTCCTACAAAGGACTTACACCATTTGAACTTTTGTTCGGGAGACCATATTATGTCCTGCAGTGGCAAGGATTGTTGCCAGCGGAACGTGAGGGGGGTGAGGATCTGGCGGATTATATGAAGAAGCTGCTAAATGTCAAGTCTCTTGTAACCAATGACTCCTTTGCAGATTCCAGAAGTGAAACCTTGTTAAGCGTGGCACCCGAGGACTGGGTGTGGATCCGAATTGTGAAGAGAAAGAACTGGTCATCCCCCAGGTGGGAAGGCCCATATCAAGTACTTATCTCAACACCTACGGCTGTAAAGATCGCAGAGAGGACTTTGTGGATTCATATCACCCACTGTAAAAAACTTAAGACTTTTCCTTCTACCATTGATGTTGGTCAGACTCCATCGGACCCCTGAATGCAAAGTCTGACTACAAAGGAAGGATGGCCATGTTCAAATGGTACTTGAACTGTTACGTGATGACGATTTTGGTGGCGAAAGTAAATATGTCCATACGAGAAGGAACAGTTGTGAGAGAAAAAGGAATGGTGGTGCTGCAAGCACAAACAGGTGTTACTACTATGTTCAAGGTAAAACTTTGTGAAGGAATTTTGGATTGTGCTAAATGGAACAGTATTGATTTCCTGACTCTTGCAAAATACTTGTGCAATAGAGACTGTGCGTCCTGGACAAATGTTTGGTGGTCAACAAATGTGAACGGATGGGAAACAAGTGGTGCAGTGATACCGGAGAAAGATAAAAGCAGGCAACAAAGAATAAAAATTGCGCATTTCCAAGGTACTGAAGTGATTACTATAACCATCGTGTCACCACAAGAAAGTGATTCAGGAGTTTATGGAATCGGAGTGTCTCTTCCAATTGGAAATGATCCTTTGGGGACCCTCCAACTTAAAGTACAAAGCCTTAAAAATGCTACAAGTAAAGCAAATTTTGCCTTCACAGAAGAAGAACAACTGTTACTTGAGACAGGATTCGTACACCATAATGAATGGTGATCTTGGGTTAGATATAGTACCCGAGAGGCACATCATGAAAACTGTGTTTCTTGTGCTGAAGGTAAACAGCAACTAGCGACAGTCCCATTGATGCAAGCTGAAGGTAATCTGACGTGTCTGTTAAAGTTATTCTTCAACAAAACCGAAGATAAATGCAAAGATGAAACCCAGCGTTTTCCAGTCATAAGCAAAGTTGAGAAACCGCCTACAGCAATTTCCTATCCAGGTTCGTATATGTGCATTTCCAGAGATGGCACAGGAAAGAATTATGGCAATATGGGACAGAATTATTGCAATGTTACTGTGAATGGCAATGGGAATCCATTTCTGGAGAACCAAACTCATAGTTTGGCAGACGTATGGTGGTTATGTGGAGACAACAAACTCAGATCAAGGCTTACAATTCCCTGGAAAGGGAACTTGTGCACTTGCAAAATTAATTCTGCCATTCTACATTTTCCCAGTTCCAGCAAGCAATTTCGTAAGAGAACCTGAAATAAAGCAGAAGTGGTTGAATAAGAGAAAAAGAGAGGCACCGAAGCAATCCTTTGATAGCAGTGTCTACATCGATAGCATTGGCGTACCAAGAGGCGTGCCTGATGAATACAAAGCAATAAACCAAATAGCAGCTGGTTTTGCATCCATCTTTGTCTGGATTCAACCCAATAAGAATGTGGACTGGCTCAACTACATTTACTATAACCAGCAGCGTTTTGTGAACTATACCAAAGATGCATTAAAAGGTATTGCTGAACAACTGGAGGCCACTTCGCAGGTGGCATGGCAGAATCGAATTGCGTTGGATATGCTCCTGGCCAAAGAAGGAGGAGTTTGCAAGATGTTTGGGACTTTCTGTTGTACATATATTACGAATAACACTGCCCCTGATGGGAGCATCACTCGAGCTTTGAAAGGTTTGGAGATGTTATCCGAAGAATTGGCAGAGAACTCTGGGGTAAATAATCCCTTTACAGACTTTCTACGAGCGTGGTTTGGAAAATGGAGTCATCTCATCAGCAGTTTCCTGGTGTCCGTCGGAGTCGCTGTGGCTATCGTGGTGGTATGAGGTTGCTGTTGTATACCCTGTATCAGAGGTCTTCTACAAAGACTGGTTGATACTGCTGTTGCGAAAATGATGTACCAGCAGTTGCAACAGACTGGTGAAAGTTAATACATTGAAATGTGACTTTTGCAAATGTTTTGAAGTTTAAAAGTTTGTCTTGCAAACGAAGTAATGTATGCAAAGAAAAACTTAGTTTTTACCATATATTGCTGAAATAAAAAGACAAATAAAAGTGTTTTGAGGGGGGAAATGTTAAGAGAAAAAGTTTTAAAACACACTGTTATTTGTCTCTTTCTCCCATCTAGCAAAATGAATATGCTATTTGCTGAAGTGTTGGTAAGAAAAGGTCATTGAACCATGTTTATTAAAGATGGGCTTTATCTATGATAGATGTAGTTTGCTTATGAACTTGAATAACACCTGTTTTCT
This sequence comes from Protopterus annectens, assembly GCF_019279795.1. NCBI lineage: Eukaryota > Metazoa > Chordata > Ceratodontiformes > Protopteridae > Protopterus > Protopterus annectens. The sequence continues at coordinate 614,278,787 of NC_056725.1, forward strand.
ATACTTCTGAATAAGAGTTAATTTACTGAGGCAGGCTCTGGAAAATTCCAGCTACCACTGTGGTTTTGAGGTAAATGTTTTACACTAACTGTGGTTTTGAGGTAAACATTCTACACTAGCTGTGGTTTTGAGGTAAAACATTCTTTTCTGAGGTAAATTGTTAAATTGTGATCCTAGATATTTTTCATAGCCAACTGTCAATTGTTAGAAATGTAACAAAAGCTATTTTGGTTAGTAACAGGAAAGTATAAAAGTTGATGTCAGTAAACAAGCTGATCAGATTGAGATCATCTTGGCCAACATGTTGCTGTAATCTGGTTAGCAGTTAATAAAGGAAATTTTCATCTCCTGAGGCAGATGCGACTCGCTTGAATTTTTCTTCTGACAGTTATCTATTTTTTTTGGATATAAACTACTGTTAGGTCTGGCTGACATTAATACCACCATTATGAAGAGGGGTGTTTGCTGAATAACTTTCACAGTTTAACTTTAGTTATAACTTTTACTGTTTTTAAGATATGTGCAATTAATTACACGTAGGCTGACAAAAATGCATTCTCAGAATTTTAGCTCTGGCAAAAGCTGTTCAGGAAAGATCTCTGCAGGTGTCAGGAGGTATAACACTGCAGCCAAGCTAGCTGTGTTAATCATGTAATGTACGTAAGTACAAAAGTGCTAATATGGTTTGTTTTCTTTTTTATTAATGTATGCATGCGTATGTCTTAAGTGATAATTTAATACAGGAACAAAGCAAATCCTGTAAATTCAATGTGATTCTACACAACTGGTAAGAGTACACGCTCCATTCTTGTTTATGCACCGCATTACTGTGCTGCTCTCCATCACTATCTACAGCAAGCCCTGTCTTAGGCAGTCCTTGAATGCTCTAATAGCTAGTGCCACATACTGAGCACTTTATGTGAGCTTGCAATTCAAATTTCATATTCTGTAGTCAGCATTTGAGAAGGAATGTGAGAAAATGGTCTACCCTCATTTATCTGAGCTGTGGTCACCCACCAATGCAATTGTTTAAAAGAGGAATCTGCAGATTGTCCATCCATATCCAAGGACTGTGTTTCCTTATCATATATTTTTCAAACAATGATGATTTTTTTTTTCAAATGCAGTCTGTTTGGTTTGCCATAATGAAGCCAGCTGACATGTGACTCAGAATGTTCAGGAACTATTTTGCCTTCAGACTGAATTACCACTGATCAAAATGGTGACAGAGAGAGAGAGAGAGAGAGAGAGAATGTCTCAAATATTTGAACAGGTCAGAAAAATTATTTACTAACAGTTTCCAACTGTGGCTCTAGAAATACTTTTTTCTGAGAATGACTGAAATCTGAGTTTTTTTCTTGAAGTTTGCAAGACCTATCACACCTACAAACATAATGACAAACACTAACATTGCAATGTTATTCTTTTGAATGAAAAATGAATTAGACCACTGTCTAGGGAGAAGGCTATATGACAACAGCTAGGGAAGATACCAAATACTTAGAAGAACGACAGAAATAATATTCAGATCCAAAGAAAGAACTCAAAACTAGTAGTGTTCTTGCCTCATCTACAGTCGTTGAACTTCTCTAAGGCTTGAAAACAGCAGCATGTCAGTAAGTGACACTTAAAACCAAAGTGGCTATTCAAACTTTGAAGTAAAATAGGAACAATGGTCTAAACAGTCCTTATTCTGAAATGTCTCCTCTTTCAAATGCCTGGTGAGGCTTGAAAGATTTAAGTTTGGCCACCAAACACCTTCTTTTGTGGGAACTAGAAATAAATGTGAAGGTCAACCTGTTTGCATGGTCATTACTGTTTCCATAGCTGTCTATGGGAGTTGTTACAAAGACAGACAATGGTATATTAAAGCACAACTGGCAAAGGAATGTCGAACTGAATGAGGCCACCAAGGGGGAATTCCCCATATCACTAAGTGGAGCAACTTCACTATTTTAATAATAATGATGCCTCCCACATGTAGTGTGGGGCACTGCCTCTAATAAAAAAAGCATGTTTTCTTTTAATTAGAGCCTGAATTACAGCTTCATTTTCAATTAAACTGGATTTGCACACTAATTTTATATACCATTTAACATACTCTTTCTTAATATTTTTTAAGTGGCTTGGAAACTCCTGGCAATGAATGTTGATTTGGTGTTGACAAAAATCTTATTTACTTGACTTTGTTGACTGTGAATGTCTGACTGGGCAGAGACCATTTTCAGTGGACAGCTGAGGAGAAAAGCTCCACCACAGTACATTTATATTAACAAAGACAGTTCAGTATCCTCATTTCAGAAAGGCCTCTAACCATAAACCTGTGGAAATGATTCCAACTGCAAAAAAAGAGTTTGCAATCTTACCCCTTCTGAGGGAATGTTTATGATGGAGGGAAAGAAAGAGGTTTCTGAAGCAGAAAAAATATGCTAATCTAAAAGAAGTGGACTATGGAGTCACTTTGCTGAATTATACATTTTAGTCCAAGAAGTAGACCTGAATAATCTTTGTTTTGTAGGTCCCCACCTATAAATTCTCCATGGCTCATTCCAGAGGGTCTTTACCTAAATCTATACTCTCAATAAAAAGGAGCTATGCCCCCAGGTTTCCCATTACGAAACAGCTGCTTTCTGCTTGATGAAAAGATGGAAACAAAAAAAATAAGAATCATCTGCCAGGAAACATAAGTTAACACAAATTCTGTCTAATTTTTAATTTTTTTGGCCCAAAAAAGTACTTCAGCAGGGACATCCAAGATAAATGCAGGCTATACAACAGAGCTGATTAGAGCTACAGCCCTCCTAGTGTGAAAGCTGAGAAAATAATTAAAAAAAAAACAGTAAAAGTTACCACTGTAGGTAAACGTCTATTTCTGACTTGTAATTACACTATCTGGGTGTCAGCAAAGAAGAAATTTGTGAAACTAAGTGAACATCAACCAGATAAGATTTGTCTGGGAAGAACCTTGCAGATGATCAGCAAAAACAGTTTAGATCTCAGCTTTGGTAGAGGAGATGACTTCCAGTAATGTAAAACTAAATCAAATGCACTTACAAGTGTTTAAGATAAATGATACACTGATGAATAAAAAAAGTCAAATGACAACAGGCTGGAAAGAATAGAAAAATTGAAGTTACCCAGATAAGCTGGTACAAAACACATGTTTCAGAGGATTAAATAAAGGAATGACTGAATATGTGGCTTCTCAAGAACTCTTTCAAAAAGTAGTAGAGTAAGAGGACACAGCACCCAGAGAAAACTGATATTTTCTGCTATACCAGACAAACTGGAAGGAACAGATTGCATTAATTTTATGAAAGTACAAATAAGCAATCGGACTGGTGTTCCATAGCAGCATTTGTTAACTAAAACGGTGCATTGTGTGTATACTCTAAATCTGGTCATGCAAAAACAGCCAAGATCTATATTAGTAAACAAGCAATCACACGCGCAGAAAGAACTGCTCCTGATAAAATTCTGGTAGAAGGCAAAACTACTAAAATTGGGGACAACAGAGTGTTTTGGAATGATTAGTCACTGTACAGGCAGAAGAGAAGTGAGTCGGGGGAGGTTGAGAGGCAGTTGTGAAATTCAAGTTGCTATATCCAGCCATCTTTAGAATATTATTTCCTGAATGATCAAACACATTTTAGCATGATGAACATGCTAAGGATGAAATAAAAATGTTTAGCCAACAAAGAGTTAGCCAGCAAGCTGAAGGGAACTCTGCTTCCTGTTCTTGTAGCAATAACAATGTACAAAGAGAGAACATGCAACAGAAACATTTTCCATTGTTCCAAAGAAAAATGACTGACCAACAGAAAAAAGAAGATGACTAGAAACATCAAGAGTACCTATGATTTGAGTCAGACTCCAGTGATGGGTGGTTGAGATAACAGGACGAAAACCATCAGTAATACATTGGGAGATAAATGGAAGAACTGTGAAGTATAATTTTCATTAGATGCAGTCTAAACATGAGAACTGTGGTTTTGCAAGAACAGGCTAAAAAGACGGGAGTTTGTTGATTGTGTTAAACAGGTGGGAGGACTCTAAAGCATAATACCCATTATCATAAATGTTTAGAAAGATAATGAAGGGACTGAGAAAGTAATCATAAGTAAAAAAAAAAAAAAAAAGGTTTCTGTTCTTAGGAATATGTGCACTTCAAGTTGTACTGCAGAGCAGTACTGTATAGTATGCAGAGGTATTTAAAATGTGAGGTTGGAGGAGTCTTATCAATGATTGCTATTTATACTAGTGATATTAAAGTAAAACGTGCTTTTTCTTGACTATAATGTAGCTAGTGTTTAAATGCAACAAAATAAAAGCTGTATACAAGCAATGTAATGTTTCGAGCTCAGGGTAGGTAAAATAGTGTATCTCATATGAAATGTATGTTAAAATGGGTTTATGCCAGATTATCAAGTTTTTAGAAACTTGAACTTCATATAGTTGTAACCATATATTAAATTTTCTGAAAACTCAAATGAAACAAAACAACAAAAATTTACATTTTTGCAGGGGGGAGGGGCAAGCCCACCTGCACCCCCACACCCCTTGCAAATTATATATACCAACTCTGAGATCACACTACAGAGGGAAGAAGGGTAAAATCCCTGACCCTCACTGTACTGTGACAAATGCTTTGAGTTTTCAGAAAGTCCAACATATAGTCCCAACCATATGAAATTTGAATTTCCAAAAACTCAATAATCTGACATAAACCCATTAAAATATAATGATTTCCAGTTTGATACAATTGGAAGCATATTAATGTTCTCATTTACAATGTAGACAAGGAAACAAGCTAAAAAATGAAAACATTAAAAAATTATACTTTCTAACATATGAAAAGAGTTTTTTATTGTATTTATCAAAGCTATTAGCTGATTTTTATATTGGCAAATGTCTGTATTTATTGATGGTGACTCTACATATGCAGGCAATTAATCAGGAAATGATTAAACAATGTGTAATGAGTCATTTGTATAACAAACATTATAATCAGTATTTACAGAAAAAAGTGGCAAGAAGTACAGTGAAAAAAATAAGTGTGAATACTTTTGCAAGTAGTTGTTTAACCAGCAGTCTTGGTACTACAATATTAAATATAACTATGCACAATTTACTTTATTCATTTAAGGGTAGACAGTGCCCTTTTTCCTAAGTCTAAAAGGCAGACAACTGACAGCATGCAAGGTGCTTTTCACATCTGGGAGAGAAACGAAGACAGGGTAAGGACAGATGGTATCTGCCCAACCGGGAGCAGAGGCTCCAGCATGCACTTCTACAATAATTAAACCTAACTTTAGAATGCAATAAACCTATGGATGTTGCTGTCTATTTGGGGCAAGTGTCCCTAAATAGAGGAGTAACTTCCTTCCTTGTGTGCGTGTTGTTAGCTAAAAGAGTTGAGAGATTTGAAAATGCTTTTATTTTTACTTTTTTTTGTTTCTTGATTGTTTTTATTGGAGCAAAAACATTGCTCAAATAAGACGTGGGTTTAAACAGAGGGAAGATGTAGCAACTGCATATGATAATCAGCCTGCAAAGCATAACTGTGTACATGTAAGCTGCAAGTTGGAAGTATACATTCAAAACAGCTGACCTACAGAATATGTGAAAGCACTAGCTTTTTATCAGAATGGCTACCTTTTCAAATTTAGCAAGGACTGTAAATGGAATTGCAGGTACACATAAAAAGCAAAGAGAAAAAATATAAATTAAGAAATGTAGGGTATATGAGGCACATCTGTATAGAAATAAGCATGCTAATTTGATGAAGAAAGGGATTCAGGATGAACATCCAGCACAGTATCAGAGACAAAAAAGGGGGCAATAACACTGACTGACAGGAGTTCCAACAGTGATAGAAAGGGAAAACGACAATGGCTGATTTGGGGTAATAATGAGTTACTGGCAGGGAAGGAGTGTTACACTGGCATGTATTTATATTCCACCCAAAGCTATTATTATGGAGCTTAAGATAATTTTGTGAGAAATGCTCGTCTTTCAGATGGGAATATTATTTATGGGTGGAGACTGGAACCTGATTTGCAATAGTGAAGAAGTATCATGAGGACATAGAAGGGAAAATACAACAAAAAGGGATAGATTTCTGAAGAAATAGAGAATATTTGGAATGGATGATGTGAATTTAGTAGCTGATAACAGAAAGTAGAAAGAACTGTTGCCAAACTTAGGGAGCCTCTGACAAAAAAAGTAATCGGAGGTCGTGTACAAGTATAAGAGACATTTTGAAAATTGTGTGAAGATGTGTATAAAGCACATGAAAGAGGAAACTGAGAAAATGCACAAATGGTAATATTTATGAAAGACATAAGAATGCCACGTTTAGAGAAAGATGAGGTTCAAGAATTAATAGTTATATTACTAAAGGAAAACATAAAAATAATGATGTATAATCAATCAACAGGAAAGTCTCCAGGATGAAATGGTATCCATGTGGAAGTTTGCAGGTTAGGAGGTAAGAAAGTGAGAGGAACTCTGGACAGTTTTGCTTAAAAAAAGTTTTGTACTTGTGATGGGCCCCACACTGGGCCAGTAATCAAGGAACCTGAAACCTCACCACTGACACTGGAGAGGGATGTTCACTTGGAATACCAATGGATACAGTTAATATTTCCAGATGCAGACCTCTCTGCATCAAGCACAATTTCCCTTAAGAGCACTCAGGGAACACGCTCAGCCTGGGGACTGGTTCCTCTCTATCTGTCCAGGCCCCCAATAAGACTCCCCACTGGCGGAGCTTAGAGTTGAGTTCCAAGCTAAGTCCTCCCATACCCACTGTGTAAAACCAGTGCTTTGTCTCCCTGCTCCAAACAGCTGACACACACACACACACCTTAAGATTTGATTTGCACACACACACACAGACACACAGACACACCTGGGAAAGGCTGGCATAGATTCACCTGCTGTGTCCGCTTCTGCCCAGACTACAAGGTAGTTATCACTGCCAAAAGAACCCTGCCAGCTACTTTAAGGCTGTTACAAGGGTACTCAATTATACTGAGTGAAATTAATAATACCACAAACTGTGATGTTGACCAAACAGCAAGGCTTTCAGGAGTGGCCAGAGTTATCACCAAATAAATATGTGCAAGTACTTTCAAAACTTGAACAAGAAAATACTAAATATCTATTTACAGTAAACACCACAGTTTCAGTCACAGGGAATATTACAAATAACACAGATGGAAAGTTTCACACAGTTATAGAAAAACAGTATTTAGCTAATCTCATTATCTATTTCTGACTGACTAAAAGAATTACTGTTCCTACTTACTGAATAGAGCAAGGTAAGATGGGTGAGTGGTCCTTGTTGTCAGATCCAAGACAGAATACAGAATGCTGTTGAGACTTCAGTCTCCTCTAATATTAAAACATTATTTCTGTGCAGAATGACATCACATACATCTGGTCATTTGACTTTGTTTCCTGCACTGTCCCCATCACTAGAAGCTACCAGGGTTTAGCACCTATGAGCTACCATACAAACAGCTATAGCTTTGCTCAGATGTGGTGCAGGTGTTGGAAGTCATAAAACCATAAAACCATTTCACTCTTCCTACAGGTGTTACCAACTATTCTCTAGCACAGAGACTGCATCTCTGGCTCCATTCTCCAAAAATGTGGGATAACATCTTTATAGCTTAACCCATAAAATAATTTAATTTCAAGAACATTTTGCAAAGTCAGGTGGATTAAGATTAACCTCTTCACTTTCAGTATATGCTGTTACAAGGTATACATTTGACCAGTTATAATAATGCATGTACATCTCTTTCCCTTCCAGCAGGGCAAACTGTTGATATATTTTAACACAAGCAAACCTCACAAATAAATTTTCAGAACAAGCATCTGTACAAATAAGTTTGATAGACAAATGACATATAATTATTTACAAAATTCCAGCTAGCTGTGCTGATATATGTTACAAATCCACTGCCCTATTTCTTCTGGCATGGCTGGCAGTACCTCCCATCATCACAGTACTTATTTCTCCTCGACTGATGGGTTTGGATCCAAGGCATTGGATCCGACTCAGCAGTTGTAAAAGCTTGTGACAATCCAGAACTCTCACGCTTCTCCCTTACCCACTTGCATCCTCCCCATTAACTCAGATCTTGTTTGCAAGCAGTAAAGAAAAATGTACTCTTAGAACTTAAACATATATGTGTATAATTCAAAGAGAGAGTCTCAAAGAGGAAGAGGCAATACCACATCTGGAACTGGTAGAGTTGTAAGGATATAACCAAATTGTTATATCCTCTTGCTCTTCTAGAATAAACCTAACAAGTTTGGGGGTTGGTGGTAGAGGAGTTGAGGAGGAATGAAAACTGACACCAAAGATGGAATGTTATGGTAAGTACATAACTTTTTTATCTGATGTTGTCAATTTTCATTCTGACCTTGACTGATGGGAGAGAGTCCCCAGCTACTTAGAATCCTTGGAGGATTCAAGGAAGGATATTTCTGAGTACCACCAAGATAAAAGATGCCCTACTTTTGGACATCAGAAAGAGCTTATAATAAGAGATAAAAGTATGAGGGAATGTCCAAGCTGCTGCTGCTGAACAAATATCACGCATGGAAGTTCTTGAGTGGAAAACTGAAGAGGTAGCTACAGCGCTGGTAGAATGAACCCGTACTTTGTAAGGCAAAGTTATTCCTGACTTGTTATAAATAAAGAAAATACAGTCAGTAAGCCATTTAGCTAAGGTGACTTTAAATACAGGTGTGCCCAAGTTTCAAGTCAGCAAAGGATGCAAACAATTTATTTATTTTATTTATTTAACATTTGTTTACCGGGAAAGTCCAATTGGACACAACTCCTTTTTCAGCAGAGGCCCGGGGACAAAACTCCATGAGTAACAGTAAATTGTCATGCACGCATTACAATAATCAATAAAGTATAAAGTAAACAAAATGTAGTATACATAGCATGCAAATATGTTACATCTTGACAACAAAACCTAGGCTTTGAACATAGCTAGTACTATTTGTAGGTATGACTTATGTCAAGATATAAGGTTAAGACAGGTCAGTAAGAACAAAGGATTAAACACCGGGGGAGATGTTGGATATATTTTGGGTATACTGTGATGTATCACAGCGCTTATGATGGGTTAGTACAGGAACATAGCCACTTATTTTTTAGATAAGCTTTAAGTAATGGCTTAAAGTGGTTAGTGGATGATATTGAGAGAAAGGAGTTAGGAAGGGAGTTCCATATACGAGATATATAGTTGGAAAATAAAGATTCTCCTGCAGTGTTGTTGGCCTTGGAGACGGTGAGTCAGTTCTTGTTGTTAGAGCAAAGTGGTCTGCTGGAACTGTAAGTAAGAATGAGATTTTGTAGTGCAGGGGTTCTAGTTGGTTGTGTTACAGTTTTGTGAGCTACAGAGAGTTGGTTGTAAAGAATAATGTTGGGAAGCTCAAGCCAGTCTAGTATTCTTAAAGCTGTTCAAACCACAGAAAGAACACCAAACGAATAAAAAATAAATAAAAGAGCTGCACCAGAATCCAATATGGTCGATTTATTGAGCGCCTTCGTTTTTCATTGAAAACTTCTTCAGAATACAAATACATCAAAAACACTGACCCTACTTATACCTCTCCACTTAATTAGCTTAATGAGAAAAATCTTTGTACCAATAATTGATTAACTAAAAGGTACATACCTCTTAAAAATGCATACAACATATATAGAACATAAAATAACTACAAATATTGGAATATAACTTGCATAATATATACACACACATACTAAAATCATACAATATACATTTTAGGAAATCTTGAATTAAATAAAACCTTCAGCTTTTAATCTAGGGATAGAACTTAAGGAAATAGTACTATTTAAACCTGGGTGCTCAGTGGCATTGGATCTAATTTGCCACCTTAGTTCTCTTAGTTCTAAAAAATCATTGAGCGGACCCCCTCTGTCCCCCAATGATACTTGCTCTAAAATCGTAAACTTAAAACTGTGTCCTCATTTTTATGAACATGTACTGCCAAAGCATTTTTCGTGTCTTGTCTATTGATGTCATAGAAATGTTGGTAAACCCTGCTCCTAAGGGTATTGATGGTTTTCCCTATGTAAAAACCTGGGTACTTTGTGAACTGGGCAAGGTAAACTATTGCCTTACTACTACAGGAAAATTTCTTCCTGAGGACATGTTTACCATAATTTGGTAATGCTACCTCGGTGCCTTCAATAATAAATTTACATTGTAAGCAGAAGCCACATTTTAACATACCACCCATATCCGTATTAATTTTATGTGTTCTCTCAAGCACATTTTTAAAAGTGAAATCCTTTTTACATACAATTTTAGGGAATGTCCCCACTAGGTCCACATAGTCTTTACTGGTATTAAACAAGTTCCAGTTGTGTTGTATAATTTCACTAATATCTGAAAATTGCTTATTATAGCTAAAAATAGCTGATTTTTTAAAAAATGTAGCTTCAGACCTTGGCGCATTATCATGTATATCACTTCCCTTTCCAAGTAGTGGTATGAAATTATCCCTTTGCCTCTTAGCAACAACCTCTTGTAATATATTATCTACAAAGACATGGGGATAACCTCTTTGTGTAAGCACCCCTTTCAACACATGAATTTGATGTAAAAAAATCATCCTACTGAGATACCATCCTTGCTAACCGAACACCCTGTCCTTTTACCAAAGATTTTTTTCTGATGTAATGGATGAAAACTGTCAAAATGTAGGAGGGTGTTGGAATAGGTGGGCTTTCTAAAAATAGTTGTTTTAAAGCCCTTATCATCTCTGTCCTTACTGATAGTAATATCCAAATAGTTTATTGCCTCATGTCCTATTGTGTGGGTCAAATCCAAAAAATCAGTGCTGTCCTTGATGAAGGCCAAAAACCTTTAATTCTTCTTCGTCACCATTCTAAAAAATAATTATGTTGTCCAAATAACGACCATAATATTTCCAATGTTTTGCAAAATTGCTGCTAAAGACAAATTCTGTTTCCCAAAATGTTAAAACTACATTAGCAAAAATGGGGTACAAATGGCCCCCATTGCCACCCCCTTACATTATTTAAAGAGCTGTTCCTCAAATACAATTATATTGGTGTCTAGAACCAGTTCCATAAGTGATCTGAGGGTCAAGATACTTTCATGACTAATATGTGTCTGTTGACAGAGAAAAAGATAAAACCACTCAATACCTACATCATGAGGAATTAGAGAAAATAAATCCCTAACATCGATGGTAACGAAAAGAAGTCCATCCTCGTACATATTCCTGTTAATTTTGCAAAGGAAATCTCAAGAGTCTTTAACAATCTATGAACATTCTTTAAGTGCAGATTTCAGTTGTGTGTCTATAAACTTGGCAATAAAATAGGTCTTGGATGCTTTTGCGTCAACTATTGGTCTAAGGGGGGGCGGTTTCTAAGTCCTTATGTATCTTTGGTATACCAAAGATTGTGGGAATTTTTGGGTATTTTACTTCCATAAACTGATACTCATCAAGACTAATTTGTCTGTTCAATGTAAGCTCATCTAACATGATGTCAACTTTTCTGTACAAAATATTCTTTTCGTTCAGGCTTAAAGCTGTACAATGATGTGTTCTATATGGACAGTCAGATGCAAACTTTGCAATTTTATTACAACATGCTTCTAACTTAGATAAGTCAGGTTTCCTTAGATTAGTTTAAATTGGAGAAGCATATAGCAGAGTGGAGAGCAGATGGGTTTGTGCTAATGTAATTTTGGCCAATGTGGTCAGGAACCTTTTGTACCTATATATACTTCCAAGTTTCTTATGGACTTTTTTTATAGTTAGGGAGATATGCAAGTCATATTTTAGGGTATTGTCTATTTCCACTCCAAGAAGCTTTGTATGGGTTGTCGGGAAGATCACAGTATTGTTTTTGGCTATTATGCTAAATGTTGGGCATGAGATAGATGTCTTGTTAGGCTGGAAGAGTAATAATTTAGTTTTGTTTGGGTTCAGGATTAGATGGGCATTGGCTAACCATGTTTCAACAGAAGTGAAAGATTCCTGTGTTTGAGAATGAAGAGTTGATAGAGAAGTGGCAGCACAGATAAGTGTTGAATCATTTGCATACTGTATTATAGAGCCTCAAGATGCACGCACTCGAGACTCTCCTCAGTATGGAGAATATCGATATCTGTGCAGTAACAGAAACCTGGTTCAAGGCTCCCGAGAGCACCCCAGCACTATCGGGCTATACTTCATACCATGCTTTCCGGCCCCAAAACTCGGACCGAACCACAAAAGGAGGGGGAGTATCCATATTTATCAAAGATACCCGCACATCCAGGCTAGTGGCACTGCACGAAGCTTTGGAGACCATCCATGTGCAACTAACAGTGGGCAAAACTGCCTTTCAGTTCGTAGCCTGCTACAGACCACCCTCCCAAACACAGGAACGTCACTCGGCTTTCCTGAGAACACTGGAGAACAGAAGGTCTCTCCAAACACTATTATATTGGGTGACTTCAACTACCCAAACATCGATTGTGAAAACTACTCAAGCCCAAACACCCTCGCCCAACGGTTCCTAGAATTTATAAACTCAAATGCTATGGAACAACTGTTCACCACTCCCACAAGAGGGGAAAACATACTGGATCTGGTCATCACCAACATGCGGTCTCTATATTCCACACCAGAGGTATACCACTCATTGGTATGATCAGACCATAAACAAATCTCACTGGACATCCATATTCCGTCCCCACCTCTAGCCAAGGAAACCACGGTGAAGAACTTCTCAAAAGCAAACTTCACACTTCTCAAAACTGAGGTGGAATCATTCAAAGCCCCCGGGTCAGTGGACAATACGGCCCAAAATGCAGAATCCTTTACAAAAGCATTCTATGGACAGCTACAGGAATGCATGGAGCATGCTATCCTAAATAAAACTAAGACTCACTCCTCCAAAGGCAGGAGACCTGTCTGGTGGACCCCCGGCCATAAATAAGCTATACAACAGAAGGAGAAAGCTACTACATGACAGAGCAAAATCTCAAAAAGGGAAGGCATCACTGATCAGTAGTAGCAAGAAACTACAATCCCTCATAAAATATTCTAAGGCCAGCTTTGAAAGAAAAATTGCACAAGACACTAAAGATAATCACAAGGCCTTCTTTAGTTATGTCAGAAACCTGGGAGGCAACTCCCAGATATGCTCGGAGTTAGTACAAAATGACAAAAAATTCACTGAACCCACAGACATTGCCCACATCCTGGCAGAAAGGTTCAGTGCAAACTTCTCCCCCCTTCCCTCCCAAAAGAGCAAATGTCTATCCCAACAAAGCGTAGCCTTCCTGAGATTACAGATGCACAGGTGAGAGCTGCCCTCTCCAAAGCTAAAAACACAGCATCAGTGGGACAAGACGGTGTCCCGGGCTGCATCTTACACAAGCTCCAAGAAGAACTAAACCCTCATATAAAGTCACTCTTCAATCGCAGCCTTACTACAGGATATGTTCCCAAGGAATGGCGTACAGCAACAGTGGTCCCACTCCACAAAGGTGGTGCCACAACAGACCTCGGAAACTATCACCCTATAAGCCTGACTAGCCTGGTCTGCAAAGCTATGGAGCGTATCATCATGGAAATCATAAACAAAGACATTGGGAACCTCCAGACACTGGATCCTACCCAATTCGGCTTCGTTAAGGGCAGATCTTGCCTCTTGAACCTGGTCGACTTCTTAGAAAAAGTTACCAAAGCCATAGATGATGGGAAGGTAGTCCATACAGCCTACCTGGACCGTGCAAAGGCCTTTGACACAATACCCCACTCGGGCATCATAAATAAGCTCACCAGCTTAAATATCAACCCCTATATGTCACAAGATGGGTTGCAAACTGGCTCAGGGCTAGAACCCACATGGTCAGAATAGCAGGTGCCATGTCAGACTCTAAACCAGTTACAAGTGATGTCCCACAAGGCTCAGTCCTGGGACCTCTCTTGTTCGGTATATATTTCTCTGAGGTACAGGCTAACACGGGTGGACTATGGCTGACCAAGTTCGCAGATGACTGCAAACTGGGTGCTATAATCGACTCCTCGAAAGACACAAGCATCCTCCGAAAGGGTCTCACAGAGACGGATAACTGGTGCCAGAGCCATGGCCTAAAGCTAAATGCCAAAAAGTGCATAGTCATCCCCTTTGGAAAAAACAAAGTGCCCACAAATTACCACATAGGTGGTAGTCCATTAAGTACGGAAGTAGTAATTAGGGACTTGGTGACCCAAGTAGATAACAATCTCTCCTTTGACAATCATGTTGCCAAAGTGGTTAGAAAGACCTTCTATATAGCCCACCTTATCATGAAAGGGTTCACATCTAGATCAAGAGAGGTCATTGTGCCCCTCCACTCATCACTTATCAGGCCCATAATTGAGTACAATGCCCCATTTGGGATGTACCTTACCCGACACCTTCAGCAACTGGAAAGACCCCAAAAGTATCTCACCAAGAGGATCAAGGGGCTCAAACAGATGCCCTATGCAGTTCGGCTAAAGAAACTCTAGCTCTACTCAGTTGCGTACCGCCTACTCAGAGGCGATCTGTGTCTGATGTATAAAGCCATGTCCAACCCAGAATTAATGGACATGCTTCAACTCAGGAAATCTAAATCCCTTAGAGCTACACGCTCCAGGGACTTGAACCTCAGCACAGAAATAAATTGGACATGCTGGAGGGACAGATTCATACCCCAAAGGCTCCCCTCACTCTGGAACAAAATCCCAATCCATGTCAGGCAGAGCCCCTCACTGACCCTCTTCAAGAGAAATCTTGATGAATGGATGGGAGATTGTAAGTTTACCCCTGGGATCTCTTCTGTGTCGCTGCTAAACAGAGGTACAGTAAACAAACCTTAAAAGGGCTACCTTCTGTGACCTACTATACAGAGGCACAGTCAACTAATCTAAAAGGGTGGTGAAAGCCAAACACACTCTGGCTAGGCTTATAAATGCCCTAGGGCAGATAGCCTAGTATCAACCTATGAACCTATGTGGAGTAGCTATGTGTGGATTATTAGTAAAGAGGGAGAAAAGGAGAGGGCCCAAGACAGATCCTTGGGGGACACCAATGGATAAAGGAAGGCATGGAGGTAGGTCACCCTGACATACAGGAAACAACAGAAAGGAACTGCTAAAAAACTCCAAACTCGACTGATTCAGCAGAAAAACGGATGTAGCCCCACACCACTGTAGAGTCCAGTACTCGAGACAAAAGGTTCAGGACAAACGTTTATTCCAAAACACACAGTTCTCCAAACATATAAACGCCTTAGTTAAAACAACACACTGCGTTTTCGTTCCCAATAGACTTCATCAGAAAAAACCAATGCATCCAATACTATGCTTATTTATATACCTATCAATTAATTATGGTTTATTAATAATTATGGTTTATTAATTGATAGGTATATAAATAAGCATAGTATTGGATGCATTGTTTTTTTCTGATGAAGTCTATTGGGAACGAAAACGCAGTGTGTTGTTTTAACTAAGGCGTTTATATGTTTGGAGAACTGTGTGTTTTGGAATAAACGTTTGTCCTGAACCTTTTGTCTCGAGTACTGGACTCTACAGTGGTGTGGGGCTACATCCGTTTTTCTGCTGAATCACCCTGACATACAACAGATTGTTGATGGCTTGGAAATGCTTACATAGATTTGCTATACCCCAAGTAGACTTCAGATAATTTTTCCTCAGGTAGACAGCAAATGTTGGAGGTGTGACAGGGAAGAAATAAGTAACTGGGAATATATTTTCTGGGTATTCAGTGAGTTGGCGGACTTTAAGGGATCCCCTGCGGGATGGACTGTTGGAGATGCTGGATGGGCAGACTGGTGTGACGAGGGAGATGATTTTTTGAGCTATGATACAGAATCAGAACTGCCTACACTCGGTGAGGCCTTGCTGTCTCTAATTATGGTGGCTGCCAAAAAAGCAATTACTAGAAAATGGAAATCAAAATCTAAACCAACTATATTAGAAGTAGTGAATATAGTAAAAGAGATAAAACAAATGGAAATGAAATCTTTAGAAAAAGACAGGAGCAAACTACAGAGGAAAACATGGGAATTGTGGGAACAATACATATAGGGGAGGAATGAGGTTTAAAATAAGGCAGAACCTAAATGGGCTATGTAATGTTTGAATGAAAATGATTGGGTAGATAATGTTTGCAACTGGGAGTGTGTCAGTATGATTTATAAATTAAAATGCTTGCAACTAGGAGTGTGTTGGTGTGGTTTGTTTTCATTTATACATATAAATGTATGACTGCTTATGTTTTAAGTGATGGTTTAATAAAGATGTTTCTTGTTTAAAAAAAGGGGGCATGAAATAAATAATGTATGTAATGTTGCTTAGGTTATATGATATGTAGTAATATATGTGAAGTAAAATGTTTGCTAGCTTTATACTGTCAATACAATTTGATTACTTTTAAATAAATGTAAATGTGTCTATGTCACAAATGATAATTCATTAAAGGTGTTTAAAAAAAAAAGAACAGTGACGATCCAGAGGGGTACAGAATGTACAAAAACACTGCTATTGTTGGTGGGTCCTGATGCAGCAAAAACATTTAATAGAGTCATCTGGGATTTCATGAGTACAGTGATGGAAGCATTTACATTCACTGACAGAGTAACAGGGTTAATAAGGAGGATATATGAAGGAGCAGAAACAAAAATTAAAGTAGAAGTGTTCCTCTAGAATAAGCTGTTTGAACAGAGGAACTAGATAGGGGTGTTCTCTTCCACTTTTCTTATTTTCTCTATATTTAAAGCCAATGGCAAAGAAAATAAGAGACTCACAAATGCAAGCATATATCTGGCATAGTGAACAGGAAAAGTTAAAAGTTGGCTTTGTTTGCAAATTAAATCATTATGTACTTGATAAAATCAGAAACGGACATTTTGGTTTTGTGGAATATTTTGAAGCAGTTTCAAATATTTTAGGTTATAAAATTAATGAAGATAAAACAAAGGTAAGAGCAGTAAACTATTTACTCAAACATGAATTGGTTTAGCAATACCCATATTTATGTTGACATGATAAGATGAAACATTTAGGCATATGGATTAAAAGGATTACGTTACAGCAGCTAAGGCTAAGTGGGAAGAGACTAAAAAGACAACACAAAAACTGAGAAACTGGAAGCTCTTGGTTGTGGATATGGATAGTAAGATACAAACTGTGAGAATGTTTTTATATACAAGTCAATCATATTTTCATTAACCAAAGAGTTGTGGATAATAACTAATAGAGTTGAAGAAATTTATTTGCAAGTGGGATAGGGCAAGAGTTAAGTGAGATAAGTCAATCCTCCCATACAGCAAGATGATTTAGGATTGCCGGATTTAATGTATTTAGAGCTAAGCAATTAAGGCTTATACATATAACAGAAGCTCAAGGTAATAAATCAAAGTGGAAAGGGATGATGATGAAAAAGAGGGAAGGTTGAGAAATAAGGAGAGTGTGGGATTTTTTATTCAGATCCCTAAGGAAAATATAACAATAACCATATGGAGTATTATATTCATAAATTAGCAAAAGGTATTCAAATAACTAAGCCAGCACAAGAAAGGAAAAGGGAGATTTGCCAATAGGGATGACTAAGTAGGATATAGAAAATAAACAAGAAAGGTCTGGAATTTAATGAAGAAAATTGGCAAATGAACCAAGGTATTGGGAGCAAATAACTACAGAGGGAAATGTAATATAGTAGTATGAGAAGAAGCAAGCAGACATTTGAACTGCAGGTCAGATATTGCCTTTCTTACCAGGGATATAATCACACTACAGGCAAAGGGAACAGGATAGATGAGTGTGAAGTGAAACATCAATTCTGGTTGATTTTTTAGCCGAGTTTAGAACAGAAGTTACTGTTAAAAAGGGGATAATTATTAGGGCATTTAAAATATTGCACAACTCTAAGAATCAATCAGAAGTTAGAAAGGGTTGGGAAATGAGACTGAAAAGGCAATTTACAAACGAACAATGGAAATATACCAGCAGGGCTCCCAATTATGTGACCAAGTCCAGAAGGTTTAGGATTTATGTGTGTAACCTTTTGCATAGATATTTTATAGCCCAAGCAGATTTTACAGAATTTTTCTTAGGGAGACAGCAAATGCTGTAGCTATGATGGAAAAGACAGAGTTACCTAGAAACACGTTTTTGGAAGTTTAATGAGATGGCAGACTTGAAAAATTTCCGACAGAACTCTGTTAGAAATAATGGGGGAGTAAATATTAATGAAACATTCTTTTGAGCTGGGGCAAGGGATATGAATTGCCTATATATAATAAGGCTTTATTAAGTTTAAATATACTTACGGCTAAAAAATCATGAAAATTAAAATCTAAACAAACTAAAACTGAACTACTGAATATTGTAAAGAAGATAAAAGAAGTAGAAATAGGAACTTTATAAAATGGAAGTAGAATTTGTAGGTACAATACATACATACATAATGATTAAGAGGAGGAGTGAAGTTTGAGGGAAGGCAGACATTCAGAAATGTATGTAATGCTTGTATTACAAAAATAAATAAATAAATATCTAGCTTAGGTTCATAGGTTCATACTAGGCTATCTGCCCTAGGGCATTTATAAGCCTAGCCAGAGTGTGTTTGGCTTTCGCCACCCATTTTAAATGAATTTT
Source organism: Protopterus annectens (assembly GCF_019279795.1). Taxonomy (NCBI): domain Eukaryota; kingdom Metazoa; phylum Chordata; order Ceratodontiformes; family Protopteridae; genus Protopterus; species Protopterus annectens. Next base: position 614,297,522 of record NC_056725.1, read on the forward strand.
GCTATGCCCTTTTTCGAGGTTAGTATACTGTGTCTCTGTCTAACAGTGACACAGAAGTGATACCCGGGGTAAACCTACTATCTCCCATCCACTTATCAAGATTCCTCTTGAAGAGAGTCAATGAGGGACTCTGCCTAACCTGGACTGGGATTTTATTCCAGAGTGAAGGGAGCCTCTGGGTTATGAATCTGTCCCTCCAGCATGTCCTATTTATTTCAGTGCTGAGGTTCAAGTCTCTCGAGCGCGTAGCTCTATGGGATTTGGATTTTCTGAGGTGCAGCATGTCCATTAATTCCGGGTTGGACATGGCTTTATACGTCAGGCACAGATCGCCTCTGAGCAGGCGGTATGCCACTGAGTAGAGTTGGAGTTTCTTTAACCGGGCAGCATATGGCATCTGTTTGAGCCCTTTGATCCTCTTGGTGAGGTACTTTTGGGGTCTTTCCAGTTGCTGCAGTTGTCTGGTAAGGGACATCCCAAAAGAGGCATTGTACTCAATTATGGGCCTGATGAGGGATGAGTAAAGAGGCACGATGACCTCCCTGATCTAGATGTGAATCCCTTCATGATTAGGTGGGCTATATAAAATGTTTTTCTAACCACTTTGGCCACGTGGTTGTCAAATGAGAGATTGCTATCAACTTCGGTCCCCAGGACTCTAATTACTTCTTCCGTACTTAATGGATTACCACCTATGTAGTAATTTGTGGGCACTTTGTTTTTGCCAAAGGGGATGACTATACACTTTTTGGCGTTTAGCTTGAGGCCATGGCTCTGGCACCAGTTGTCTGTTTCTATGAGGCCCTTTTGTAGGATGCTTGTGTCGGCTAGTTTGCAGTCATCTGCGAACTTGGTCAGCCACAGTCCTTCCGTGTTAGCCTGTACCTCCGAGAAATATATACCGAACAAGAGAGGTCCCAGGACTGAGCCTTGTGGAACGCCACTTGTAACTGGTTTGGAGTCTGACATGGCTCCAGCAATTCTAACCATGTGGGTTCTGTCCTTGAGCCAGTTTGCAACCCATCTAGTGACATAGGGGTTTATATTTAAGCTGGTGAGCTTATCTATAATGCCCGAGTGGGGTATTGTATCGAAGGCTTTTGCAAGGTCCAGGTAGGCTGTGTGTACCACCTTCCCCTCGTCAATGCCCTTGGTGACTGTTTCAAAGAAATCGACCGGCTTTAAGAGGCAGGATCTGCCCTTAACAAAGCCGAACTGGGTAGGATCCAGTGTCTGTAGGTCCCCAATACCTTTATTTATGAGGTCCATGATGATCCTTTCCATAGCTTTGCAGACCAAGCTAGTCAAGCTTATGGGGCGATAGTTTCCAGGATCCGTTGAGGCACCACCTTTGTGGAGAGGGACCACTGTTGCTGTACGCCACTCTTTGGGTACATATCCTGTAGTAAGGCTGAGATTGAACAGTAGTTTTATGTTTGGGTTTAGCTCTTGGAGTTCATGTAGGATGCAGCCCGGGACACCGTCTGGTCCCACTGATACTGTTTTTTTGCTTTGGAGAGGGCGGCTCTTACCTGAGCATCTGAGATGTCAGGGGTCAGCACTCTGCTGGGATAGATATTTGCCCTTTTGGTGGGGAAGGGGAGTTTGCGCTGAACCTGTCAGCTAGGAATTTGGCAATGTCTGTGGGTTTGGTGTATTTTTTGTAATTTTGGACTAATTCTGAGCATATCTGGGAATTCCCACCCAGGTTCCTAACATAACTAAAGAAAGCCTTGTGATTATCCTTAGTGTCCTGTGCAATTTTTCTCTCGAAGCTGGCCTTAGACTATTTTATGAGTGCCCGTAGTTTTTTGCTAATACTGATCAGAGATGCCTTCCCTTTTTGGGATTTTGCTCTATCATGTAGTAGCTTCCTCCTTCTATTGTATAGTTTGTTTATGGCTGGGGTCCACCAGATAGGACGCCTAACTTTGGAGGATTGGGTCTTGGTTTTACTTGGAATTGCATGATCCATGCATTCCTGAAGGTGTTCATAGAATGCGTTTATAAAGGATTCTGCAGTCTGGGCCGTATTTTCCACAGGCACAGGGGCTTTGAAGGATTCCACCTCGGTTTTGAGGAGTGTGAAATTTGCTTTAGAGAAGTTTTTCACTATGGTTTTCTGGACAGGGGCTGGGGTCGGGATGTGACTATTTAGTGAGATTAGTTTATGGTCTGATCTTACCAGTGAGGGATACACTTCTGGTCTGGAGCATAGAGTCCCCATGTTGGTGATGATCAGGTCCAGTATGTTTTCCCCTCTTGTGGGAGTGGCAACAAGTTGTTCCACAGCATTTGAGTTTATAAATTCTAGGAACCTTTGGGCTAGGGTGTTGGAGCTAGAGTAATGCTCCCAGTCTATGTTAGGGTAGTTGAAGTCGCCTAATATAATGGTGTTTGGAGAGACCTTCATATTTTCCAGTGTTCTCAGGAAGGCCGAGTGGGGTTCCTGGGTTTGGGAGGGTGGTCTGTAGCAGGCTATAAACTGGAAGGCAGTTTTACCCACTGTTAGTTGCACATGGATAGTCTCTGATGCTTCGTGCTGTGCCACCAACCTGGAGGTGTGGGTATCTTTGACAAATATTGATACTCCCCCTCCTTTTGTGGTTCGGTCCAAGGTTTGGGGCCGAAAAACATGGTATGAGGTATAACCTGGTAGTGCTGGGGTGCTCTCGGGAGCCTTGAACCAGGTTTCTGTTACTGCACAGATATCGATGTTCTCCATGCTAAGGAGAGTTTCGAGTGCGTGCATCTTGAGGTTTAGACTTCTGGCGTTGAGTAGCATTACTCTTAGTTTCTTATCCTTCGTGATACCTACGGAGGTGGGTTTGTCTTTTGAGCCTTGCCTAAAAAAGTCACTATGGGGGTGGCAATAGCCTTTGCCAATATCCAAAAGCCCAGGGTTGACAGGTGCAAGCCGTCCCTAGCGAAGCATCGTGGCTTGTCAAACATGTCATCCCAGACAGACAGGCATTGGATCCCCTTTGAATGACACCAATACTTAAGCCAATTGTTGAAATTGATCATCTTGTCTTCATATTGTGGCATCATTCTTGGTGAGGGTAAGATGCTACTCAAGGTCAGGGTCATACCGGTCTGGGCTACATGCTCAGAGAGCTCCTCTATGTCTCTTTTCATGTAGTCCACGGAGGTATGTCTCAGGTCATTCACACCAGCATGGACAATGACTGAGTCATATTTGTACTTGCCTTGGAGTGACCTGAGTGCTTGTGTTATGTGGCGGATCCTAGCCCCAACAGGCAGCTCACCATGACCTTCTCCTTGTTCAGCCTGGTGAGCGGGATGTCAGTGTGCCTGACGATACAGTCACCTATTACAAGTGTATCAGGCGTGTTGTTTAGCCTTAAGGGCTGTGACTGTTCGGCACACTGGCTTTGTGAGCTATGTGTTGCATGTGTTTTGTTTTGGGGTAGCGGTTGCTTGGGTGTCTGCTTTGGAGGTCTCTGCTGCTTAGGCAAATTTTTATTTAGAGCCTCCAAGTATGTTTTTGTGTGTTTATGTGTTTGGTTTGCTGTCATGGTAGGTCTATGTGAGACTGGAATTGTAGTGAGTGTGGTTTCCTTCTCCTCCTGACTGGTTACGCCAGTACTGAGTTCAGAGAGCTTAGCCTCCAGTTTGGCTATATGGTTGCATCTGTCACATGTGTTGGAATTTGTTGGGAGGAGGAGAGGGTTGTCTGTATACATGAGGCAGCTGTAGCATTGCCTCAAGATTCCCAGATTCACCAGATGGTGAAGAGGAGATTGACAACTGACCTTTGGACATGCTAGAATAGTATTGGGAATTCCTTTATAAGTGAAAAAAAGGGCCAATGGGGAACAAAGTACTCAAGGGGAGTTTGTGAGGGTGCAGTGCTTTTAATTTTTAGTGCTGACTTATATAATTGTTTTAGTGAGCAAGTGCCAGGCTTTAGAGTGGGAATAGGGTGTTTATTATGAGAACTAGATCAGTTCTAAGGGAAAAAGTGAAGAGCAGACTTTGTGGAGCCGAGAATGGTTTAAACCAAATTAAGCAATGCGCAAAATCGAGCAAAGCCGCGCTAAAGCGGGTTTTATACAGGGGGACTTGAAAGAGCTAGAAATTGGCCCAAAACGGCCAATAGACTACCAGATTCTTGTGCTGGGAACACTCCTCCAGGGATAGATAGGCTGCTCCAAGCTCCCCACTGCCACTGGTGAACAAAGAAGCCTCCCTTTATCCAAGAAAGGAAATGGGCAACACAGGAACTTTCCAAAAGTCCAGAATACAGCAAAGCCTGTATTTGGACTACTCTAGGTCAGAAAAGTCGGGAAACAACAATAATTATTTTTTTTTGCAACAAACAACAGGAAAATGCAATAAATATATAACACAGGCTAGCGCACTTGAGTGTGCAGCCTTAGCAGGTAAAAGCAACAAACAGGACAAACTTTAAAAGTGCAGGTGCAAAAACAACTTTAAACAGTTTAAAACAGTTCAAGATGCAGAAATACTTGCAGTTTAGCTAGATCGGACAGTCGCCCAGGTAGTAGCAGGAAAACAAACACTTTTATCAGGTTAGCAGTTGCTCTTTTAGCCTCTCTGCTGCTAGCACCACTCAGCAGGACCACAAGGAGCTTGGCTGAGTAGTAACAAGCGCAAAAACCGCGCCAAAGTGGGTTTTATACAGGGGGACTTGAAAGAGCTAATAATTGGCCCAAAACGGCCAATAGACTACCAGATTCTTGTGCTGGGAACACTCCTCCAGGGATAGATAGGCTGCTCCAAGCTCCCCACTGCCAATGGTGAACAAAGAAGTCTCCCTTTATCCAAGAAAGGAAATGGGCAACACAGGAACTACCAGATTCTTGTGCTGGGAACACTCCTCAAGGGATAGATAGGCTGCTCCAAGCTCCCCTCTGCCACTGGTGAACAAAGAAGCCTCCCTTTATCCAAGAAAGGAAATGGGCAAACAGGAACTTTCCAAAAGTCCAGAATACAGCAAAGCCTGTATTTGGACTACTATAGGTCAGGAAAGATGGGAAACAAGGATACATTTTTTTTTTCTTTTTTGCAACAAACAGCAGAAAAATGCAATAAATATGTAACACAGGCTAGCGCACTTGAGTGTGTAGCCTCAACAGGTAAATGCAACAAACAGGACAAACTTTAAATTACAAGCACAAAAGCGCGCTAAAGCTGGCTTTAAAGCAGGGGGTTAGAAAGAGAAAGGAAATGGCCCAAAATGGCCAATAAGCTACAGGTCACTGGGCTGGAACCACTCCTCAAGGGACATATAGGCTGCTCAGAGCTCCCCACTCTCACTGGTGAACAAAGAAGCTTCCTCCTATCCAAATAAGGATATGGGCAACACAGGAACTATGACACAGCCCAGAGATCAGCAATACCTGAAGACTGGACTATTCTAGTTCAGTAAAGGCGGGAAACAAGGATTTTTTTATATTTTTTTATTTTTTTTTTACAAAGTAGCAGAAATTAGGTACAGAAACACAGTAAATGCTTTAATTTGGCTAGCACACTTGAGTGTGTAGCCTACCAGTTAAACTACGCAAAAACAAACTTTAAAAGTGCAAAAAACTCAGAAATATGGGCAGGAATGCAATAAAACAACTTTGCAGAGCTTATTTAGTTAAAGAAACAGAGAAGTGTATACATACAGAAAAGCAGCTAAAACACACAAACACTTCAGATGCAGTGCAACCTAGAGCACTTGAGTTGTAGCAGTATTAAGGCAATGAGCTAATGACACTAGACTGGGAGGAGTGTCACAGATCAGATTTACAGTAGGGGCGGGCAAATGCAAAGCCACCAAGTATAAGAGCAAGACACCAACTGGGAGGGGGGGGACAATAGCCTACAGACAGTAGCACTAGAGAAAGCACAAACAGATAAAGATTTATATTCTCATTAGGGGTAATATATAATTAATGACCATGGGATCAATAAGGCCAATCTATAACCAAATGGAATGGGTTATTTCAAGCACAAAAAAGAAGACTGGCTAGGTTAAAATAGCCTGCAAGAGCATATAGCCTAGTACTTACCTATGAATTTGTGTTGGAGTGAATCATTATTAGAAAGAAAAAAAAACATATACATAATGTATAAATAAATGAATATGACAACTGTTAATACTATTTGTTTTCTTTTCTACTTGCGCATATGTGGCTGTGACTTATGTGATAATTTAATACAGGTGTTTAGAAAAAAATAACTCTTTTCTTGCCACATGTTTTAGAAAGGGTAGGATCTCACGCCATGGGATAGTGTGTGGCATGGGAAGGATCTGGAAGAGAATCATACAGCTTCTGGAAATTAGTGCACAAATCCACCTGTCCTGTGTGATGGACTGCCGCACAGGTAAGGGGAAGGACAAATTCACCACTATTGTCTCCACAGTGGGACAGTCAGGTAAGGCCTCAGGGATTCATATGCTGTCCACCAGAAGGAGGACCACAGCATCCTTGCTGTTGCTAATTATTTTAGTGTTTTAATTGGCTTCCATTCTGGATGCTCCCACAGCCACAGTGGTTCCTTCCAGACCTCTGATTGCCTTGATGTAGCTGGCCATGCCAGTACCATAACTGGTTGAACTCTTCTGCTTCCTTGAGAAATAATTTTTGGGAGACTGGAGCTTGACACCAACAGTTGTGAAGGGTTTGCCTTTCTCTTCCACATTCCCTAACTTTTTGTTAACAACTGGTTCAAATACAGTAGAGCCATCAAAGGGATATTAAAGAAAGATGCCTTAGAATTTTTGGCAAAGTCTGTAAGGTGCGGCCAACTGTAATGGTACAAAGATGCATCAACTCCTGCTGCCCTAGCCGAACTATCCACTGACCTGTGTGCCAAATGCATAGTAAGGTTGAATATGAATGACATGGCTATTGCCTGTGATCAGTTTGTTCTTGAGCTTTCCATCTGGCACGTCTTTCATTTGTCTGCAACCTTTGGGTCCTGGATCCGAACTTGGATCGGAGCCGGCAACTTATTTCATAGCTTAGAGATCCGAGCTCCTAGCTCCTCCCCTTACCCATAATCCACTGCCAACCCTGACTGACCTCAGATCATGTTTGCCCGTATACAAAAAAGCCGAAGGCTAATACATCCCGGAGGATACCATAGAAGGACATACAGGAACAAGAAAATTCTGAGGGCCAGGGGGAAGGAGGGGGGGATGGTTGCAGACAAATGAAGTCACCTACTCAGATGGAACGTTATGGTGAGTACATAACTTCTTAATCTGAAGTAGGTACTTCATTTGTCAGCAACCTTTGGGACAGTCCCCAGCTACCTGAATCTTGGGTGGCCATCATGGAAGGATGTTCCGGAGCACTGCAGAGCCAAAGGACGCTCTCCCTCTGGAGATAATGTCCAGCTTATAATGGTTGATAAAGGTATGAGATGAGGCCCAAGTGGCCGCGGAACAAATATCATCCAGCGGAACTCTAGATCTAAAGGCCGCAGAAGTAGATACAGAACGAGTAGAATATGCACGAATTCCCTGAGGTGCAGGCCTCCCAGAAGTGTCATAGGCCAAGAGAATACACTGTGAGATCCATCGTGATAAAGTGATCTTAGAGACAGATTTACCTACGTTAAATTTGGAAAAGGAAATGAACAACTGGTCGGATTGCCTATGACCAGCAGTCCTGTGAATGTAGAAGCGCAGTTGTCTGTGCATATCTAAGGAATGGAGTTTGTATTCTCCCTTGTTCTGATACTTAGGGAAGAAAACTGGTAGGTTAATGGACTGATTGATATTGGCTTCTGAAGCCACCTTGGGAAGAAAAGAAGGATTGGTCCTGAGGTACACTATCCTGATGAAAGGCCAAGTACGGGGGTTTCACACAAAGGGCCTGAAGCTCGGAAACTCTTTTTGCCGAAGTAATAGCGACTAGGAACGCCGTTTTCCAAGAGAGGTACTTAAGATCGACTGAGGCAGCCGGTTCAAAACGGGGAGCTGTCAAGGCCTGTAAAACTAGAGCCAAATCCCAAGGGGGTACAATTTCCCTGACAGGAGGTCTGAGCAAGAAAGCACCCTTGAGAAAGGTCTTACAAAATTTCGCTGTAATCAAGGGGCCCGATTCATGCCCCACATGGTAATAAGAAATAGCTGCTAGTTGAACCTTGACCATAGAGCAGCTAGTCCCCTGATGGAACAGACCTGCAAGGAACTCCAACACAGACGGTAACGGGGCTGTGAAGGGATCTAAGTTATTATTCTCCACCCAGATGGAGAAGCGTTTCCAGTTACTACAATAGACTTTCCTAGTGGAAGGTTTATGTGCTGCTACGAGAATGGCTTTAACTGGTGAAGAGATTCCGGGAGTCCTGACTAGGAGTGGAACTGGAGCAGCCACGCTGTCAGCTTGAGGTTATCCAGATTCGCGATCGGGAGGTCTAGGGGATGAGATATTAGATCCGGGAGGGGATCTAGTATCCAAGGTGGATTTACCAGATGAGACCACAGGTAAGGGAACCAAGTTTGACAAGGCCAGAATGGGGCAATGAGGATCATCCTGATCCCCAACCGACTGGCTTTCTGTATGAGTTTCAGCATCAAGGGCAGGGGAGGGTAGGCATAAAGTAGACCGGGGGGACCAAGCATGCACCAGAGCGTCTCTTGGGGATTCCCCAACGGAGGGAATTAGAGCGAAGTAGCTGTTGCATTTCGTATTCGAGGGAGATGTGAAGAGATCGCAACAGGGTAGCCCCCACACGGCAAAAATCCGCTTCGCTACCTGGGGATTGAGAGACCACTCGTAGGGGGAAAGGATGGTGCGGCTGAGTCTGTCTGCCAGTATGTTGGACCGTCCCGGAATGTGCGTTGCAACAAGAAAGCATTTGGTAGAAATCGCCCATTCCCACACTTTCATGGCCTCCCGACAAAGAGGATAGGACCTGGTTCCCCCCTGTTTATTGATGTACCAGACCACGGACATGTCCGTCTGTATCGCAATAGTCCCTACCGGAAGAAGGTTCTGTAGTGCTTGCAACGCCAATAGCACCGCCCTCATCTCCAGGACACTGATATGCAAGGAGGTCTCTGTGTCGTTCCACGTGCCTTGGACCGTCTTGCCTGTGCAATGCCCCCCCACCCGAGGCGAGAGGTGTCCGTGGTCACCGTGGCAAGGGGAGGAGGCGTGGAGAAAGGACGTCCCGCATGGAGATTGGTGCCACCATACGAAAGCCATCCTGCACACCTTGCTGATGGAAATAGGATGGTTCAGGGGGTAACGCTGAAACGACCATTGGACTTGAAGGGTCTATTGCAGTACCCTCATGTTCAGACGAGCCAATGGCAAAAGATTGATTGCTGCCACCATGGAGCCTAGAGCCCTCAGGACCAATCCCGCCGGTGGAGCTGTAGGTTGGAGGATGGCCCGCACATGCAGCCTCAGGTTCTGAAGACGTTCTGCGGTCAGAAATGCTAGGAGATTTCTTGTATCCAATTTGGCCCCTATAAACTCTATCACCTGGGTAGGAGCAAGAGAGGATTTGTTCATGTTGATGGTGATGCCCAGCTGGGGGGCCAGCCGGAGGAAGTAGTCCCTGGCTGAGCAAAGTAGATGCCTTGCCGGGGCGGTCAGGAGCCAGTCGTCCAGGTATGGAAACACCAGCATTCCCTGGAGTCTCAGGTGGGCCGCTATCACTGCTAATACATTGGTAAACACCCTGGGGGCTGTGGTGAGACCAAAGGGAAGGACCTTGAACTGGTAGTGACTGGCTCCTAGCCAGAAGCGGAGAAACCTCCTGGATCTTCTGTCCGTAAGAATGTGGTAGTACGCATCCTTGAGGTCTACAGAGCACATCCAGTCGTTCTCCTGCAGTAGGGGGAGAATGGATTGAAGAGTGACCATCCGGAAATTTTCTTTGGTTACCGACAGGTTCAGAAGGGAGAGGTCTAGGATTGGTCTTAAGTCCCCCGTCTTTTTTGGCACCAGAAAGAACCTGGAGTAAAACCCTAATCCGAGCTGGTCTGGGGGGACGGGCTGGATGGCTCCTTTTTCTAGCAGCTGCTGGATCTTTGCAGCTGCTGCCTCCCTCTGATCAGGCGGTACATCAGGGAGGCTTTTGGTTCTGGGGACATGATATATGGGAATTTGGTAACCTCTGGATATGATACGAAGCACCCAGCGATCTGATGTGATGGGACTCCCAAGCTGCCAGGTGCTTCGAGAAATGCCCCCCGACTGCCTCCAGAGTGGAGCAGTCGGGAAACCCCTCAGGGTTGTTGCGTGGGTCGGTCAGAGAAAGGTTCCCTGGACCTAAAGTTCTTCAGGCCCCCTCTGCCTCTAGGGCGGCGTCCTCCTTGTTCTCCTCTGCCACGGAAGGACTGGTTGTCCGGAGTAGGCTGGGAATGTTGTGATTTCCGGAACCACATCTTCTTCTGTCCCTTTTGGTTCTTGGAGAAGGACCTCTGGGGAGCGCAGAAGCAGACTCCGATGGCAGACAACGACTTCCCGTCCTTTTCGCTCTGGACTAAAGTGTCGCGAACGGTCTTGCCAAATAAGGCAGAACCATCAAAAGGGGCATTTGCAAATGACACCTAAAAGGGTTCCGCAAAGTCACAATGTCGGAGCCAGGCCTGGCGCCTCATGACTAGGCCTGCTCCGCTGGCTCTAGCGGCTCCCTCTGTAGCATGTGACAACAACCGCATAGAGGTATTAGATATCGATCTTAGAGTGGCAATGCGAGTTGAGTACAATTGTTTGTCCTCCGCCGACATGGACTCCGGGGGGGAAGCAGCGTACTCTTTGATAAGGTCTCACTGCATCCTGATAACGTGTGCCATATAGTTCAGAGACCTTACTGAGAAGGTCGCTGAACTAAAAACCCGCTTCCCCAGGTGATCCATCGAGCGGGACTCTTTGCTTGGTGGATTGACCGAGGGACTCTCCTGAGCTAATTCCCTCTTGGTGGCTTCCGCCGTCAACATGGCATCTACGGGGGGACCCTTGCTCCAGTGGGATCTGTCTGCAGGGGGGCTCAGAATTCTATCGGGGCATTTGGGAACTGACTCCACATTGTCCGGCTCCTTCCACGCCCTGGTGGTAATAAGGTCCACCAGGGGTCAGCTGGAGGGGACACCCAAGAGGTAGACGGTCCTGCTTCGAATGCCTCCAGGAACACGGACTCGTTGGAGGAAGCCTTGGGGACAGACCACCCCCCCCAATGCTGAACATTTCCATGATGTCTCCAAAGGAGACATCTTCGGGGGGTGACCTAGGGGAGCCTTCCCCTTCATCCAAGTCCGTGTCTTCTGTTAAGGACTCGGGGGAGTCCACGTGTCTCCTCTTACACTTTAACTTATGAGGCACATCCTCGGGGGGGGGGGGGGGCTGTCTGAGGAGGTCTCACCAGCAACAACCTGTTCCAAGGGAACGGCCTGAGACATCGAAGCAGGCTGTCCCTGAGGCCGGGTGATGGAAGCCTGACTCAGCCGAGAGGGAGTGGGGGTGGAGCCGAAGCAAGGGCCGGAGGTCCAGATGCCCTCAACAGAGCCCTCTCCACTGCATCGAAGGCTGAGGGGGAGTCGCTCTCTCTGGGATCCGAAAGTCGACTCCCACTCGGATCCGATGGAGAGATCGGAACCGGCACCGAGACCATCGGATCCGAAGGACCCATGTGCTCTGACCTGGACGGAGCCGAAGGCACACTGAATCCCACGGATCTGAAGCTCGGCCCACGGCTCCGAGAGCTCGGATCTGACAAGGAAGGACCCGACAGACTCGAGGGCAGAGTCGGATCCGAAGTACACAGTACTGACGGCGCCAACCCACCCCCAGCTCCAACGCTGCCCGGCTCCGTACGCTCCGAGCCCGAAAAGCGGGTCGGAGAAGGAGCAATCAGGGCAAAAAAAAGTGCTGAGCTCCCCCCCAAAAGAGGGGAGGCATGAGCACTCCCATCTGCAGCTGGGCCTGGATGAACCTTCGCATCATCCAGTCCAAGTCCGCATCCGAAAGGCTGTAGGTAGATCTCAACGAGGCCACCGAGGTGGGCCGGGAGTGCCGCCTCGATGACCTCGACGGAGATCGGGTCTCCTCCTCCTCAGGTCCCGAGGAAAAGCAAGGGGATCGGAGCTGAGGAGGAGGAGACCTGGAAGCCGTGGAGGGAGAAGCCCGCTTAGCTGGGGGGGCCGAAGTAGAGGTCTCGGCCCGCCGCTTGTGGTGCTTCTCCCTCCTTTTCTCTCTCCTGGCCTCTCTCCCCTCTGGCGCTTTAGTGGGAGTTTGAGTCCCGGCCATACTGACAAAAAGGGAACCTAACCACACGCAAACACTTACATTTAAATAAAATGTGAAAAATATAGAGTTTTGCAACAAAAAGTTATCACTTATCTACCACACGCCAGAAGCTCAGGAATCTAGAAGCATACTCAAGAGCGGCAAACTAGATCTGAGGTCAGTCAGGGTTGGCAGGGGGATTATGGGTAAGGGGAGGAGCTAGGAGCTCAGATCTCTAAGCTATGAAATAAGCTGCCGGCTTGGATCCGAGTTTGGATCCAAGACCCAAAGGTTGCTGACAAATAAAGTACCTACTTCAGATCATATATGACAAGTATTTGCCTAAAGATAAAAGTCAAACTTCTTAAATCTCTGCCTAGCCCTCTGGATTTATTAATGGAGTGGAAGTCTACTTAAAGGTTGCCGAATAAAAAACAGAGCATGATACAGACTCCATACTCACAAAATTGCAGTTCTTAACAAGTTGCTGGATCTTGTCTAGCCTCCTCAAAACAGGAACCTCAACAGTAGACTATTCCCATGAGATCCTGTCCAACAGCCACCATCTTAACAGCAGAACGGATTACCCAGGAGGAAAGTGAGGGTGACAAAAAAGCATTTTGCAGGATTCCCTGTGGAGAAGTTGTAGGGTGTAGGCTAATCTCCTTCTTCTGCCTCATCACTTCCAGAATCGCCAAAGATTTGGAGATAGTGGTAAATCATTGTCATCTCCATAGCCCAGATGGTGCAGGACTTCAAAAGGAGTGCAGGGTGCTTCTGCTTGCACCTGTGCTTCTTATTTGACCTTATAGGGGAAGTTTCTAAGGAGGGAGAAGAAGCCAGACTAGATCCAGGCATAGATGTCTGGTCCTGCAAGTGCCTTTCTGACACTATATCCAGCAGCTAAGAAGGCTGAGTGAACAAAGGGACAACAGAAAGATGCCTTTGGCTGAGGCTGTTTTTTGACACAGGTACAGTCTTGAAAGGTGGCACATGCAGTACTGTCTGTAATGTTGATTTCAAAATCAACATCAAGGCAACACTTAGAGCATGGGTCACTGAGCCTGACAGCCCAAGGCCAAATTCCACAAAGGCTGACAAAAACACTGAAAACACTAGTGCCAAGCCCAACACTGACTGCACAACTTTGAACAACAGGGGCTGGAGGACCCACTGAGACCAAGCCCGACTTCAAAGGCCATGAGGACAAGGGCTTGAAGATGAACCATCCAAGACTGTCAACAACCAGAAAGTCAGCAATAAAATCAATAAGGCCAAGGAGGTTGCGTAAAAGATCAAAGCCAATGACAATGATGTTGTTACTGATGCAGGGGGTGTTAACCTCAAAATCTGTTATCAAGAATCCAAGACCACAGCTGATGTTGACAAATCTGTTGACATCAATGCCTGTGGGGTAGAAAGTCGCCTAAATGGAACCAGTGTAGAAAGAGTGGCTGCTAAGGAGAACTGTGGTGAGATGGCAGAAAAAGAGAGCAAGGAAGTAGTAAATTTGTGCTCCCTGGTACCAGTGCAGGAAAGAAGACATATCTTCTCTGGCAACTCCAAAATTCCCTCAACATCTTCCTGTAATCTACGACCACATTTATACTGTAACTAAGGAAGGATCTAAATGACATGGCAGACTGTGGTCTGATGGGTAGAATTCTTCTGACTGTAGCATTCAGTACCAGTAACACACTACCTTGTCTTGTAAACCTTCAGGAAGAAGGTTCAACAAAAATAACAAGCAGTTGAGAAACACCAGCAGAAAAGATACAAGTAGATGTGGTAGAATCTTTTTTGCTGACTAAAGCTAGTGAAACTTCTTCAGAACTGACAAACCTCCCTTGCCCATACTTATGCTTTTTTCTCTTTCTTTCCATATCTCTACCCATATCTCCCTGCCTAGCTTTGGGAAAGTTGAAAGACTTGGGCTCACTCCCTGTAGCCAAAGGGGCAGACCTCTAAACCTTACCCAAAGTCAAAGACAGATGACAGCTACTTTTCCGGACCTCTTAAGATCAATTTATTTACTATTAATTCATTCATTTATTAATTTATTTTTGTCTTAAGTAGCTTGAGAGCATAAGAGGGGTCCAAACCCTTGGCTTAAGCCCAAAATGAGAACTTTTTCCATTTACTGTTATACATCTTTATAGCAGATTTCTGGAAGGCTGTTATTATATCAAGAACAGAATTGTGAAGCCTGGCATCTCTGACTAAAGTCAAAATTGGAGGTAATAAGCAGTTAGCTTCATGGTAGTCTGATCCAGTGGAGATAGACAGGATGGGTAAGAAAGAAGATTTGGATATCAGTCCAGCATCCATGCTGGATGTACTACTAGAGGCCACAGAAAGTGGGGAATCAAGTTTGTCAGGGCCAATGAGGATTACCCTGGACTTGCATTGTCTGCCTTGCTAAATTAATTTGTTCATGAGGGATAGTGGGGGAAAGCATGCAAGAGACCAGGTGCCAGTTGTAGACTACAGCATCTGCTGGAGATTGACCCTGTGGAGGGATCAGGGCAAAGTAACTCTGCACTTGTTCATGTTGGAGTCAAATACTTCACAGCAATGATGGCCCCAGCGGTTGAAAATTAGCACTGACAGTGTTGGACTGAGGGACCACAAGTAAGGAGTAAAGAACAGACCCATTTAACTTCTCCAGGAGAACAATGAAACTCTTTGGTATGTGCATTGCTATCAGAAAGGGATGTGAAGACATCGCCCACTGTCAAACTCTTATGGCCTCTTGATGCAGGGGATAAGAATGGGTTCCACCCTGTTTGTTGATGTACCATACTACAGCCATATTGCCTGACTGTATGCAAATCACACCCTTGGGAAGGGAATCCTGGAATGCCTGCAGCACAAGGACTCCTCTCATCTCCATGACACTGATGCGAAGATTGGCCTCCAAGTGTGACCATGTACCTTGGATCATCTTCCCTTCAAAATGCCCCCAACACCCAAGAATAGAAATGTCCATGATCAGTACTGCTGTGGTATTTCTGGAAGAAAGGGTCTCCCTTGAGTTACTGAAGGTGATGTAATCCACCATGCAATGGGCTGTCTGCAAATTCTTGTAAAAGAAATTCTGGCATGCAAAGGATAAATCTTTTGAGACCACTGAACTGCAAGTCTCCACTGAAGAATTTGCATGAGGTAACGAGAAAAAAAGTTATGTACTCACCATAATGTTCCATCTGTGTTGTCCATTTTCATTCTTCCTCAACCTATGGGTTTGGATCCCACCCCTCGGATCCAACTTGGTACTTACAATAGCTCGTTGCAACCAAAAAACTCTTGAGCTTCTCCATTACCCATAAGGCACCCTTCCTAAGTACCTCAGATCTTGTTTGCTAATAGAAGTAAAAGAAAATATGAGAAACATCCAGAGAGACTATATCTGGAGCTGAGTACAAGGTAGTGTCCACCTAAGAATACTTCCTAATCTAAGAGTTAAAAGGTAGAGGGCTGGTGGGTGGGGAGCTGAGAAAGAATGAAAATGGACAACACAGATGGAGCATTATGTTGAGTATATAACTTTTTTATCTGATGTCAATTTTCATTCTATCCTCAAACTATGGGACAGAGTCTCCAGCTACCTTAGATCCTGGGTGGACTCAAGGAAGGATGTTCCTAAGCACCACTGAACCAAATGATCCCCTACCCCTGGAAACCAGAGCCAATTTGTAATGAGTAGCAAAGCTATGAGTGGTAGCCCAAGTTGCTGCTGCACAAATGTCATACATAGAGGGTCTAGAATGGAAAACAGATGAAGTTGTCATTGCTCTAGTAGAATGAGCTTATAAAGATTTTGGTAAGGCCATGCTTAAATGATCATAAATGAAAGAAATACAACTGGTAAGCCATCTGGGTAAGGTTACTTTAGTGATCCATGGTTGAGAACAGATGCTTAGCACTTCTCTTCTGGGAAGAGTCTGAGGAAGATTTGGACAAAGTGGAAGGCTTTGACTTTGGAGACTGTGATATGGCTTCTCCAAAAGAGAAAGAGATTAGACCTTTCTGTATTTGTTTTTACTCTGTTAAAGCTCAAGGATTAAATCTGTGGCAAACTGAGTAGTCCTCCTGTAAGTGTAACAGACCCAAGCAGTACACACATAGGGTGTGTACATCCATGAGCGGCAATTTATGCCCACATTTGGAGCTGTTTTTTAAACTTGCAGGTCTGTCAGTAATCATGCAGTATCCGAATCAAATACTAATAAGTAGAAAGGCAATCAGAATCAGAAAAGGTAACCGTCTTTTCTTTTTTTCGTTTTTTTTTTTTTTTTTTTTTTTTTTTAATAGGAAAGAAAAAGAGATAGAGGGATACCACCAAGGGTAAAAAAGACTTACGACTAAGTTGTAAGGGAAGGTAGATACTTATGACAGTATATAACAGTACCAAGTACAAAAGGAAAAGAAGAAGAAAACAGTAGCAGCAGCAAAAAGGGAAAAAGTTACAACTAAAGACACAGTGAAGAAAAAGAGGCAAGGGAATACCAACAATGGTATGTAAGAATTTATGACAAAGTTGTATGGGCAAGGAAGACAACAGAAGAAATATTAACCACAATAAACTAAAGATTAAGTCTAAAGACTACTTAATGGAAAGAATTCTGAACAAAAAAATTTACTTATCTAATACAGCTTGAGAGAAACTGGTAGACAATGTCCGATAGCTAGAAGCAGCAAACAAGATCTGGGGTAATTGGGTAGTTGCATTGTGGGTAAGGGAGAAGCTCAAGAGATTTGGTGGCTGTAAGCTTTAGCATCGGCCAAGTCGGATCCAACGGACTAAATCCAAACCCACTTGTTGAGGACAGAATAAAGATTGACAACATCAGATCAAGTACTTACCTTTGTTCTCAATTTTGGAAAAAAATACTGGTAAATTGATGGACTGTTTGATATTTGTTTATGATACCACCTTTGGTAAAAAAGATGGATTAGTATGGAGAGATACTCCGTCTTTGTGAAAAATCAAATATGGTGGATTGGAAGATAAAGCTTGAATTTTTGAAATTCTTCATGCAGAAGTTATGGCTACCAAGAAGATAGTCTTCTAAGAAGGGGATTTGGAATCGCAGCTAGCTGCTGGTTTGAAGGGGGGTGTATAATAGCCTGTACCACCAAATTTAGGTCCCAAGGGGGAGTAAGATCTTTATAAGGGGGCTTTAAAAGGAGAGTTCCTCTCAAAAAATGCTTTGCAGAGTTTATGTGAAGCAACTGAAGAACCTTGAAAAATAAAGTAAAAATTGGACATTGCTGCCAACTGGACTTTGATAGTAGAGGAAGATGACCCTTCTTTGAAAAGCTGGGCTAAAAAATCAAGAGTATTATGAATCAGAACATAGAAGGGATCAATGTTATTTTGTAACACCCAGTGAATAAATTTTTCCCATTTACTAGAATACAGCTTACTTGTAGATGGTTTCTGAGCACACAGGAGAGAACAGCATCGTTGTCTGGCTTTACTGGAAAGGCTCACCCATACTCTGCTACAGTTTGCTGTGAGAGAAAGGTTAGTTTGCTTTTTATCTGTTGTATTTTGTATTACTTTATTGCGTTTTTCTACTTTCTATACTGTGATTTGTTTTCTTTACACTGTTTTACTTGTACTCAGTGGCGGCTGGTGACTTCAAATCACAGGGGGGCTGCAGGAGACAGCTGAATGGGTGGGGTCAAGGGGGTGTGGTCAACCAGAAAGGGGAGGAGCTATGCACAAAACCACAAAAAACTAACTTTAATTAAATACGCTGCCCTGGGTGGCAAACCATCATTATGAAAGTCCAATCAAGACAAAAATAAGTTTAGAAGAATAAAAATATTTCAATGCATTGGCTGCATGACAGCTTACTTAATATCTAGATGGAAACAAAAGGTTGTGAGGCATGAAAAAATAAATTACTTTTTAAATACATTACTGGAATGCCAGTCAAAATCAAGTATAAGAAAAACCAGAAGCACTCAACTCAAACCACTTCTCCTTGCACTGCAGTCCTAATTATAATATATTCAGCTTTATTAAAGTACCAAGTAACATGCTGAAAGTAGAAATCTATGTGATGCCCCCACTTGTAAAAATGTTTCTTATCCAAAAAAGACCTGCTGCTTGACAACTTGTTTCATGGGGAAAACATGATAAAAGTAAAAAATGAAAAGCAAACAAGAAACAAGCTCAAGATACATTGCTTAAAGGATTACTGTACAGGTTATGGACCACACATGATTGGCATTCTGTTTAGTTTACGGGTAAAGTCTGTAGAGATGACTGGAAGTCTCCAACAAGTGTAATGAGCATTTTAAAATAATGGAATCCTGTCCTTTAATACCCAAGGCTTATACATTATCTAGTCAAGTATTCTCTGCATGGCAACAACAGAAAGGCTTTCAATGTTGGCAATTCTTTAACAGTATGCTTATTAAAGCTTACTTGCATCTTACGATCTCAGACAAGCTTACCTTATGGTCATTAAAGCATTGCTACTTAAAAGCACAGAGCAACAGGCACTTTGAGTAATAAGCATAAATCAACAGTACAAAAATATGACAGAAACCAGACCATTCTGCAAAATCAAGGACAGATGAAAAGCCACTGTAGTACTTATGCAGTGTGTCCTCCCCATCCAAGGTAGATACAACTACTCCTTGCCTTGCTTGGACACATCCAGAGTCACTACATGGGGGAGTGAGGTGCAACAAGCATGTCACAATTTGAAATCTCACTGGCTGACTGTGATGGCCCTGACACATTTGTCATACCTCTCAACCTCAAGAGCAAGAAATCTGGACAAAGCCATACACAGAAGTGGGACAAAGGCCCAACAATAAGGACAATTTTTAAATATTGCTCTAATAAACTTAGAAAGATAATAGAATAGGTCTTGCATTAGTATGAATTTTCTGAAGGGTATAAAATCTGAAACTCAAATGTCTGTCATTTTCTAACTTCAGTCTTTAGTGATGTCACTAATTTGCCAAAAACACAATTTTATGAAAAATGGACAAAAAGTGATGCAAAAATATAAAATAGACACACAATACAGCTGCTACCTGTCAAAGAAGGGACACTTTAATATTAGTACTGCTACCTTGAGCAGCTGACAAAATATAAAAGAATCTACATGCATTTCAAGTAATCTATAACTTTGATTATTACAGTTATTTCTTAATTGTAAACCCTCCATGTTTTCTTCCAAAATTGCTATTTTTGGAGGGATTATAAGGGGAACAGCAACATTTTGAGCCAAAAATTGGGGACAGTTGAGAGGTTGGCTATGCCTAATTCTATAAAGCAATTTATTTGCATGTACCTCTCAACCTGTTAATGCAGTAAATCTGAACAAGGCCAAATATATTGGGGCACATATAAACAGTACTAAAATTGCTCTTGTATAAATTGAGACAGTTGATAGAACAGCTCTTACTTTAACATGCATTTTTCTGAAGGTTATGAAGTCTGAAACTTAGAGTGACTTCTGGCAAATCATTTAGGAATTAAAACTACAAATTTTATGAACAAACCAAAAATAAGAAGCAAAAATCTATTCATTCTTTGAAAATCTGGACAGTTGGGAGGTATAGTTCAGCTGGGCCTGTCTGAGTTTGCTGCCCTTCCCCCCTGACAAAATAATGGTTGAATGGAGCCTCTGCAGCCATTCCAATGAACCATTATACTTGGCTATTTCACTCCATTTACCATAAACACTAATGTGCATACTGCTTTACTTCTATGATGAGTTGGACTTCATTTGAAAGTTTTATTTTGTATTTTACAGCACAAACACTAAGTCATCTGTTAAACAAAGCAATGCAGTCTCACAATGAAAACTTAGCATTAAAACTTCTCTGCCCTTGAAACTCACATTCATTGAAACAGCATTGAAACCCACATTCAAAGAAAATACATTTTGCCAGTGGCAGATAAAGATTAATTTTGGGCTGTTTTGAATCATAGGCTCCTTGCATATGAAACATACATGTGCTCTTTGATACACCTTCCTCATTGTACTAAAATTATATTCCTTGTACAATACAGTACACTTGTTACAGGATGTTTTAAATTTGTTTTGAACATTTTTCCAGTAAGCAATGAAACAAACCATATGCACCCATAATGGCAAAACTGCCCAGTTGAGAACATTTATCATAAAAAGTCTACTCAGACTTCCACAGTCCACCATTATTAGTAAATATACACAATTCCACAGTCCACCATTATTAGTAAATATGCACAATTCCACAGTCCACCATTATCAGCAAATATGCACAATTCCACAGTCCACCATTATCAGTAAATATGCACAATTCTACAGTCCACCTTTATCAGTAAATATGCACAATTCTACAGTCCATTATCAGTAAATATGCACAATCTCTAAAGACAGTCATCTAAATAATTCCACATTAAAGAAATCTGTAACTAATGAAGTGGTTGCTGCTAGCAATCACCTTTATATTTCATGGTTTCATCGAAAAATAAAGTGTCTGTTGCCCCGCAGGAATAAATTGTCTATATTACATTAAAAAAATGATAAGCTAGTAATAATATTGCAAGAGGAAATGGATGGCAAACTGATAACGAACTCATAGTTAGTATCTTCACCAAGGAGAACATTCTCAGTACGGCAGCATCTACCCCTTGTGGGAGTAGAACCCACAACCTTCTGCATCAAAAGCAAGTACACAGCCTGTTGTGCTATAGTATTAACTTGGCAAAGCACTAAACTTCTATTCCCCTGCAGCTCTCAGTTCCTTGTAAAATCTACTCAATACTCAACTGCATCCAACCACAGCAGCTCAAGAAAACTGGAAAAAGCCAAAATGTATTGGGGGGGGGGGGGGTCAAAAGCCCAAAAACAGGGACACATTAAACATTGCTTGTATAATCTTGGAAAGTTGCTAGAATAAAATGTTGTGTTGCCACCATATATTTTACTGCCAAGGTCCCTGAGCAAAGAACAGTCAGAGTAACATACCACTCATGCCACATCAGCTGCTTTGTAAAAAAGAGGAAGACTGAAACTTAAATGGCTATCATTTAGTGAATTCAGTTCTCACCATAACTGTCAACCTCTTAGTACAAAACACCTGGACAAACCCAGTAATGAGGGAATACAGCCCTCAAACATATTCAGTGAATTCAGTTCTTGCCATAGCTGTCAACCTTAGCACAAAACCTGGACAAAGCCAATAATGGGGAATACAGTCCCAAAAATAGGGACAAATTTAAAATATTCATCTTATAAACTTGAAAATTGCTAAAAAAAAAAGGTTGTGCTACTATGTATTCTGAAGAACATGAAGTTGGAAATTCAAATGCAGGTCAATTTTATTGCGGACAGAACAAAAACAATTTTCAGCAGAGACGCAGGGATTAAAACTGCAGACACATCTTTGTAAAATGGCAGGGCACCAGAGCAAATCCACACAAACACAGGCAGGAGATGCACACTCCACACAGAAGCCACCCCAACCAAGAATCAAACCAGAAAACCTATAGCTGTGAGGCAACAATACTACCACCGCACCATCAATTATGCAAGGAATTAAACATTCAGAAACCTGAAGTCTGAAATTCAAATGCCTGTCAATTTTACTGCGGACAGAACAAAAACAATTTTCAGCAGAGAAGCAGGGATTAATACTGCAGACACGTCTTTGTAAAATGGCAGGGCACCAGAGCAAATCCACACAAATACAGGGAGGAGATGCAGACAGAAGCCACCCCAACCAAGAATCAAACCAGAAAACCTATAGCTGTGAGGCAACAATACTATCACTGCACCATCAATTATGCAAGGAATTAAACATTCAGAAACCTGAAGTCTGAAATTCAAATGCCGGTCAATTTTACTGCGGACAGAACAAAAACAATTTTCAGCAGAGAAGCAGGGATTAATACTGCAGACACGTCTTTGTAAAATGGCAGGGCACCAGAGCAAATCCACACAAATACAGGGAGGAGATGCAGACAGAAGCCACCCCAACCAAGAATCAAACCAGAAAACCTATAGTTGTGAGGTAACAATACTATCACTGCACCATCAATTATACAAGGAATTAAACATTCAGAAACCTGAAGTCTGAAATTCAAATGCCTGTCAATTTTACTGCGGACAGAACAAAACAATTTTCAGCAGAGGCGAGGGATTAAAACTGCAGACACATCTTTGTAAAATGGCAGGGCACCAGAGCAAATCCACACAAACACAGGCAGGAGATGCAGACTCCAAACAGAAGCCACCCCAACCAAGAATCAAACCAGAAAACCTATAGCTGTGAGGCAACAATACTACCACCGCACCATCAATTATGCAAGGAATTAAACATTCAGAAACCTGAAGTCTGAAATTCAAATGCCTGTCAATTTTACTGCGGACAGAACAAAACCAATTTTCAGCAGGGATTAAAACTGCAGACACGTCTTTGTAAAATGGCAGGGCACCAGAGCAAATCCACACAAACA
The DNA here is from genome assembly GCF_019279795.1 of Protopterus annectens. Taxonomy (NCBI): domain Eukaryota; kingdom Metazoa; phylum Chordata; order Ceratodontiformes; family Protopteridae; genus Protopterus; species Protopterus annectens. The sequence goes on from NC_056725.1 coordinate 614,320,226, forward strand.
CATGGAGGAGATGCAGACTCCACACAGAAGCCACCCCAACCAAGAATCAAACCAGAAAACCTATAGCTGTGAGGCAACAATACTACCACTGCACCATCAAATACGCAAGGAATTAAACATTCAGAAACCCTTAAGTCTGAAATTCAAATGCCTGTCAATTTTATTTAACATTTTTAATCAGGACAGTCTGACTTGGAACAAATAAACAATTTTCAGCAGAGGCCCAGGAAGAAATAATGCAGACATGTCTTTGTAACATGGGAGGACACAAAAGCAAACCCACACAAACACAGGGAGAAGATACAGACCCCACAAAGAAGGAACCCCAGCCAAGAATCAAACCCAAGAACCTGCAGCTGTGAGGCAACAATGCTACTACTACACCATCAAATATCAAGCATTGCAACATTTACAAACCACAGATATTATGAGGAACAGATCAGATCGAATATGAGGCAAAAATCTGAATTTTTTTACAAATGGTGGTGGGTAGGGAACTCAAGTCGTTAACACCTGCATACAGGGTACAGGGTTCAAGCCTGAGGCATTCCCTACCACACCACCATAAGCACCTGGGGCATTTTCACACATACACACATACACACACACACACACACACACACACACACACACACACACACCAGTAAAGCACAAGCACCATACACACCAGTAAAGCACAAGCACCATACACACCAGTAAAGCACAAGCACCATACACACCAGTAAAGCACAAGCACCATACACACCAGTAAAGCACAAGCACCATACACACCAGTAAAGCACAAGCACAAGCACCATACACACCAGTAAAGCACAAGCACCATACACACCAGTAAAGCACAAGCACCATACACACCAGTAAAGCACAAGCACCATACACAAACTCCAGTAAAGCACAAGCACCATACACAAACTCCAGTAAAGCACAAGCACCATACACAAACTCCAGTAAAGCACAAGCACCATACACAAATAAAAGCACAAACTCCATACAAATAAACATTGTAAATTAAAAGGCACCTTACCTGAATACATCCAGCTAACGTACATCCTTCCCGCGCAATACTGAAGACCCGCGAGATCCCAATGCTCCTTCCCGACCCGACGAGATCCCGAGTCCCTGCTGCTCCTCTTGCAGTCCGGACGCGACCCATAATCCTGGCGGGTCTGTGCACTGTAAAAGTGCACAGACGTCTCCTTGTGTCCCCCTATGGGGACGGCCGGACTGCCTTGAGCATGCGCATAGACCGACAGTAGTCGGGACTCGGTCTATGCGCGAAGTCCGCAAATTTTGAAAAACTAATTTTTTTTATTTTTCATTTTTCTTTCTTTTTTTATTTTTGAGGGGGCTGCAGTCCGGCAGCCCTATGCCACGAGCCGCCCCTGCTTGTACTCTGCTTTTAATTGGATATTAAAACTTGAAAAGCGATAACAGCTCTGTCTCTTGTGAGTCAGACAGAAATTCTTCCCACCCAGTTACAACTGTGTTCTTAAACACCACTGCCTTTCTAGTTGCCTGCCCCTTATGTTAATTTGACCATATCTCTCATTTCCTCTCTGCTTTTACTGGCTGGTATGAGTAAGCACAAAATTATCATTTTGTGAAATCACTCCCCTTCAACTATTTAAATTTACTGGCCATCCTACTGTATTGCATAGTACCAGAATATAAAAGTGACCACCCCCTTTTAATCTATCTTGCTGTTTTAAAAATAGTGACTCTTCACTAAAACTTAACTTTTAGACAAGTAACACCTAAGTTAACTACTTTCACATCTAACTCCTCTAGTGCACACTGCAGTGTTTAGGATAAACCATTTTTTTCATATTACCTTTAAGCATCTACTGCAAGACCACCAGTTATTGGAGAGCCCACATACTGCCTCTCAGTAGTCATCTTGGGATTCGTGCTTCTGTTTCCTCCTGGTGAGTGAAGGAGTGCAGTTACATTATTTCCTGGAGACTGCTGATCACCAGAAAGCTTAATAACTGCTTTACAGATGACAGCTTGGAATCTGTGCTTATATTCTTATCCTGGTGAGAGTAGGAGCGGAGTGCACTGATTCCCAACTCTTTCTGGTTGGTGAGTGAGTGTCTGTGCTTAGCGTACCTGATTGGTCTGGTTGCTATTCGAGGCATCTACCAGAAAAAGGCTACAAGCCTGCAGGCCCTTGCATCATCTGGGACAAGACTGAGGATTATCAAAGAGGCTGTGGCCTGCTTCTCTTCTTGGGATTGGTGCTAACATTTTGCTTCTGGTGAGAGAAGAAGCAAAGGAGTATTGTATCCCAACAGAGTGAAGCTGTACTGAGACCAGCATTAGTAGTAGCCAGGCAATAGCCATTCATGCGACTCCCCTCTTTTCATTATTCTTGACAAGCTAATTCTTTATTTTTCACTAAGTACTGCTTGATTTCTTTCTAACTTCAGAATATCTGCCTAAATACTTCATCCTTAAATTTTCAGAGTCTACGTATTAGTTTCCCCTCAAGTATTTGGCAGTGCTCTGTACAGACACAGACACCTGGAGTGACATTTTTCCTGTAAAAGGAATATATAAGGAAACAGCTCCAGTACTTAGTAATAATGACCATCCCTCCTGGCATGTCTAAAGGTCAGTTCCCTGTGCTTTCCCCTATTAACCTGGTGAACTTGGGCATTCTGAGGGAGTGTAGCAACTGCCTCATGTACACAGACAACCCTCTCTTACCTCCCAACACTCAGATTTGTGAGAGATGCACTTATATATACAAATTGGAAGCCATGCACTCTCAAGCCAAGACAGGAATAGCTGGTCAAGAGGAGAAGGTCAACACCTGCACCACACCACATGCAACACATAGCCCTCCAGAACACCCACCACACAGCTCTCACATAAAAACACAAACTACACACTCATCTTCGTGGAGGCTGTCAATAGAAATCTACCCAAATAGCAGAGACTTCCAAGGTAGAAATGTACTCGACCACCACAACACAGCACAAACCACAAGACACATAGCTCACCTACACAGTGTGCCCTTCAACCTAAGCCCCTAAAACAAAACAGCCTGCCTAATACACTAACCATAGGTGACTCGATAGTGAGGCACAGTGATGTCCCACTCACTAGGTTGAATAAGGAGAAGGTAACAGTCAGCTGTTTATCAGGTATCAGAATCTGACACATAACACATGCACTCAGGTCACTCCACAACAAGTACAAGCATGACTCTGTCACTGTCCATGTGGGTGTGAATGATCTCAGATGCACCTCCCTGGACCACATGAAAAGAGACATGGAGGAGCTCTCGGATTATGTGGCCCAGGCAGGTATGACCCTAGCCCTGAGCAGCATCCTACCGTGGCCCAGAGTGATACCGCAGTACAAGCAGAAAATTATTGACTTTAACAACTGGCTAAGTTTCTGGTGTCATTCTAAGGGGATCCAGTATCTGTCTGCTTGGGATGACATGATTGACAGACCTCGATGCTTTGCCAGAGATCGCCTGCATCTGTCACCCCTGCGTTTCCACACACTGACTAAGGCTCTTGCCACCCCTATAGTGCCTTTTTAGGCGATGTTCGAAAGACCAAATTACCACGGTAACAGCTATACAAACAAAATCCCAAGAAGTTTTGGAACTCCATTTCATCTCTAACTAACCCTGGTACAATAAACAACCCATGCCCGTTCCCTGAAAAACCTGCCAGTGAAGTAGCCACCCTCTTCATCTCATACTTCATCAACACAATAGCTAAACTCACCTCCACTTTCCCTCACAGTAACACTACTACTAACTTTCATCCATCATCCCCTTCACCCCAGCTAGTACCCCCCAACTCAACTACCTTTTCTTTCTCCCTCCCTATCCCCATCACCACAGTAACAAAACTTCTTCTTAAACTGAAGCCTGGCTCCTGTGCCCCTGAAAACTTGCCTCCAGAATATCTCCAAATGGCAGCAAGATCTATTGCCTATCCTATCAATATACATCTCAAACGATGTTCCAAGAGTCCTACGTTCCTACTATATGGAAAAAGCATACGTTCTTCCACGCCACAGAGGAGGTAACAACACAGATGTCTCTAACTTTGGGCCCATTGCAATTCTCTCCCCTCTCTCCAAAATCCTTGAAAAATGTATTCATTATCAACTTCTAAACCATCTACAGCTAAACAATCTCCTCTCTCCAACTCAGCATGGCTTTAGACCTGGTCACAGCACCTCTACTACCCTTATTTCCTTCATAGATCACATCAATCAAGCCAGAAATAATGGTCAGTTTGTATCCTCCCTCTTTCTAGACCTATCAAAGGCCTCTGATATGGTCTCCCACCCTTTATTTCTCAACAAACTCTCCACCCTAGGCATCTTCCCAACAACTCTAAACTGGTTCACAAATTACCTGAATGACTGACAACAATCCACTAGATGGCACAACTCCTTCTCCCTGTTCCTTAACTCTACTACAGGAGTCCTCAAGGTTCCATATTAGGTCCCCTTTTATTTAGTATTTTTATAAACGACTTCCATACACACCTCACACACCCATCTACTGTACAATATGCAGACGATTCGACTATTATTTGTTCCGCTAAATCATCAGCAGAACTTTTGCAAACCTGCCAGAATTAATTTACCACTACCGAAATCTGGATGGCTGATAATCATCTAGCTCTAAACCCAAATAAAACAAAAATGATGGTATTCACTCCCACGAAAACTCTGTCAACAAGACAGATTTCACCATTCATTCTCAAACCAACACATTTATAGAAGTTGTCTCCCACACGAAATTACTAGAGGTTATCATCGAGGAAAACCTGACATTTGAATTCCATAACAATAATATCAAAAAAAAAACTATAAGCTAGGCTCTCTCTACCAACAAAAATACTACCTCAACTGCTCTACCAAACGTACTCTTGCTTTAACTTTTCTTTTACCCTCACTACTCTATGATGCACTTCTCCTAACCAACATCAACTGCACCCTAAAAAAACAAGCTTCAGACCTGTTAGAACAAGGTTGCCAAATTTGCAACCAACGCAAAATACTCTTCCCATCATTGCATTTCCTTAAAATCACTTAACTGGCTCAAACTTCCCCACCATATTACCTACCTACAGCTAATCACAGCTCACAAAGTTATATACAAACCCACATATTGTCCAGCTCTCTCATACATCCTTACCCACTACCACCCCAATAGGCCACTTAGATTGAAAACCAACTACTACTACAAATATACAAACCCAAACTCCCTGCTGGCAACATGCATTATTCTTTCTCTTTTGCCAAGCTTTGGAACTCTTTACCTTCAGCTATCAGAATCTCTAGTTCAATCACATCCTTCAAAAAGGGATTGCGATCACACCTCTCCTCCCTCTGGCAATGCACTTGCCCCTATTCTCATTCTTCTATAACCTGAATCCATACACTCTGAATTTATTCACACACTATCCTACACCCCTCCCCTCTGCAAACTCATTCATACCCACTACCAAAACAAACCTCGCTAAACTTTTACTCTACTCTACTATCCACCTTTTTTACATCACCTGTCACTGCCCCCTTCCCATCCTTTTACTAACCACTTCTCTCAAATACCTTGTATATACCACTTAGTTATGTTAAGTACCCAATTACGCTTCTTAGTTTTGTAACTTATACTAGTTTTATTCATATGTGCATAAGATTTGTGTGACACCCTTACAACTATGGTATATTAGTATGTATGATGGAAGAAATTTTATATTATTTTGCTGTTTGTATGTATTTGAACTCTTATACTGTGGAGCTTTTCTCCCCAGGCCTCCACTGAAAATGGGTTCTTTTGGACCAGTGGACTTTCCCGGTAAACAAATAGCTATAAATAAATGCAATCTGAGGGACATGCTACTCAACGCTAGAAGTCTAAATCTCAAGATGCACTTGCTCGAAGCACTCCTCAAAATGGAGAACATCAACATTTATGCTATAATGGAGATCTAGTTTAAAGCAGCAGAAAGCACCCCTGTGCTACCAGGCTCTAACTCATTCCAGACCTTTTAGCGCCAGAACATGGACCGAAGCTCCAAAGGCGGTGGTGTCTCCATATTCATAAAGGATATGCACACCTCCGGGCTAGTAGCCCAGCATAATGCATCTGAGATACTTCAGGTACAACTAACATTGGGTAAGATGGTGATTCAGGTCGTAGCCTGCTATAGGTCCCTAACCATGTCACAAGACTCTCACTCCATGTTCCTAAGCACCCTGGAAACTGTTAGGGTTCAATCCAACACTCTCATACTAGGTGACTTCAACTACCCCTCCATCAAATGGGAAAACTACTCATGCACCAATACACTGGGCCAACGCTTCCTGCAATTCATCAGTTCCAATGCCCTGGACCAGCTCATTCTTATCCACACTAGAGGAAGCAACATCCTTGATGTGGTTATAATTACATGGGCAACTGTTGCTCTACACCAATAGTCAATTTCTCCCTGGTTAGATTCGACCACAAACTAATCGTCATGGAAATCCACATCTCACCCACACACCCCACAAAGGTAAACACCATGAAAAACTTCTCCAAAGCTGACTTTGGGCTCCTAAAGATAGAGGTGGCTATCTTCACGGCACCCATGTCAATGGAAAACAGATGCATGACTGACGAATCATACACCGATGCACTGTACGAACACATACATAAATGCATGGAACTAGCCATACCCAACAGAACCAAGACACTCTCCTCCAAAAAAAGGAAGCCAATCTGGTGGTCCCCTGTCATTAATAAACTCTACAACAGAAGGAAGAAACTGTTGCAGAAAAAGGTGAAGTCCCAAGACTGGAAAAACTCCCTTATTAGCCTCAACAAAATGTTGAGATCCCTGATCAAAACCTCTAAAGCCAGCTATGAAGGTAGAATTGTGACAGACACTAAAAAACACAAAGCCTTCTATAGTGATATCAAGAATCTCCACGGCAATACCCAAGTTTGCTCTGAGTTACTGCACAATGGTTCCTCCCATACTGAACCAACAGATATTGCCAACATACTGGCCGACAGATTCAGTGACAAGTTTAACCATTCTCTTCTTCCCTAAAGGACCAATCACAATACCGGAGGCATGCCAGACACCCAGGATTACTGCAGCGCAGCTTAAACCAGCATTGTCCAAGGACAAGAATACAGCTTCCATGGGACCCGACAATATCCCTTGATGTGTTCTACATGAACTACAAAGTAAACTAGCACCACATTTGTGTGCCCTGTTCAATCACAGCCTCACCACAGGCTTTGTCCCGAACGAATGTCTCACTGCTACAGTCATCCCTCACCATAAAGGAGGAGCGACTACAGACCCTGGGAATTATCGCCCTATTAGCCTGACCAGTCTGATATGTAAGGTTATGGAGGGCATCATCATGGAACTAGTTAATAAGGATATAGGGAATCTCCAAACTCTAGAAGCCATGAAGTTTAGTTTTGTGAAAGGTAGATTATGCCTGCTCAACCTGGCTGACTTCTTTGAGTCAGTCACCAGAGCTGTGGATGAGGGCAAGGCAGTTTATATAGCCTACTTCGATCTGGCCAATGCCTAAGATACCATTCCACTCAGGAATTATTGATAAACTCACCAAACTAGGCATCAACCCCTATATCACTAGGTGGGTTGCAAAATGGATTACAGATAGGACCCGCAGAGTGAAAGTAGCGGACTCCCAGTCCGACTGCCAACCAGTTACGAGTGGAGTCCCACATGGATCGGTCCAGGTTCCTCTCCTGTTTGGCATCTACTTCTCAGAAGTCCAAGCCAACATGGAGGGACTCTGACTGACCAAGTTCACAGATGGCTGCAAGCTGGGAGCCATTATCAATTCCCCAAGTGATGTAGACATCCTACAGAAAGGCCTCAATGACACCAATGACTGGTGTCAAAACCATGGCTTTAAGATTAATGCCAAACAATGCGTCGTCATCCCCTTTGGGAAAAACTCAGTTCTCACTATTTACCACATCGATGGGAGCCCACTGAACACTGCAGGTGTTATAAGAGATCTGGGAACACAGGTTGACAGCAACCTCGCCTTCAACCACCACATTGCCATTGTGGTCTAAAAGTCCTTCCATGTGGCACATCTAATTACCAAGGGTTTTAGATCCAGGAAGAAAGAGGTCATCATCTCTCTCTCTCTACTCTTCCCTCATTAGGCCAATCATAGAGTATAATGCCCTATTTGGCATTTACCTCACTAGACACATGCAACAGCTGGAAAGGCCACAAAAGTACCTCACGAAGAGGATCCTAGGCCTTAAACACATGTCCTATATGGACAGACTCAAAAAACTCCAGCTATTTTCTGTCTCATATCATCTACTAAAGACGCGATCTCTGCTTGACTTACAAAGCCATGTCTGACCCAGCTCTGTTAGAAATGCTACATCTAAGGAAATCCCAATCCCTCCACACTACATGCTCCAGAGACCTCAACCTTATTACCACAATCAACAGAACATGCTGGAGGGACAGGTTCATAACCCAGAGACTGCCTATGCTCCGGAATAAACTTGCCATACATGTCAAGCAGAGCACCTCACTAGGCCACTTCAAGAGAAATCTTGATGAGTGGATGAGAAATAGAAAGTTCACCCTGGGGATCACTCCAGTGACTCTACTTGACAGAGTCACTGGGAGCTAATGTTGGGCGGCATGATGCCAGGGCACTTTTATGGACTAGGCTTGTAAAGGCTCCAGAGCCATTAACCTAGTACACACCTATGAACCTATTAATGGAATTGGAGAAGACAGGCCGTCAGCCTGAGATTGGGTATATCTGGGTGACTCATGCCTGTCGGGTGAGACAGGAGGTCTGGAGTATGATCCAGAATTCATGGTTGGTGTAGCAACTGAGGCCAGAGGAAGGGGAACTGAATCTGTCATGGCCAATAAGATGCAATTAGGATTACTTTGCTCTTCAACCTGGCCGCTTTCTGCAGAAATGTCAGGATTAATAGAGTCGAGGGAGGGCATAAAGAAGACGGGGGGGGGGAGCAGTTGTGATGAATAGCATCCCTTGATGACTCCCCACTTGGTGAAGTAGTTGCTGCATTTGTTGTTTAGGGGAGAGGTGAAAAGGACGCAGCAAGGCTGATCCCACTGACAGAATATCCTTTCAGTCACATTCTGATTGAGGGAACCTTTGTGAGGTAGAAGAATGTACCTGCTCAGCTTGTCTGCTATCACACTGGACTTCCTCGGAATATGCGTTACTATGAGAAAGCGGATGGGTTAGCTCACCCACTGCCACACTCTGAGAGCTTCGTGATACACGGGGTATTATATATCTGGATCCATCTTGTTTGCTGATATACCTGACTACTGACATACTGTCTGATTGAACTGCAATCGTTCCCAAGGGACGAGCATATTGGAATGCCTGCAATGCTAAAAGCAATGCTCTCATCTATAGGATGTTGATATGATGATCTTTTTTGCGAATACTGGTGATCTTTATTTGAATCGACATTGCTTGCTGAAGGCAGACCATTGTGCTGATAACAGCCATTGCAGAATTCTCATATGAAATCTGGCTAGTGGAACTAACATTATTGCTGCCTCCGTGGATCCTAAAGTATGAAGAACCAACTGAGTGGAAATGTTGTTGCTGCAGATTATTCTTGTAACTTGCGACCTGACTGTCTCCACTCTTGAAGGGGGGAGTGAGGCTATCGTCTCTTTTGTGTTGAGAATTGCTCCTATAAAGTTTAAACTTTGAGTGGGTTCATAATATGATTTCTCGTGGTTTATAGTTATCCCTAGATGTAGAACATTGTCTTTTGCCTTCAATAGTTGATGCCTCGTTGGGGCAGAAATGAGCCAGTCGTCTAGATACAAAAACACCTGGAATCCATGCAGTCTCAAGTGAGCTGCTACTACTGCTATGCACTTGGTAAACACCCTAGGGGCTGTGGTGAGACCAAAGGGCAGTACTCTGAACTGATAATGACTGGCTCCCAGCCAGAAGTATAAGAACCTCCTGGATCACTTGTTCGTCTTTATGTGATTAATACCAATCCTGAAGGTCTATCAAGCACATCCAGTCGTCCTTTTCCAGAAATGGAAGAATGGACTGAATTGTGACCATCTGGAACTTGTTTTGTCAAATCAAACTGATTTGTTCAAGTTGCTAAGATGCAAGACTGGTCTCCAGTCCCCTGTTTTCTTTGGCACTAAAAAGACTCTTGAGCACGTTCCGGATCTCCTCTCATCTGGTGGGACCTCTTGAATGACTCGTTTTTCTAGCAGCTTTTGTATCTAAATAGTTGCTTGTTCCCTCTGACTGGGTGGAGCATCGGGGATTTTTCTGCAGTGGGGAGAAAGAAGGGAAAAGGGTATACTACATCCTCTGGAAATGATCCTCTGCACCCATGTATCAGATGTTATTTCCAGCCAGGGTATTTGATGCAGAGACAGTTTACCCCTGATTGCCTTCAGGGGAGGGCAATCAGGCCTCTGTTCAGGAGCGCTGGAAGGGCCTGCCAAAAAAGGTTTCTCTGGGTCCCTGGTTTTGTGGGTCTCCTCTGCTGTGAGTGCGGCATCTACCATTGGAGTCCCCCCCCTCTGCCTCTGGGGTAACCACTTCCACGTGCATCTTGAAAAGAACTTTGGGATTTTTTGAACCACATATTTCCACTGGTTTGCCAATTCCTGGAGAAGGATCTCTGCTGAATGGAGAAATGTACACCCACTGCAGATATGGTCTTCCCATCTTTCTTACACTTGGACAATGTCTCCCTTACTTTAGGGCCGAATAAGGATGTGCTGTCAAATTGAGCACTGATGAAGGTAGACTTGATAGACTCCACAAAGTCTCACAAGTGCATCCAGGTGTGTCGCATGATGGCAATGCCTGAACCTGCTGCCCCACTCGTTCCTTTGGCTACATGTGAAATGAGCCTCATGGAAGAGTTTGAAATAGACTGGAGGGTAACCAACTGGGAAGTAACTCAGGCTCATGCTTCCTCAGATATTGATCATGAGAGGGTATCTGAAAGCTCTTTTATCAGGTTCATAGGTGTTTACTAGGCTAATGACCACAAGGGCGCTTTTAAGCCTAGCCATGCACTCCAAATCTCTGACAAGTTCCGATACCCTTGATAAATGTAAGCAGGGAGTTGGGATATGAAACATCTACAAGCAAGGGCCTGGGAGATGAACCATTACAGGCTGCCTATGTTCATTAGAGACATAGGTGCCAAACCAGGGATGAATTTCCTGTTCCTATCCAATTGTCCAAGTTGCATTTGAATTGGTTTAAGGTGGAACTCTGCTTCACATAGATGGGAGCCTGTTCCATAGACGGGGTAGTTTCTGGGATACATACCTGTCTCTCCAGCAGGTCCTATTTATATCACAGTCAAGGCTTAAGTTTTTAGAATGGATAATTCTGCTGCTGTTTGTTTTGTGGATATGAAGGAGGTCAATCACAGTGGCATCTGACAATACCCAGTATGCCAAGCATAGATCTCCCTTCAAAAGTCTGAAGGAGACAGAATACAGGGATAGGGCCTTGAAGCTGTCTTCATAGGACATTTTACTTACAGCCTGTATGCTTTTAGGGAGGAACCTCTGTGGACATTCCAACTGTTGGATATGCCTGGTTAGGTAAACACCAAAGGGGGCACTGTACTCAATGACAGGTCTGTTGAATGCTGAATACAGTGGAACAATGACTTCCTTGGACTTAGATGCCATACCTTTGTTTATAAATTGCGCAACAAATAATGATTTCCTCACTACTGTAGACACGTGATGGTCAAAGGCCAGATTACTATATGTGTCCCTAGGTCCCTGACTAATGGGTCAACTCTAAGGGGTGTGCTGTCAATATGATAGTTACCAGGGGTGGATGACTTCCCAATGGACACTATTATGCATTTCTTGGCATAGTATCCCTTTCTACAGATCCCTCTGTAACCTAGTGAAGTGTGCCAGGTAGTTCAGGAACAATAAGGAGAAGGTCGCTGAAGCATAGACATGCTTCGTGAACCTATCCATCACCTCAGACTCCTTGTTTGGGGGATGGATAGAGGAACTCGCCTCAGCTAGTTCATTCTTCGTGACTGTGCTGTGACCATGGCATCCACAGGCACACCTTTTGTCCAAAACTGTTGTCCTCAGGAGCGGTAATAATTTTGTCTGGTCTCCGGGGAATTGAGTCAGTGCTGTAAGGGGCCTTCCATGCCTGCTGAGATATCAACCCAATGAATTCATCGGCTGGCGGAGTCACCCAGGTGGGTACGAAAAGCCTCCAAGTACACGGACTCCTCAGACAAAAGATTGCTTCCAATCACCTCTCTGTTTTAGAATTTTCAGGATATCTCCAAAGGACATATCGTCAGGAGGTGACCTTGAGGACCCTTTACCCTCATTGAAGCCTTTGTCTTCTGTGACGGATTCTTCCGGGTCATCCAGGTGCTTCCTCTTGCATAACTTCTTCTTAGGGACCTCCGCAGTGGGATGCTCTGGGTAGGTATCAAAAGAGATGAGAATGCACTGCTGGCATGCCTGGGGTTTCGGTATTCGCTGTCTCTGTGGAGAAAACAGTTGAGAGTCTGTATGCAGAGATGACAGGGTTAGGATTTGAAGATCTGAGGAGGTAAGAACTGTCTGAGCTGCTAAAGTAGACATGGCTCTCTCCAAAACCTCAAAGGCTGATCTCCCCTGTGAGGAACAGGACTCTGGATCCAAGAGGGCAAGCCTCTGGATCCTAGTCCCTCCCTGCTCCGAGGAAAATCCTCCCGAAGCAGAAGCCGGAGCCAAACTAACCCAAGCCAAAGCCCCTAGGTGCATGGACAGCTCCGGAAACTTCAAAGTCAACCCCAATACCTCAGAGTTGACCAGGCAGCTACGGCTCTGACAGGTCTCTGGCTCCAACTGAACCAAAGAACTCAGAGCAAATGACAAATACAATAATATAGTTATCTTTGGATCCGAAGCAGATGGAGCCAGGCAGCTCAGATCCAAGAACACTTTGAACATTTTCATAATAGTGATGGTGGGGGGCTACAAGGCACAGATTTGGAAAAGATTAAAACTTCAAAGTTGAATGAAAATGCTTTAAATAACAGATTGTTAACTAAAGAGTCTTTATTTATTCTTAAACTTAATACACTGCATCCATGTGGTCTCAATGAAGAGCTTAATTGGAAATATTTGATCTGATATTTTAATTGAATAATTGTTTGTATAGAGTATAAGAAGCAAGTCTTTTTGAATGCATTTTACTCCTTGAAGGCTTTGGGATAGAGCCGAGAAGTCAGAGTTTTATTGTACCTAATAAATCTGTGGAATACGCTGGCTGGTTGTTTTTTCGTTTGTTCCAGTTTTTCTGTGGTTTATGGATTCTCTTCATGGCCAGTGATCCACAGTATAATTTGCCTCGTGTGTTTTGTGATACTCTGGGAAATGGCTCCCAGATGTCTTTTTCCAGTTTTTTAAATAACTCTACTGATAAAAATGGTCCCTCTCATTCAGCAAATACGAATACAAATGCATCCAGTGTTTCTAATCCTTGCATAACTTGGGATAAATGGGAGCAGGAGAGAAACCAGCGATGTTTTAAACCCTTTGAAACTGTAGGAAGAAGGCTGCCTACACATCTTTGCCACAAGAAAGTAAGTCCCTATTTGATAAATTGGATAAACTTGTGTGGAAGGAAACATCTACTTTTTTTAATATAATGGGACTACAGAAGTATTTGGATCTAGGTATTACACCAAGAGGGCTTAGAGTGTAAAAAGATCCCTGGTTGATTTGCAAAATGCAACTGACTTACAATTTCACAAACGTTGGGTATCTGCAGCACATAAATGTACACTTGAATGGATTAATATACTTGTGGATCGGGATAGAATCAAACAAAAAGAACTGAGGGAACAGATTAAACAAACTTGTAATATGCTTACTTACTTACTCTGCACCGGTCTTGATACTTTTTTGAAAGATATTAATTCCAAACTTCAAAAGTATGAAGAGGAACTGGTTGCTAGAAAGAAGCGTAAGCTGATTCGAGACTTACGTGATTACGAAAACAATAAGGCATTTACTTCCAGTATAAATAAGAACAAATCTCACGGTCGCGTAAGATTTCAGAAACCAAAAACTGTTTCTCGTGCTCAAGACTCTTCCTTTTCAGCGTCAGATGGGCACTATACATCATACGAAGATGAATATGAGAACGATGAATATACAAAGTTGCCTCCAGCACAACAGCCTGTACGACATGCACAGACTTTTCTGGATGAACCTCCCTATGGGGAGGGAGGTAGAAAAGGTGTTAAACGTGTCCGAGATACGCATGGACAATATTCAAGAAACCATTACCAAACGAGGTAAAAGAACAAATTATACCTCCAGTTAATAACTATATTATTAATCTTTCAGGATATGCATTTGCGGACTGTGAGTATGCAGTATTAAATCGTGGGTCGAAATTTGTCCCCACGGTAGTTCCACGTCTTTATGAAATCAAATGCGATATATTCAGATTGTCTAGAAAGTTACATTTGAAATATTTTTTTAATAATGCTGCTTTTAATAATACTATTTCTGATAGCAATTTGGATAATACTACTGATTCTGATGATAGCTATGTAACTTGTAATTCAGAATCTTCTTTGAATGCTTATTATAATTTTGATACTGATAATATTAAGGGTAAAAGTGAATTCATGCCTCCTTATTTTAATGAGGAAGTAATACATTTTACTAATGTGTTGAATTTTGCATTATAGGAAAATTTTAAGGAATTTAAAAAAATGCAAGAGTCTTATGTATATAACTTAACTAAAATGGAATGGCAAGCTCTTGTCTCTGAGTAAAATGGATGAGATAATTTTTAAACCCTCTGATAAGGGGAATAAATTAGTTATTATGCATTTTTCTCAGTATCTGGGTATGTGTATGGAACATCTAAATGACGTTAATACGTATGAAGTTACAGACATGCCACAATATGTTTCTGCCCTTAAGGAATATAATGAACTATTATCCAAGGGTAATAGGTTAGGATATTTTACAGATTTGGACATTAAAAACAAATTAGGTATAAAGGACAAGGCCACTATGGCACATTTTTATTGCCTTCCGAAGGTACATAAAGATTTAAATCGACCACCAGGCAGGCCTATTGTGGCAGGATGTCATTATTTCACACATGCTCTTGGGGTTTTTCTACATTGTTATCTTTGTTTTGTAGTTATTACACTCCCGTCCTATGTTAGAGATGTGTTTGATTTCTTGCATAAAATTAATGATATTAATTGGAATAAAAATGTATATTTTTTTACAATAGATGTAAAAAGTCTATACACAAATATCAGTCATTCTTTTGGTTTAGAGGCAGTACGATTTTTTCTTGGAGTTTCTCCAACTTCAGAATATGTTATAAAATTAATTTATTTCTGTCTTATTAATAATTTTTTTGAATTTAATAATGTTTTATATAGACAGAAACAGGGTACTGCTATGGGGGCTGCGTTTGCCCCCATGTATGCCAATCTTAGTATGGGACTCTTTGAAGTGGAATATATTTATAATAATTTTTTTTTTAGACAGCATGTTATTAAGTACTTTCGTTATATAGATGATTTGATTTTTATTGCACATGGGGGCTTGGAACTAGTGGAAGACTTTGTTCAATCTTTAAATAATAATAGGTTTCATCTTCAATTTGATGGATTTCAAATGGGTAGAAATATCTCTTTTTTAGATGTAGAATTGAATATTAAAGATGGGGTGAGTTTACAGACTAAGGTACGTAGAAAATTTGACCAAGGTACCAATTATGTACATAGGGATAGTTGCCATCCTGTACATACTCTAGAAGCTCTTCCTTATGGTGAAATGCTTAGGATACTTAGGTTGTACAACAATATGGAAGATCTACGTACAGAAATGAAAACAACAGTGGAAATGTTTTATAAAAGAGGATATGAAAAAGGCTTGATGGAATACAGTTGGAAAAAATTATGCTCTTTTATAAATGGGAATAATACTAAATATTTTTCAAATACAGTCTTATGTAAGGACATTGGTAATAAATCTTTAGAGACTATATATTTTGTCTCTACTTATGGATGGTATAGTTCCAAAATTTCTGAAGTAGTGAGATATTTTTGGAACTATTTATGTTCTTTGAAAAATGTAACTTCGTGGCTGAAAGCCAAGCTAGCTTTTTCTTATAAAAGAGGTAGAAATATACAGAATTTTATTGTTAAAAGTAAATTTAGTATTCCAGAGGTGAAAATGAATCTAAATATATCTAGTGTTGGAACTGTGGGTTGTAACAGATGTAAAGCATGTAAGTTTATAATAAACAAATTTGATTTTATTAATAAGATTCCATTTAATACCAGTAGCATTTTTTCTTGAAGTACAGAAGCAGTGATATACGCACTTAAATGTCTGTATGATTTATATTATATTGGACAAACAAAAAGAGCTTTCAAGATCAGATTGTTAGAGCATATTAGGGATATAAAAAAATAAGAAACAAGAGAGCTCTATTGAAACCCACTTTGAACATTTTCATAATAGTAATGGTGGGGGGCTACAAGGCACAGTTTTGGAAAAGTTTAATGAAAATGCTTTAAATAACAGATTGTTAACTAAAGAGTCTTTATTTATTCTTAAATTTAATACATTGCATCCATGTGGTCTCAATGAAGAGCTTAATTGGAAATATTTGATCTGATATTTTAATTGAATAATTGTTTGTATAGAGTATAAGAGGCAAGTCTTTTTGAATGCATTTTACTCCTTGAAGGCTTTGGGATACAGCCGAGACGTCAGAGTTTTATTGTACCTAATAAATCTGTGGAATACGCTGGCTGGTTGTTTTTTCGTTAGCTCAGATCCAAGAACTCTGAAACTTCAAAAGAAGTCAGAGGAGGATGTAAAGGAGTGGTAGTTGATGTATGGAACTCCTGACCTGAAGCGGGAGGGGCTGAGGAAACTCCTGGGATACTATGCTCCCAAATAATCTTTCTCACCAGTCTCTCCATGTCCTCTTTGGTCAAACTCCTAGAAGAACAGGCAGACATCAGAGAAGGTGACTTTGGTCTTTCCAGAAAGAGAGAAGAGAAGGCACTAATAGAACCAGATCAAGTGATAGTGGGTATTGGGTCCTTAGTAAAACAGGTAGGCTTGAAGTAAAATCAATCGGTGTCTGATCCGGTGAAGATTTAGTCTCGTCCGAAGTTGGATCCGAGGAAGTTGTAAGATCTGAAAGCTTGGGTCTTTTAACTGACAGATCCAATGGAGAAGTCGGAGCCGAAAGAAGCGTCTTTTTTGATTTTTCATAAATTTTTGATGAAGAAGAGGAAGGGCTAGATGATGCTGACTTGCCATTTTTTTGTTTATCAGAGGGGGAAAGCTTCAGATAATGCCTCACTGAATGTTGATAGAAGAAGACCTTTTCAAATCAATTTATTTTTGAGTTCAACCAGAGCCCAATAGTTAGTTGAACACGTGGCACAGAGCAATCTTCTTGGAGGTGATGGGGTCCCAAACAAAAGACAAATTATGTGAATCAGAATAAGGCATTTTCCTCTGACACTTTCCACACTTTTGAAGCCTGCCAGCCCTTTTTCTTCTTCTGCCATACTGAAAAGAGAAAAGTTAAGCAAAAAACTAAGGATGGAAAGACTTTTTTTTTTTTTTTTTTTTTTAAGAGAAAACGAAATACCAACAATGGTAATAGGAAAATACACTAACTATAATGGGAAGGAATACTAACGACAGTATTCAGAGATATTTTTGTATGAAAAGAAGAGGGAAATAACAGTAAGAAAGCAGATATTAGGTAAGGGATATAAGCTAAGTTACAGGATAAACAGAGAAAAGGCAAAAAACTATTTAAAACAGGAAGGAAGTTTTAAATTCAATTAAACTGACTTATCTGCTTGAGAGCAATTGGTCACCACGTCTAACATGAATAGTGACAAACGAGATCTGAGGTACTTAGGAAGGGTGCATTATGGGTAAGGGAGAAGCTCGAGAGTTTTTTGGTTACCACAAGCTACTGTAACACCCGAGTTGGATCCAAGGGATCAGATCAGAATCCATAGGTTGACAGCAGAATGAAAATTGACAAAATCAGATCATGGGAACCATTAATATGGAAGAAGCCATAAGACGTAGTAAATGAAGTATCAACCGTGTTGGAGGGTGGGGATGATGCAAGGCTGTTTGATGTACAGAACAAGCTCTGTTTTGTGGAAGACTGACAATCTGAAGAATGGCATTGAGGTGGCATCCAATAATCTCTAATGAATGTGTTGGAAGAAACTAGCACTTGAGAAAATTCACTGATATTCCTAGATCCAGTAAGCATTGGAGGAAAAGGTCTAGGTGACATATCAGAAGGTGCTTAGATGTAGCAGTTTGGAGCCTATCGTTTAGACAGAGGAAAGCCTGGATCCTGAGGGTGTGCAAGTGCTATACCACCACTGCTATTATCTTAGTGAACACCCTGTGGGACGTGATGTGACTGAACAGCAGAGCTGTCAATAAAAATGACTGGCTCCTAGCCAAAAATGAGCACTTTCCTTGACTGTTTCTGTATCTTCAGAAGATAGTAAGCATCCTGGAAATCTATCGAGCACATCCAATTGTCCTTCCTTAGAAGACGCAAAAAAGACTGAATCATGATCATTTGGAATTTTGTCTGTTTCATGAACTGGTTGAGATGACTAAGATACAAAATTGGTCTTAGCTCCCCAGTTTTCTTGGAACTAAAAAGAACCTTGAATAGACCCTGGATCCTAGTTGGTCTTCCCAGACCAGTTGGACGACTCTTTTTTCTACCTGCCTGTAAATCTCTACTGCTGCCAGTTCCCATTAACTGGGGGGTGGGTATGGACTGGGTTCTTATTACGTTATTGAAACTTTAAAAGTTCGAACACTATATGGTCGAACCCATATGTTCGAACTTTTAAAATTTCGAAAACGACAGAAAAAAATAAAAAACAGAAAAAACTATCTAATGGCTGTGCCCCCCACACACCCAACTCTTTAAAGGGTCTATATTACAACGTCAAACTCAAAGAAGTCCGAATGTTGTAATATCGAACTCAAATGTTTGAAATATGAAAATAGCGAAGCCATGGCACACCGATTTTTTTCCCAGGGAAAAAAATCGGTGGGCCGTTTCCGGGGCTTTGCTATTTTCTCCACGGTGGTGCGATCTTGGAGTTGGTGTATTTAAGTAGGGGAGGTGAAGCCCCCCACATTAGTTTAAGTTTAACATGTATTTTTTTTTTTTTTTTTTTTTTGTGCAGCAGAACAGAGATTTTTTTCCCTGGGAAAAAAAAAATCGCTGCTCTGTGTTTTCTTAATTCTTGGATTTTGAACTTCATGGTTCGATAATACATTGTTTGAACTCTTGTGAGTTCGACGATGTAATATAGACCCTCTTTAAATATACCAACTCCGAGACCACACTACAGTGCAGTAAAGGGAAATCTTCCCTCTCCGCACTGAATGGAAATCTCCGTTAAAACATTCAAACTTTTAAAAGTTCGAACATATGGGTTCGACCATACAGTGTTCGAACTTTTAAAAGTTCAACAACGCAATAGGGAACCGGGTGGAGTCAGGAATCACTTTCTTCTTTACTGGAGGGCAAGAAAAGGGAATGAAATAGTTCTGGAAATTATATTTTGCACCTACTTGTCTCTTGTTAATTTTAGCCAGGCTTGGGGGTGCAGAGATAATTTCCCCCAACTGCCACTAGGATGCACCAACAGGCACACTTTCTGGGACGCTGATAGGGCCTCTCGTAAAAGGGACCATGGAAGCCCTCATTGTGCAGTTTGTCTCTGCCTTTTGGGCAATGTCTATTAGTATTAACTCCTCCTCTGCCATGTGAAGTTCTATCACCAGGGTAATAATGGTGAGAGCTCTGTGACCTGCAAAACCACATCTTTTTTCTCACTCTCTGGTTCCTAGAATAGGACCTTTTAGGGGTGGATACATAAATGCCTACAGCAGAGAGAGTCTTACCATCTTGTTCACTCCTGATCAAGGCAAGGTATCTTTAACTTTGGGTCCAAAAAGTGTGAAACCATCATAAGGGACATTGATAAAGGATGTCTTAAAGCCTTCCACAAAATCACAGAAATAGATCCAGGCATGTTGTCTAACCATAAGACCTGTGCTTGCTGCTCTGGCCGAGCCATGAGCTGCATTAGAAATGAGACACATGGCTACATTCGAAGTAGATTGCAGAGTTGAGAGCTGGGAGTCCACTGTCCTTTGGATGTTTACTGGCATAACTCCAGAAAGAGACTTCGAAATCTCTTTGGTCAAGTCCCTCTGAAATGTGATAACATGAGCAAGATAATTCAGTGACCTGAGTGCAAAGGTTGCTGATAAGTATATCCATTTTCCAAACCTGTACAATGTCCTAGACTCCCAATTAGGGGGATGGAAAGAGAAGCTCTCCTCAGATAATTCCTTCTTTGTGGCTGCTGCTACAACCATGGCATCCACCCTAGAGATCTTTACTCCAATGCTTTTTGTCATTGGGAGCTTGTAAGATTCTGCCTGGCTTTTTTTGGGATGGGCTTGACCACATCAGTGTCCTTCCAAGTCTATTGCACCATAAGATCAACCAATGGATCAATGGGTTGTACCACCCATGACTAAGATGAGCCGGAACTAAAGGCTTCTAGAAATACAGATTCATCAGGAGAGGGATCTTCAATGGACCAAACCCCCCCCCCCTCTGTTTCATAAGTTCTAGAATTTCAAAAAAGATGACACCAAATCTATAACTTCCACGACCAACTCTGGACAGGAGTCCATGGCTTTCACTTGCATGCCCATTTCTTGTGAACGGATTCTGTTGGGGATACAGAAGGGAGTTGACATAGCAAGTGCTCTCAGAAGCCTATGACTGTCCCTGTCTGTCAGGATGAGTTAAAAGTGGAGTTGCAAGATCCAGTTTGGGTGGAACTAAGCTCCGAGAAAGTACCTTCTATCTGGGTAAGCCCAAAACTCTTTCAACTATTTGGAAGGCCAAAGCTGCCACTGCTGCCAAGCATCTCTCTGGATCCAACGAAACAAAAGAAACCCCAACTCCTGGCATCCCCGGCCCCCAGGAAGACCTTGGACCCTAGCAGTCTAGTGCCGAAGTTCCTAAGGGAAGAGATGGTTCAAAAAATCTCAGTGGCAACCCCCCCCCCGAGCTTAGCACTGACACTGCGGCTCCAACTCCCTTTCTGATCCGAGGGAATTGGAGTCAAGTGGGATAGAAAGACTGTCAAGTTCGAAGTTGAAGAGACTGCTGCCTCTGAAAGAGGCAATTCAGAATGGGACAGATCCAGGACTATTGGAATCAGAGGATGGAATGCAACAGGCAAAATGAGTGGGGAAGCAGAATGAACACAGGTCAGTATGTTCTCTGGTGATGGTACTGACAAATCCCAAGTTGAATCTGCATCCTCAAAAACTTCCTCATCATCCTGTTGACGTTGTACTTTGTCAAGCTTCAAGATGCTTGGGGTAGATGAAGACACTGAAGAAGGTCTTGAATATCTTTTCACTTGTAAGACTGGAGAATGTAGTCTCAGGCTCAATGGTTCAGGTGAAAACTGGAGCCTAGGGGAGGATGACTGGGACCATGAGGCTGTCTCTTTAGATCTCCTAGCTGACTTAGGTTTGGGTCCTACTGGAAGACCTTTTTGGAATAGATTGAGATTTGTCTTTATCCTTTTCCTTGGATTAACTCTTTTCTTTCTCTTTGTTATTCTTCTTCTTAGAAGTCTTGTCCGAGGATCGAGCCTTATCTTGCTTCTTAGCAGGGGAAGAGGACGAGGAGGGTCCAAAAGATGCAGTCCCTGTCTGTGGAGGGAAAAGTCCCTTCACCACCAATTTCCCTCGACAAGCTTGCATAGCTCTGGCACTAAAGGATGCACATGAAGTGCATTGTACATCCAAATGGGCAGCACCCAGGCAATACACACCTACCGAGGTGGCAATTTGTGCCCACACTATAAATATTTCTTAAATGCTTGAGATTCAGCCATTAAGACACCTGGAGGATAGAAAATACTAACCAAAATATAACTATATAACTACGTATTACCAAAATAACAGTATTATAAGCTTTCTAAACTCTATAGACTGTAGTAATTAAAGTAAGTTAAAGCTAACACTATTCAAAACGGAAGAAAAACATTAGTCTAAGAAAACTATATTAACACACCTCTAAGTTTAAATTATAAGCCTAACATTAAAGCTAGAGGGAAACAAGTCTCCTGGTAGATGAGGCATAAGATATTAGGCTACTTAACTATACAAATATAATGATAGTTATAAGCCTATACAACTATATTATAAAACTCAAAAAACTAAAGGATACCAGCCCTCAAAAACATGTCTGGAAACTTCAGGCAGCAAACAAGATCTGAGGTATTGGAGTGCAGTACAGGGAATTATAACTAGTGGAGAAGTCAGAGCCCTGGAACCGTGAAAGCTTCTGATTTGGTGCCAAGGTTGGATCTAATGAGATCCGACATCCCAAATGCTGAATCAGTTGAAAATAGACAACACTGGATCTATACCTATTCAAAAGGTTGGGAAATCAGCTGCTGTTTAACCCACTGTTCTCATTTCTGCCCTTGCTAAAATGCTCAAAAGTGTTTCTATGCAAAGCTACTACAATACATCAAGGAACAGAAATCATTCCCCAAACCTAAACATGGTTTTAGACCCAGCCACAGACATAACCATCTTACTACATGTTATAAAATATTTGTATATTACTCCCAATCAGTGAAAAGCTGCAGGACTGATAGTTGTAAACCTCATCAATAATGGACACTGTTGATCATCTCCACTTCACAAGAAACTTACTAGCTATGAACTACTTCAGTGAATCTAGATGGTTCACTAGCTACATTAAAGGTATGACTCATTTGATACAATAGGATGATATTTTCAGCAATCCCTACCTGGTGTTCAGCAGGACTCTGTTTTGCCTGATGTTATTTACAGCATTTACCAATAACACTGTGGAACATGGTGATGATTAAAAACTCATGCAGAGTGCAGATGGTTTGACTTTGCTCTCCTGAGTGCCAACACATTCCAGTCTGTTATAAAATTGCAATAAGTTTTGTCTGTATTAAGTCATGGTTAAAAGACTCTTGACTGCACATCAACCTTAGCAAAACCAAAGCTATGCCATTCTTTAGTAAGGACTTGATGTGGGGAAGCAATTCTTTCATTTATATTACTTCCCAAAATTCTTACGACTGACAGTCACCTGAAATTTGACCTTCACATACATAATATGGTTATTCAAACAAATGACAAACTAGATATGCTGTATTAATCAACTTGATTTATGAATGATTGAGTCTCAACTTACAATTTCCCCTTCTACCAAATGAACGTCTTTATGTCTTGAGTAACCTCAGTAAACAATATCTGCATCTTACACAAACACAGTAACACACACGCAAACAGAAAATGCACCCAACACAACAGCTAGATTTTAATTATAGTAACCATTAACAAGTAAGTACATCACTGAGATGTTCATCATACTGATCACTGCTGCAGTGGTCTTAGCTATATGGAGTTATACCTTGCTGCAGAGATAATAAATGGCCAGCTTCCAAAGTTTAAGGGCACCTTCCACACACCAACAGCATTAGTCACCTTGAGCAGAGCTGAAAAAAAAAATGGTATCTTGGGCACCATGCCTGTCAGAGGTTTCCTGTTGCAACCTTCCAAGGATTTACTATCAGCTAACATTGTTCCACTGATAAGCAAATAAGTTTCCTTCAATGAAAAAAAAATTGCCAGAAACTAAACTTTGTCTGTCAAATGTACACTTTCAAGCTAGGAAAATGTGTTTTTGTATACCACCAAGACTTTTAGTAACTTACTTTTTGCTTTTGTGGAACAAATTTGTTAAAACTTTTTTTTCTTTGGAAACAGTTGTGTTATTCTACTTTCGATATCTAGGATAAAGGTTTAATGTGCTTGTCACTGTGTTTCTGGTGGAAAATGGACTTTTTAAATACTTCACTGTTTTACTGACCATGCCGAGCTTCCCTGTGAATCAGGCATCTTTTTCAGCTTTACCATGGAACAACTTACAGGTTGCTTGTCTCTCCCTTCTTCCAACCACAAAAAGAAAAAAAATCAATAAGAAGACTTTGCACTATAGCAAGCTCCTGAAGTGCCACAGACACAGATGGGTGACTCTGCTATGGCTATTTCTGGTTCCTCAGACATTTCATCTTCTTCTTTGGCACCCTCTGGTGTGGTCCTTACACCCACCATAGACCAGGTAATAGACATATCCTCTGTAGCTGTTGGAGTGCACTTGGTGGGCAGGGGAGAATCATGCTTGTATGTCCTGGAAGAAGGAGCAGGAGAATTCCTCTTTGTCTTGCCAGACTGGGTTGCCTATTGCTAAGGTGGATTTGTGTCTCAAAGGTAGATCTGTTTCTTCAAAAGTTCCTGTCAAAAAGAAGTAAAACTTTAAACATGTCTTCTCCTCTTTCAATTATTCTGGACTTATTTATTGAGTTTAACTCAGGTTTTAGTTCTGGCTCTTGATCCTTAAAGTTTTGCTGTTTCAGGTAAAGTAAAAAGGGATTTTTCATTTTTAGGAGGTTCAAAATGTTGAACCACAAAATGATTGTCAAGGGACAACTTCTGTATTTTTCCTCCTCAGGTTTCTGTTTCTGAGTTTGAGAAAAGTGTTCCTTCTGACAGTGACTTCAATGGATTTTCTTTTTCTAAAATAATTTCCAGAATGAATCAGTTGTTTCAGAGGAAAAAAGGATATTCTACTACTACTTATGAAATATACTTTACTCCAACAGGAATTTCCTGAACATATCAGATTCCTCCTGTTCTTTCAGGACCGGAGGATTTACTTACTACAGCCTGTAATTTGCCTGACAGACTGCTGCTTCCCCAAGAAAACAGATAGATTGTATAAAGTTAATCACTCATAAAAGTTGTATTCTAACCCCGTATCAAACCCAGTAGCTGATTGCTCTTGCAAACGAAGCTACCGCCAAACATCATGTAAGTGCTAATCCCTCTCCTTCTGGCAAGGATGGAAAAAACTTTTATAGATTTAGGAAACAAAAGCATTCTTCTGCAGCACTTATTTTTAGAATTCTCAGATGTCAAGCTGATAGGTTATTATGACTGCCCCTTCTGAGAGTATGAGAAACATTATTGTATCTGTTCCCTCATCTGGGGATAAAACATCTGAGTAATCTTATTGCTTCTGTGTCTCAAGTGGCTACCCACTCTTTGAAGTGTACTTATGATTTGGCTGAAGAGTAGTACTGTTATGAGGAGGTTTGCTAGGTTACATGCTCAAAAATTTCCTGAGGACATCAAATCTGAAAATTTTAACCCCCTCCTTAGACAAAGGGGTAGTTTTGGGGCTATCTGCTACACAGGTCTTTAAAAAGTATGATGAGGGAGGAAAGCTGATTCAGGGAATTTCACAGATTTTTCGGCCTTCCTTCTCCAAGTTTATCAAGAGGTTTAATGCTACCTCTACAACTTTTTACAAAAAGCAAAGAAAGTAGACACATCAAGCTGCTGGTAAGTAGACCTGTAAAAGCAATGACAGGAAGGTTCCAAGATGACAGGAACCCCCCCCCCCACACACACACACAGAATAAAGGACAGTTTATCAAGTCTGGATGGCTATCTTCAATTCTTAACCAACAGCCCCCTCTTCCCACCCTTGCAAGCCATTAATCCTATCAAAAATCTGAACCTCAGTTTCTCGTTTTGGCAACAGGCAGTTTCAGACAAATGGGTCCTAAGGGTGATTCATTACGGATACTGATGACAGTAGGAATCTCTCTCTCTCCCTCCCTCCATTCCAATGGATTCATTGACGCCCAACAGATAATTTCCCTTCTGCCATTCAGCATCTGTTGACTCAGAGGGTTCTGGAAACAGTCCCTCCTCTATAGACAGGAGAAAAGTTTTCTTCCAGATATTTTGGTCCAGCAAAAGAAGCTTCGTAGACATCACGTCTTGATCATTCCTTTTTAAACTGATTTCAATGCCCAAGTTCAAAATGTTATCTCTTCACATTCTGTCACCTCTCACTTCCCATTTAAGTTTTTTGGTGACCATAGATTTAAAAGATGCTTGCCATCACATTCCTATAGCTCCAGATTTCAGCTGCTTTTCAAGGTTTCCTGTATTTGGATCAAACTTTTAGTTCTCTGTGTTACTCTTTGGATTATCCACTGCTCCAAGGGTATTTGCAAAATGTCTAGCTCCAGTGATAGCCTACTGCAGACTGCAAGGTATTCATATTTTTCCATATTTATACAACTTGCTTATTTATGCAGTCTTTTTCAAAGTGTCAGGAATTTCTCAGTAGGGTGAGAGATCTTCTGCACAGACTAGAGTTTCGGGGGATATCCAAAAGTCTTGTCCTTATCACAGGATTGTTTTCCTAGAGTGTAGCCTAGATACCTCAGCTCAAAAAACTTTCCTTCTGCAGGAAAAAGTAGATCTGTATTTAGCTCTATCCCTGAGCATTTCCACTTTCCACTCAGGCAACTGTCTCAGCAAGGAAACTTCACAGGATACTATGTCTCATGGTATCTATGATTCTCACGACTCCCCTCTTCCTGGGAAGATATGATCGACAGACCACGATGCTTTGCTAAAGATGGCTTGCATCTGTCTCACTTGGGCTTCCGGCAAAGGCCCTTGCTTCCCACACAGTGCCTTTTTAAGAAAAGTCATGAGGCCAATATTACTAACATAAAAATTTCAACAAAAACGCAAATTAAAGGTCATGCTGCTAAACGCTAGGAGTCTAAACATGAAACTGCACTCATTGCAAGCATTCTTAACCCTGGAAGATGCTGACATTTGTGCAGTCACAGAAACCTGGTTCAAAGCTGGGGAGAGCACCCCAGCCTTACCTGGTTACTCATCCTATCACACATTCAGACCCCAAATTTTGGACTACAAAGCCAAAGGAGGTGGAGTTTCAATATATATTAAAGACACACACACCTACAGGCTGGTCAAACAATATGACGCAAAGGAGAAACTCCAGGTGCAGTAAACCATTGACAAGACCCTTACTCAAATTATAGCTAGCTACAGGCCCCGAAATTTGACTCAAGATGCCCACTCCACCTATCTGGACCTTTTCAAATCTATCAAGATTCAACCCTTTACCCTGATCCTGGTTGACTTTAATTACCCAACCATATACTGGAAAAACTACTCGTGCCTGAACATAAATGCCCAGAGATTCCTCGATTTTATAAATGCAAATGCCTTGGAACATCTAGTTGATACCTCCACAAGAGGTGACAAATATCTTGGACTTGGTATTAACCAACCTGATTAACCACTGCAACACCCCTACAGTATCATCCTCCCTGGTAAGATATGACCATAAAGCGGTCACTTTCAAAGTCACCATCTCCCCTGAACCCCTCTGGCTAGGGTCAAACATAAAAACTTCTCCAAAGTTGATTACAACCGCCCAAGGGATGGTATAAAACAGCTTCACAGCCCCCTCCCCCATTGTAGGAACTGGAACCAATGTCCAAATCTACACCAAAGTACTATATGAGAATTTATACAGATGCATTGAATCAGGAATAACCAAAAGGACAAAATCATCCTCTGCAAGGAAGAGTAAACCTGTCTGGTGGACATCTGCAATAAATAAACTATATAACAAAAAGAAAAAATTACTGTCCAAGACCAAGAAGGTGCAGGTGCCCAATTGGAAGCAATCTCTCCTTACCCTGAACAAGCAAATAAGAGCACCATTGAAATCCTCTAAAGCCAACTTTGCGAGTCCAAATTGGCCACATCTACTAGAGGCAATCATAAGGCCATCTTCACATATGTCTGAAATCTCAAAGGAAGCACCCAGATCTGTTCAGAACTGGTGGTCAAGGACACCACATATGCAAATGTTGTAGATATAGCCAATCTACTGGCTGACAGATTCAGTGAAAACTTCTCCCCTCTGTCCCCCCATCAGTAAATCAGGACATCCCCAGTACCTCCCCCCACCTCTTATCTGTAGGGAAAAAGTAATCACTGCCCTCTCAAAGGCAAAAACTATAGCCTCCATGGGACCCAATAACATCCCTGGCTGCATCCTACATGAACTTAGGCATGAACTTGCAGCACCATTAGGCACCCTATTCAACCAAAGCCTGAGTACCAGCTTTGTCCCAGCAGAGTGGAGGGCAGCCACTGTCATCCCTTTACACAAAGGTGGAGCATCCACCAATCCGGGAAATTATAGACCCATCAGCCTAACTAGCCTGATCTGCAAGGCCTTGGAATGGATTATCATGGACCTCATTAACAGGGACATTGGCAACCTCCAAACACTCGACCCTACACAGTTTGGCTTTGTCAAGGGGAGGTCATGTCTGTTAAATCTCGTTGACTTCTTTGAGACAGTCACCAAAGTCATGGATGAGGAGAAGACAGCGCACACCACCCACCTTAACCTGGCTAAAGCCTTCAACACTATTCCCCACTCAGCCATAGTAGATAAACTCTTTCAACAAGGCATCAATCCATATGTTAACAGATGGGTAGCAAACTCGTTCACTGATATAACCCACCTAATCAAAATAGGGGAAGCCACCTCACGCAGTCGACCCATAACGAGCGGTGTACCCCAGGGCTCGGTCTTGGGGCCTCTGTTATTCAGGATATACTTCTCTGAGGTGCAGGCCAAAAACCAGTGGTCTACGGCTGACCAAGTTTGCAGATGACTGCAAGCTGGGCGCAGTCATCAATTCCCCAAGTGATGTGGATGTCCTCCAAGAGGGTCTCACCCAAACAAATTACTGGTGCCAGAAACATGGCCGCAAGCTGAATGCCAAAAAAATGCATCATCACCCCCTTTGGGGAGAATGACATCCCCACATATCATCACATTAATAACAATATCCTAAATGCATAATCAGTAGTGAGGGATTTAGGCACCGAGGTTGATAGCAACCTAATTTTTGACTGCCATGTTGCTTCCATTGTACGGAAAGCTTTCTACATGGCCCACCTCATAAGTAAGGGTATCTTATCCAGGGACAAAGAGGTCATAGCATCCCTGTATTTTTCCCTTACAAGGCCAATTATTGAGTACAACCCCCTTTGGCATGTACCTCACAAAGTACATGCAGCAGCTGGAAAGACCACAGGGGTTCCTCACCTGGAAAATCCAGGGCCTCAGATATCTACCTTACACAGATAGGCTAAAAGCCCTATCCTTGTACTCAGTTTCATACAGACTCCTCAGAAGTGACCTCTGTTTGGCATATAAAGCAATCTCAGACCCCGCCTTGATGGGACTGCGGCATATCCGCAAGTCAAGCTCCACTCAAGCAACCTGTACACGTGACCTCAACCTGGTCTATGATATCAATAGGACTTGTTGGTGGGACAGATTTTTGTCCCAGAGACTCCCCCATCTGTGGAATAGACTCCCTCTCCATGTCAAGCAGAGTACCTCATTATCCCTTTTTAAGCACAACCTGAATAACTGGATGGGAAATAGAAAATACACCCCTGGGATTCCACCTGTGCCCCTGCTGGACAGGGGCTTTGGGTGCTGACTTACCTAACATGGGCTAAACTCTTGGTTAGGTTTATAAGGACCTCAGGGCCAATAGCCTAGTAACTTCCTATGATCTAGTAAGACTACACATGAGAAAAACTCAGTGGTACGTAAAATCTGTATGGTTCTAACATCAATCTCCCCTGACATTCCAGATTCCAGTTTGGGGATTTGTGAGAATGTAGATTCACTGCTGGAGAGGCCAACCGCATCTAAAGCCGGGTTTTTCATTTTCTAGCTCAAGCACAATCTACGACAGACTCCTCAGACTTTGCTTGGGGAGGAGTGTCTGTGAGGATAAAAGTGAAGAGTCTTTTGACAAAAAAGACAGCCCAAAACAAAAATGTACAACAGACGCTGGTAGGTAAAAATGTTTTTAACACAGTCAATCATCTATGGTCCTAAGGACCATTATAAGTGTTTACAGAAATCACCACAGTGATGTGGTACATAAGCAAATGGGGGAACCAGATCCTACCCTCTGTTTAGAC
Organism: Protopterus annectens; assembly: GCF_019279795.1. Classification (NCBI taxonomy): domain Eukaryota; kingdom Metazoa; phylum Chordata; order Ceratodontiformes; family Protopteridae; genus Protopterus; species Protopterus annectens. The sequence goes on from NC_056725.1 coordinate 614,350,378, forward strand.
TAGCCAAAGTAGCCTAGGACATAGATTTTCAGCATAATATCAATGTACATGCAACTTACACACCATCAGAGCAAGGTTTTGTAGCAGAAAAGCTAAGCAGGACCAATACAGACCCTCACAAATGGAAACTGAATCAGGGGATCTTCCAGGAACTGATCCAACTGTAGGGAACACCTCAGGCATATGTTTTTGCCTCCAGTCACAGCCATTTGGTAAAAGTCTGTTGCAGGACTCCAAGCAAAAAGGCCTGAAAAACAGATGGATTTTTTTCCCTTGGACAAGGATGATCCTGTAAGCTTTTCCATCCTTTTCACTAATAAACAGAGTCATTTTGAAGATTCAGAAGGACTTTCCAAAGATCACTGTGCAAAGATCATTGTGGTGACTCCCTTTTGGCCCAGGCAACTGTGGCTTTCTCTTGGAAATGGCCAAGGGCAGTTCCCACAAGCATCCTCACAGACAGGACCTACTCACACAAGAATGGGAATGTTTGATCCATTTCAACTCCAAACAACTGCAACTACCTTGATGACTGAGTCTTAATACCATGTATGCATTTCTGCTAACAGAAAATCTTATACTAGCAAATGGAAAGGGTTTTCTAGTTAGTGCCAAAACAAGAACCATGACCCTTTTAAGACAAGTATTTCTCTGTTTCTGCAATATTTGTGTGAGTTACTATCTTCTGGCCTGTCTTACTCCTCCATCAAGGTTCATTTGTAGGCCATTTCAGCATATCTGCCTATGGATCCTCATTTTTCACTGCAATCTCATGTGAACATGTTTTTGAATGGGGTATTGCATACATGCCTCCTAGATAACAGGTGGTTCCTCCTTAGGATAATAATTTTTGTCTTGGAAAAATTAACTCTTGCTCCACTGGGAACCAGCTCATCAGGCTGACTTGAGGTTCTTGATATGGAAAACTGTTCTGCTGACTAATCTGACTTCTGCAAGAAAAGTACCTAGGCTGCAGGCTCTAATGATGAGTCAGCCTTATCTCATTTTACACAAACAGGGTTTCCTTAAGAACTAATCCTTCCCTTCATGCTTAAAATGTTATCCGAGTTTACTTTGAGCCAAGTGATCCATCTCCCTATCTTCTATCCAGAACCTAAAAATGAGGAAGAAACAATATCCAATGTCTTGTATGTCCACAGGTAACTCGGACAGAGCTAAATATTTTAGGAGTTCTGATCATACTGGTCATTTCCTGTGAAGGTAAAAAGAAAGGGCAACCCATGTCAAAGCAGACTATTTCCAAATGGATGTCTCATTATATTAATTTTTGTTGTACCTGCTAGAAGGAGGAAATTCCAGGTAGTGACAAATCTCATTCTACCAGATGTAGCTTCATCTGTGGCTTTTTGGAAAGGGTTGGATTTTAGAAGCAGCATCTTGGTGTCCCGCACAAGAGGAGTGGTTCTTGGCCCAGGAATTGTAGTTTATTGATCATTCGGGAAGTTGTCCATCTCTTTCAACTTTTTGGTTTAAAAGACCACATCTGCGCTTGTTTCCCATTTTTCCTGTAACTAACCTATTGGAAAGCACTAGAAACTGATACAAGCCTTCTAGCTTAAAAGAGAGAATTTGGAGTGACTGAGTATCAGTTTTCTGTATTTTCCTGCTGTACTTAACTGTTTTCTGTCTAAACACTGGTTTTCCAGCACTTATTGTGATTTAAAAGCTTGTTTTTTTCACATATTGTACTCATTTGACTGCCTGCACTTTCAAAAAGTTGTTTTTTTTGTTTAAATAAATTGTTTAACTGTTGTAGGCTACACACTAAAGTGGGATAGCCTTTTCTAATCACTTGTAGTCGTTTAAAGTTTTTTAAGTGTACCTTTTACTGGTTTTGCCTTATCTTTTCTAAAAAAAAAAAATAAATAAATTTCTTATTTCCTGCCTTTCTAAGCTAGTATAGTCCAGTTTTCAGGCTAGTGCTGAATTCAGGGCTGTGTTACAAGTTTCTGAGTTGCCCATACCTTATTTGGATAGAGGGAAGTTTCTCTGTTCACCTGTGAGAGAGGGGAACGTTGAGCAGCCATCTGTCCCTGGAGGAGTGGTTCCAGCCCAGAAGTTAGTAGTTTGAAAACCGCGTTTGCACAGTTTTGTGCGCCAGACAGCACCAGTTAGCTAGGGTTAAATTATTCCCGGCTCCACTAAGTCTCCTCTTCAGTTTTTCACTTGAAACTAGTCTAACTCTCAACCCAAGCACTCAAAAAGCATCCTACAGTCCAGCACTTGCTCAGACCTAATAGCAAACCCGAATATACCCCGACACTTGACTGCCCAGCAGGGCAAGGCTCTTTATCCATCCCTCACTAACCAAGCGACTAAGCAGCTCACCTTACTATTCAGGCATGAACAAAGAGCAACTTCAGGTGTACTCTCCAGTCCAACTGGTGAATCTGGGTATCCTGAGGCAATGTTACAACTGCCTCACGTACACAGACAGCCCTCTCCTCCTACCACAAAACACTAACATATGCGAGAGATGCAATTATACAGCCAAACTGGAGGCTAAGGTCTCTCCACCCAAGACTGGAACAGACAGTCATGAGGAGAAGGTCAACACTTGCACCACACCTCCAGCCTCACAAAGACCTACTAAACCAGCACTGGCAAAAAATACACAAAATCATACTCGGAGGCTCTAAATAAAAACTTGCAAAAGCATCAGAGAGCTCCAAAGCAGACACCCACAAAACCTGCACCTCCCATCACAAACCAGACAACACATAGAACACAAAATCAATGTGCTGCACAATCACAGCCCTTAAGGCAAAATAACATACCTAACACACTAGTAATAGGTGACTCAAAAGTCAGGCACACTGACACCCCACTCACTAGGCTGGACAAGGAGAAGGTTACTGTTAGCTGCCTGTCGGGAGCCAGAATCCACCACATAACACAAGCACTCAGGTATCTCCAGAACAAGTACAGATATGACTCTGTCATTGTTCATGTTGGTGTGAATGACCTGAGATGTACCTCCCTGGACTACATGAAAAGAGACACGGAAGAGCTCTCTGATCATGTAGCCCAGGTGGGTATGACTCTGACCCTGAGTAGCATCTTGCCTTCACCAAGAATGATACCTCAGTATAAAGAAAAAATGATCAATTTCAACAATTGGCTAAGCTTCTGATGTCATTAAAAGGGGATCCAGTGTCTGTCAGCCTGGGATGACATGCTCGACATGCCGCATTGCTTCGCAAGAGACGGCTTGCACCTGTCACCCCTTGGCTTTCGAATACTGGCCAAGGCTCTTGCTGCTCCCATAGTGCCTTTTTTAGGCAAGGCTCAAAATTCAAACCCACCACCGTAAACAGCACAAGTAAAAAAAAATGAGGGTTATGCTACTCAACGCCAGGAGTTTAAATCTCAAAATGCATGCGCTCGAAGCACTTCTAAGTATGGAGAACGTCGACATCTGTGCAGTAACTGAAACCTGGTTCAAGGCACCAGAGAGCACTCCAGCACTACTGGGCTACAACTCATACCACACATTTCAGCCACAGAACACGAACCAAAACACAAAAGGAGGGGGTGTATCCATATTCATCAAGGATACCCACACCTCCAGGTTAGTGGTGCAGCATGATACCTCTGAGATCACCCATGTGCAACTAACATCGGGCAAATCTGCAATGCAAATTGTGGCCTGCTACAGATCATCCTGCACGACCCAGGACCACCACTCTGCCTTTCTGGAGACACTGGAAAACCTGAAGGTCCTACTGAAAGCCCTGATATTGGGTGATTTCAATTACCCTGCCATTAACTGGGAAAACTACTTGAGTACAAACTCCCAAGCTCAGCGCTTCCTGGAATTTATCAACTCAAATGCCCTGGATCAGCTGGTAAACTCCCCTACCAGAGGCCACAATATATTGGACCTGGTCATCACCAACATGGGCGATAGGTATTCCGTACCGTAGGTCAACCCGTCACTGGTTAGATCAGACCATAAACTAATCACCTTGGATGTCCACACCCCACCACCACCCCCAACCAAGGAAACCACAGTGAAAAACTTTTCTATAGCAAACTTCACCTTACTTAAGGCAGAAGTGGTAAGTTTCACAGCCCCACGTTACAGGATAACACTGCCCAAGATGCAAAATCTTTTACAATTGCACTCTATGAGCACCTACAAGAATGCATGGATCTTGCCATCCCTAGCAAAACCAAGACTCACTCCCCTAAGAGAAGGAAACCAGTCTGGTGGACCCCTGACATAAACAGGTTATACAACAAAAGGAGGAAACTAGTTCAGAAAAAAACAAATCCCAAGAAGGAAAGACACCCCTGATCAGTATCAGTAAGAAACTAAGGTCCCTCATAAAATCATCCAAGGCTAACTTCGAAAGAAAAATAGCCAAGGATTCGAAAGATAACCACAAAGCCTTCTTTAGCTATGTCAAGAATCTAAGTGGCAACTCGCAGATATGCTCTGAGCTAGTGCAAAATAGCACAAAATATACTGAACCTACTGATATTGCCAACATCCTGGCAGATAGATTCAGTGCAAACTTCACCTCCCTCTCACCTTCAAAAGGGCCCACAACAATACCGGAAAAGTGTAGTGTCCCGGAAATCCCAGAAGCACAGGTGAAAACAGCCCTTTCAAAAGCCAAAAACACAGCATCAATGGGGCCAGATGATGTCCCAGGCTGCGTCTTGCACGAACTACAGAACAAACTAACCCCCCCGCCTAAGCACGCTGTTCAAACTCAGCCTCTCCACAGGATACGTGCCCATAGAATGGCGCATAGCAATGGTTATTCCGCTCCACAAAGGAGGGGCCACAACTGACCCTGGTAACTATCGCCCCATAACCCTGACTAGCCTGGTCTGCAAGGCTATGGAGGAATCATCATGGAACTCATTAACAAAGACATTGGGAACATCCAAACACTTAACCCAACCCAGTTCGGCTTTGTTAAGGGCAGATCATGCCTACCAAACCTGGTTGACTTCTTCGAGACAGTCACCAAGGCCATAGATGAGGGAAAGGTGGTTCACAGAGCCTACCCTGATCTCGCCAAAGCGTTCGACACCATTCCTCACTCTGGTATTACAGAAAAACTCACCAGCCTGAACATAAACCCCTACGTCACAAGATGGGTTGCCAACTGGCTTACAGACAGAACTCACACTGTAACAATAGTAGGCTCCAGGTCCGACTCTAAACCAGTCACAAGTGGTATCCTGCAAGGCTTGGTTCTGGGACCCTACTGTTCGGCATATATTTCTAAGAAGTACAGGCAAACACTGGAGGACTATGGCTAACCAAGTTCGCCGATGACTGCAAACTGGGAGCCATAATTGACTCTCCGGCTGACACAGACATACTTCAAAAAGGCCTTACAGAGACAGACACCTGGTGTCAAAGTCATGGCCTCAAGCTAAATGCAAAAAAAATGCATAGTCATCCCGTTTGGGAAAAACAAAAAACCCACGAATTACCACATAGGTGGCAGCCCCCTTAATACATAAGGGGTAATAAGAGATCTGGGGACCCAGGTAGATAGTAATCTCTCCTTTGACAATCATATTGCCAAAGTAGTTAGGAAATCCTTCTATGTGGCCCATCTAATTACTAAGGGGTTTGCATCTAGAAATAAAGAGGTTATAGTGCCCCTCTACTCATCACTCATCAGATCCATCATAGAGTACAATGCCCCATTTGGGATGTACCTCACAAGACACTTCCAACAGCTGGAAAGACCACAAAAGCACCTCACCAAGAGGATTACTGGCCTCAAACATATGTCCTATGCAGACCGACTGAAAAAACTCTGGCTGTACTCAGTCGCATATTGCTTACTCAGAGGTGATCTCTGCCTGATTTACAAAGCCATGTCCAACTCAGAATTGATGGACATGCGCCACCTAAAGAAATCCAAGTCATTGCGAGTCACACGCTTTAGTGAGCTAAACCTCGCCACAACAATAAATAGAACATGCTGGAGGGACAGATTCCTGTCACAGAGACTCCCCATGCTTTGGAACAAAATTCCTAACTACATTAGGCAGAGCCCCTCACTAACACTCTTCAAGAGAAGCCTTGACGAGTGGATGGGTAACAGAAAATACACCCCTGGGATCACTTCATTTGCTCTGCTTGACAGAGGCTCAGTTAATTAATCAATGGGGCGGCGAAAGCCGACACACTCTGGCTAGGCTTATAAATGCCCTCGGGCAGATAGCCTACTACCTACCTATGAACCTATGAATTTATTTACAAAGAACTACAAACAAGATTCCTTCACCTGGTCTAAGATAGACTTTGCCAGGATCATTCCCCAGGACTCTTGAACTGTCATCCTTCCTCCTCACAGTCAGTCTACAAGAATGCATGGAGGACTATGGCTAACCAAGTTCGCCGATGACTGCAAACTAAGCTAGATAGCTAAGATTACTGCAGCAGTGATCAATAAGATGAACATAGTACAGTTGTGTAAGTAAACTTATAACAATAGTAGATATTTGAATGATCACTGCAGCAGCAGCCACTCACATTCCCGCCTTCTCCCTATTTTTTGTATGCTTTTTGTGAATAGGACCTTTATGTTTATTTTCCTAGGACTGACCTTTTCATAGCTACAGTCTTCCTCCCTCAGTTGGTTTGAAAGTTCTGAAGGGCTTGGTGCCCAAACCACTCCTTTTTTCCAGCTCTGCTGGAGCTGACTAACACTTTTGGCTTGTAGAAGGTGCCCTTAATCTTTGGAAGCTGGCTGGGTGCTATACCCATAGCAGGACATAACCCTATATAGCTAGGAATACTGCAGCAGTGATCATTTGAACATCTACTGTTATGGTAAGTTTACTTACACAACTGTACTTTCACTTTTTGGTCTTAAATTGCATAAAGTCATATATTACTTGGATGTGCTGTACGTTCTTTTTGCTCATAAATACTTTTAACATCAAATTTTCTGCACTTTCTTAAATATCATGTTTACAATTTTTCTAAGCACTTCTATTTGCTGAAATTATGATCTCATCATGTAATGCTGGCTTTCTGATTTTATAACACGTAGTTTCTACTTTAGTTCTATCAGTTGAGCTATAGTAATTACATTTAATAAAACTGTGTTTGTGTCTACTGTATGTTCAGCAGCTGTCCAATTACTTCTTGATTCTGTATTATCTTGTGGCACCTTCTGATGATGTCATAAAGGGGTAAACATGTTGTAATTCAATACATTAAGGTACTGAATTGAAGGGAGTCCCACCTATGCTAGGAAGAGGTAATGAGATTCTATAACTTTCTGTAACTATAGCCTAATATTACTTGAGGACCTAATGCAGCATTATCTGATCAAGCAGATTCACCTGTTTATCAGATCAGCACTGCGATCAGGTAACAGGGTTTGGCATACAGATATAGTTGCATGACTAGACACTGCCCAGCACAGGAGCTCCACCATATGACAACATAGCCAACATACCTGAATTCTACACTTCCAAGATGAGGATGGGTTTGTGGGGCCACTAATCCACCAGAGAATCAAATCTACTTTTGAAAACAGGACACTGCAAGTAGTCCATACAGGAGTTAGGGAAATGACTTGCATTACACCCAGCTGCATATGTGAATGGTTCCAGGCTCTCTAAATCTGACTCTTGAAACCTACAGTACCGCTCCACCTGTATGTAAAACTCATTAGTGTAGGCAATTTGGCTTCTCACCATGTACAACCTATAGTACCTAGCCCCACATACAGGTAGACCTTCCTACTTTCCCAGAAACCCGTTAAATTCAATACACAGTTTCCACTCCAGCAATAATCCACTCAATTATAACACATACAAATATATTTCTTTATATGCTGTCACAGAAGTGTTTCACATACCCCTCTAGTTTTCTTCCTAAAAGTGATCATCAATGGTACAGAACTATTTATTACAGTGATATATCTATGTTATCACTGTATGTCAAGTGATATACATTTTATTAGGGGTTTATCATGCTCCAGTTTGCTTTTGTTACTTTTTAGTTGAATCTGAAAACATTTAGCTATTTGCTGATTTTTTTTCTCTGCTTGCCTGATTGAATGACTGATTAATTGTGGTGCAGTCTGTGTTAATGACTGATTAATTGTGCTGCAGTCTGTGTTACTCTGCCGAAATCATCTACAGAATACATGCCTACCCACTCAAAGCTGTTTACCCCCTGCCTTATGTCATTAGAATGCAGGAATCTGGAAATGCATGCACAGCTACTCAGCATACAGGAAATAAAATCATAAATTTATTAAACTTAATAAATACATTTCTTATGAAGAAACTAAAGTAAAATTTATATATTTGAGAACTGGAAAGCCTGCTTAACATGAAAACATTTTAATTATTGCAAAAATCAAATTATAACAAAACAATTTTACACATGGGTCAGATTCATGAATGCCTACACTGAATGTACACTATTCTGAATGAATAGACAACACAAGCATAACTCTCACCTTATTCCTCCTAATCTTAGTTTTTCCTACTGATTTTCTTGCAACCTTAAATATCGATGGGGATTCATGAAGGTAATCACAATGTGTGGACTACGTCTACACTTAGTCTAATCTTGAGTGAACAGACAGCACAGAAAAGGTGGTTGGGATGTTCTTGAATAGAGATTGTGTACACTTAGTGTAGGCATTTATGAATCTGGCCCATGATCTTTAATACTCTGACATGTGTACACCAAGACATAGATTCTCAAGCATTAACCTTGGATAAGTCCAAACAACATTTAACAGGTCTAGGGATTCCTGTTTTGCCTATGTATTATCCAAACTATGATATAATACGGGCTGTTTTATGTAATATCTATAGACCCAACATTTACCAAAGCCCTAACGTCTCATCAAGCTTGTAGATGAACATGTAGTTGTGTACAATTTCTTCTGGACTAGGTCATCTGCATGCAAACTCTACTCTGCCTTTACCACTGCCACCCAGCAGTATGATATCTCCTTAAACCTATTTCTTCTCTTCCTATATCCCACCCCTTTTCTCCTTTATGTCAAAATGTAAATGTATCTTATTTTTTATTATTCAAAATGTACACATCTGATGTGATCTCTGTGTATAATCTTCTGTTATGCAGTGACATGTCCTGTGATCAGAATCTACAATGTTATATTTTTCCATATTGTACTGTGATCTCTTTTATAATGTCAGAATCAACTGTCAGCACAACACTGAGAGAGCATTTAACCATATGAAGAAGTCTATACTTTTTATGAAAGACAAAAGCACTTAACCATTAAAAATCTTTCTATTGCTCCTCCTGTGGTTGCTTTCTCAAGGGTGTGCTGACAAATGATTCTGAATTTGGTAACTTTGGATGGTTTTTCAAAATACCTGAAGTGGCTTTTAGTGGATTATAGACTCTTTTACAATGTACTTTCAGAAGCTTTTCTCCTAGTTCCTTCTCCATGTGTGAATAAATGTATCTATATAGGAATGAATGAATGAATACATAAAATGAAACATCAACCAGACCAGGCAACTGTAATTCTACAATAAATCACAGAGATCTATAGTGTGTAAAGTAAACGTGTGCTAATAGCCACAGAAATAATGCTGTTATGCTGGGTGAAACACCACTTTTCCTTAACGATTCCATGCTAAATAATAATGGATAGTGTCATGTGAAAGGAAAGGGGATAATGAGAAAGAGAAAATAATATAAACACCATCATGCATACAGTGGCCTTGGGTCAATAATTTTGGATTTCATTCAGAAGATACAGTACTAAAGACAGACAGAGAGAGAGAGAGGTCCCGAAATGGTGATGCTGTGGAAGGCTAATGACCAGAAGTATAAATAAAAACTGTGTTGTTCAACTTCTTTTTTACAATATATAGTAATGCAGTCAGCAATGGTCTCCAGGTTATGCTGTTTATTTCGTAATGCATGATTGTAAAGGTAATTCATCCTACTGAGCTTTGTTATTTGAATATCACAACTAGACATGACATTAAAAGGAAAGGGTTGCACTATCCTATGTTACATATCCGTAAAAGTTGCCATCTACTTACCACAAAATCACCTCTGGCTTCAAATAGGCAATGCAGAGCATACTCCACGTTGGCTCCAGCGCCAGGAACTGCACTAGAACATGCCAAGTTTAGTAGACTGTCCACTGCAAGAAATAAAAGCAACCAATTTTCTGTTTATTTTCTTTATTAATCATTTACTTTTATTCATTTTATAAACTGCTGAATTACACACTAAATAAGCCAATAACAAACAAAGCAAGGACGACCCTAAATGTGAAAGGCCACACATGTTCAGTATGCAGAAACTTGTTAAATGTTAACAAATTCAATAATATTAATCTGTGACATTACAAAAACTGATCATATCCTGAGTTCCATTAAAAACCTCACTCCTCTTCCTCCTCCTGAGCATTATTCTGCATGTATTGTTCCCACAGATTCCATTAACTTTTTTTGTAATTTGCTACTTCCCTTTTCTAAATATCCAACTTCCAGTTCTTTTAATTATTTTATAATGTTCAGGACTTCAGTTATACTTAACATATTATTTCCATTTCCATTTTCTAGCAATATGTAAGTTGTTCTTTCCCTTTCCTAAAGATAACCACCTCCAGTTGTTTTTATCTTCTTTACAATGTTCAATACTTCAATTACAGATGGTATAGATTTTGATTTTGATTTTCCAGTAAGAGCTTTTTTAGCATCCAGTAGCATTAAACGTAGCAAGGCTTTACTATACATTGCAACTCAGAGCCTATGTTCCATCTCAACAGAACCATTTCCTTAGTTACAATGATTTCCTCCCCAAACATTTCTGACAAAACACCCTGCAAGAAATTTTTAAAATCTCCCAACACATTACATTCAGAAAAACACGTGTTGTCAATTACCTCTCTCCTTCCCATCATACCTCCATCATTTGCTATCTACCAGAGAAAAATGATCTGAACTCTGCTCGAGGTATAAAAATATATATGGCAACACTTCCAAGCCAAAATCCTAGACCTTTTGGACTTTGTTGCATACCTGGGAGCCATAAAAATGTTTTCCCATTGTTTCTTGGTAAAATGCCTGTCCAGTCTCTTTTCACAAGCTGTTCTAACTTTCTCTGATTGAATCTTACAGTTATCATGCAATATTTTATATGCCATACTAATTATCCCCTTTTTAAGGACTGCTTCTGTTTTAGACACAGCTAAAAAAATCACCATAGCTGTTTTTTCACTGAGCACTCCTCATATCCTATTCTCTTTACCTATAATCTGTCATCCATCCCTGGTATACAAGGCAGCCTCTGACCTGCAATTCAAACATTTGCTTAGCCTCATCCCAATCAATTAACTTTCCCTCTCTAGTTATTTGCTCCAAAAATCTTGGTTCCTTTGCTACTTTTCTGCAGTAAATTCCATCTCAGTCTAGCCTATTTTCTGTATCCCACTTGCAGTCACTGCTATTGGTAAAATCTCTTTTCTTCATTCCTGTGCTAGATTAGTTATAAGAATACTTTCTGCTGTTTTATGAATATGATGTTCTGCATGGCTTTTGTTAGTTTACTTAGGTGCCTGCATCCAAAATCATATACTCTATTTCTTGAACTCTTCCCTGTTACACCATAAGCATCCTTTTCCAGTTTGATTTACAACATTCTGTTTGAGTTAAGTATATGAGCCTTAACTGTGTAATTCTAAAGTACCCCTTCAAATCAGATAATTCCAAATCTTGTTATGTGGGGAGAAGCAACTCATCCTACTTAATTAACTCTTGTTATCTTCCCTTTCCACATAAATTCCTTCAAAATTTTATTAGTTACTGTCCACAACTTCACTGGTTGATAAAAACATGCCTGACTGATATATAAAATTAAATGGACTAAACATTTTCACCGCTTGTACCTTATTATCCATAGCCGTAATAAAGAGCTTCCATTTCCTCATTTTTTGTGTAGTCTCTTCCCACATATCCTTAGTTGCCATAACAGAAACCTTTTAAGTCCATACTCCTAAATTCTTCATCTTATCACAGCCCCATTGATATGGGTATTGTTGAACCAATTTATGTGTGGGTACATAGTGTACTGCTAAAGCCTTTGTTTTGTCTTCATTAATTTTATATCCCAAAAGGACAAGAAACTGTCTCAAACTTTTCCACAACACTAAGATGTCCTTTTCTGGATCTATCAGTTACAAAATAGCATCTGCAAAGAAAGCCAGCTTTTCTTGATTTTCATACCAATTATATCCTTGAATTTCCGAGTCCCTTATTTTCTTTGCCAGTGGTTCTAAATATAATGCAAATAACAAAGGAGAAAGAGGACACCCCTGCCTAGATCCTCTGTTCAAGCACACCATATCGGAGAGGAACCCTCCCACTGTAATCCTTGCCTCCAATCCTTCACATATCCTTCTAATTAAACTTATTATTCCATCAGAGAATGCAACTGCTTCCATTGTATACTCATAAAACCAGAATTTAATCCACTGAATGTTTTTTTCTGTATCAAAACCTACTAAATAACAGCAGTATTTTCTTACATTCTGCTTCCTTCTGGATTATCATTGTTCTATTAATGTTGTCAAATATTTGCCTGCCCTCCACAAAACCAAATTGTTTCATATTTACTCATATTTATCAATTTTAGCAACACCTTTGTCATTCTTTTAGCTAGTATAAACATAAACACTTTATAATCATGGTTTAAAATTGAAACGGGTCTATATGAAGCTCGGTCTGATGAGTCTTTGGGTCTTTACCATCTTTAGGTAATATAGCCAGCACAGCTTTCTTCCAAGGTGTTGATGCCCCTCTTTTTAAAACACTGTTAAATAAAAATCATCCATTTCTTTATCACTTTATCATGGCAATCTGGGGATGTTGAGAAGCAGGTGTGAGACTCAAGTTGCTATATCTAGCTATCTTCACAACATGCTGATGTGTAAATTGGTCTCTTGAGGAGACCACGTTCCCTAGTCTATCTGCTCTGCATAATGCCCTTCACCCTGTGGCAGATGTATCCACGGTGATCGTCACCGAAGGGGGAAGGGTAAATGGAACTCCTATTGTGAGTCTGTAGTTGTCCATCCACCTTAAGAGACACTTCCTGCAAGTGGATGTTAATTTGAAAGTTTTGCTCATGTCATTTTCTATTTGTGATCACTGAACCTTGAGCATCCACTGAAGAATCTGCATATAAAACCTGGCATGTGGTACTAGGATACTGTTTCTACCATCAAGCCTAAGACCTTGAGGACTTCAAAAGTAGTTGGTGGAGAGGGACTTATGAAAATCTTCATACAGGTTTGTATGTGGAAGTTTGTTCTTGCAGAATGCCCAGGTGATATTCTGTGAACACCAGGCCTTGAAATGGTTCTGACTTCAATTTGTCTAAATTGACAGAGACCTCTCAGGACAGGCAAAGTCAAAGATAATCCCTTGCTTGCAAGAGCAACTCCTTGGTGATAAAAAAGAAAAGCCAATCATCTAGATACAAAAAGATTGGGACTCTTTGGGTCTTCATGTAGCAGGTGACCACTGCCATTCACTTAGTAAACACTCGGGGCTGTGTTGAGACCAAATAGTAGTGCTCAAAATTGGTAATGAATAGCTCCAACCTGGAATCTTTGGATGTTCCGATGTGCAGGCCTGTGTGCTGGAAATCCAGTGAGCACATTCAGTCTCCATCCTGTAGGATGGATTGTACTGTGGCTATCTGGATTTTTTATTTTTTGATATATATTGGTTTAGACTGCTGAAACCCAGTACTGCCCTGAGGTCCTTTGATTTCTTGGGAACCAAAAAAAAGTCTTTAACAAATCCCAGACTGTCTTTGGTCTGGGAGGATCTCTTGGATGGCTCTTATGAATAGGAAGTTTGAGACCTCCTCCTTTGCTGCCTCATTTGATGGGATGGGACATCTGGAAGGGGAGAAGAGGACAGTTTGGGGAAATGTGAGAAAGGAAAGTAACAGCTTCTGGATACCATCTCCCTAAGCCATTTGCCCTTAGTAATGGCCATCCATATAGGCTGGTGTAGGAAATGAGCTCTGACTGCCACCAGACAGGCACAATCAGACAATATCCTAAGGAGTCAGTTGTTGTTTTCCTTAGAAGGGACCATGGAACCCTTGACTCTGGACTGGAGCAGCAAAAAAAAAAAGGATCTACTCCTTTGGAAGCAGCCCAGATAAAGAAAGTTTCCATTTGCTAGAAAACAGTTTTTTAGTAAATGGTTTCTGGAAAGATGATAGGATATGAAGCACACAGTAAGAAAGCTTGGGATCTCTGGCAATCCATGGAACTGGAGTAACCAAGCAGTCAGTTTGAGAGATTCCAGATTCAGGTGAGATTGATCTGAGGGGTCTATATTAGAACACCAAACATTCAAAATGTCTAGTGTTCTAATATCGAACCCTACCAATCAAAAATACTAAACATCGAACATTCAGAACAGCAAATTTTTTCCTAGGGAAAAAATTTGCTGTTCCAAAACACATACACGCAACACAAACACACCAAACAAACAGCAATCCACACATACACACCTAAACTCTTACACCTAACCCTACACTAAACTATACACACACCACTAACTATCCACTTACCTTAACCCAAACCCTAACCCTAAGGTCCGTCACTATCGCACACTCACCTCACCCACGCCCTAACCCTAACTCACCTAACCCGCCCTAACCCTTACGTCCACACAATCGCACACATACCTAACCCACGCCCTAACCCTAACTCACCTAACCTGCCCTATGTCCACACAATCGCACACTTCTCTGAACCCAACCCGTAACTTTCCACCAGAGCGCTGAAAATACCAAAGCAAGAGAAGCGGACAACCGAATTCTTTCCCTAGGAAAAAATTCGGTGTTCTATTTCTTCGATATTTTCAGCATTCGCTGAAAACAGGTTGATATTAGAACACTCGACATTTAAAATGTTCGGTGTTCTAATATAGACCCGATCTGAGGGGTAACATATCAAATCTGAAACTGGGTCAAGGACCCAAGGCAGGTGAAGGAAGTGAGGCCACAGGAAGGGAACCAGAAATGTTTGGGCCAGAAAGGGGCAATGAGGCTCCTTGCTGGTCTGCAACTGGTGAGTTTCTGCACAAAATTGCTGATCAAGGGTGTCAGAGGATAGGCATACAAATGCCCTGGGGGGGGGGGCAGACAGAAGAGTGTCCCTCAGTGACTGTCCCTCCAGAGACATCAGGGCAAAGAAGGTGCTGCATTTGGTGACAAAACAGGTCACAAAGAGAGTGCAGTATGGTTATTGCCAGAGGCAAGTAATTGGGGATGCTACAGTGGGATCAAGGGACCACTCATGAGGTATAAAGACTCTCCTGCTTAATTTGTCCGCTATGAGAAAGTGTTGCAAGGACATCTCCCATTACCAAAACTTCACAGCCTCTTGACATCGTGGGTAAGAGAGGGTTCCCCCCACTTGTTCAAGCACCACACTACTGCAGTGTTGTCAGACTGAATCATAATCACATCTTTGTGGAGGCAGTTTTGGACTGCCTGCAATGCTATTAGAACTGCCCTCATTTCCAAATCACTGATATGCAAGTCAGCCTCTGTTTGTGACCAAGTACCTTGAACCATCTTTTCCTCACAGTGCCCTTCCACCTCAGGATAATATTTCCATGGTTACCATGGCTTTGGGTGGAGGAAAAACAAACCAACGACCTACAAAAACTAGATGGGAGGATACCCACCAATGGATGTGTTGGTGAGTCACAGCGGTGAGTGAGATTGGAACGGTCACTGGATACACAGCCATATGACCAATAAGGCACTGAATTAAAAACGCAAGAGGCCTTAAATGTAAAATAATATGACTGGCTACAGTCTGCAAGGTTGACAGTATTGAAGCGGTAGCTTTGCTATTTGTTTGGTAGTGTACAGATGGCATCCAATAAACTCTAGGCTCTGTACAGGTTTCAACCTGGATTTCTCTAGACTGATTATGACTGATTATGATTCCCATGGACAGACATAACTGAAGTAAGCAGTCCCTTGACTGGACCAAGGATGCTCTTGACACTGCTGTGAGAAGCTAGTCGGCCAGGTAAAGGAACACCTAGAACCCCTGCAACCTAAGCCAGGCCGCTACCACTCCTGTGCACTTGGTGAGCACCTGGGGGCTTAGGTGAGCTCAAAGAGCAGTGCTCTAAATTGGTAATGAATGGCTACCAGCCTGAAGCACAATAATTTTTGTGAGTGCCTCACTATCTTTATGATACAGTAAGCGTCCTTGAGGTCTTCTCACCACATCCATTCATCCTTCCTCAGCAGAAGTAAGATGGACAGTAGGTTACCATCTGGAATTTGGTCTGCCTGACGTATACATTTAGTTTGCTCAGGTTCAAAATGGGTCTGAAGTACCATTTTCTTTGGCACAAATAAGAACCTCAAATCAACCCTGGATCATTTGGTCTGAAGGGACCTTTCATATTACTTGGTTTGACAGCAACTTTTGAATTTCCAACGCTGCTTCCCTCCACTGAAAATGTGGAACACCTGGTAAGTGCTTCTGTTTCAGACTTGGAAAAGTGTAGAAAAGAAGAGAATAACCTCTGGAAATGAGACAACACCCAGGAAGCTGATGTGATGGTCTGCCAAGCTTATAAGTGGACATTCAAGAGCCCCACAATTGACTCCAGAGTACAGCAGCTGAGCAAAATGTCAGGAGTGCAGAAAGGGCCTCCTGAGGAAGTACCTTTAAGCCCTGAAACTGCAGATCACCACTGCCCTAGGTGGGTGACCACTGGAGTTGCTCTTCCACCTCAGTTGGCATTTTTACTAAGATTGTCTTGAGAAAACTACTGCAGCTTACAGAAGAACATCTTCTGCCCTCTCTTTAACTCCTAAACAAGGTTCTCTGAGGGGTGGAAAAATGTACACCCACAGCAGGCAACACCTTACCATCCTCTTGTTAGCATTCATGTGTCTTTTACTTAAGGACCAAAAAGAGTGGTTCCATCAAAGGCAGCATTCAAAAATGACACCCTGAAGCAGTCCACAAAATTACAAAGGTACATCCAGGCATGATGGTGAGTAGCAACACCTGTGCCTGCTGTGTGAGCCATACCATTTGCAACACTGGAAATAAGGCACATGGAGACTTTGGGTATAGGTTGCATGGTGAACAACTGAGTCTCCAGTGCCTCACAACAATCCAATAAAGGTTGGGCAGGTGCCAACTTAGGGGCTTCAGACACCAAATGTCTGAAGCCTTGTTCAATGCGTCAAGTAATTCAGCGCACAAAGAAGAAATGTGCTAAAGCATAGGTGCACTTGCCAAGAGGTCCAACAGCTCAGACTTCCTTTTTACAGGATGGACTGAGAAGCTCTCTCCCAAAATCTCATTTTTTTGTAGCTATAGCAAAGACAACTGCATCCACAGAGGGACCTTTACTCCAAAAGTACCAGTTCTTGGGGGACTAAGGTACTGGTCCCCCCAATGACCTATCTTGGGGGGGATCCAATACCTAGTCCAGTTTACAAAGGATTGGTTCCACCACATCCAGTTCTCTCCAAGCTCTCCTGGATATGAAATCTACCAGGACACCTGGAGGTGGGACCAACCATGAAGTAGATGGGCACACCCCAAAGCCTCAAGGAAGACCGACTCTTCTGGATAACAGGCTTCGTAAGTTCACCCTAGCCCTCCTCCCCCACGTAATGTTATTAATTCCAATAAATCACCAAAAGAGGCATCCTACCTATGGATTTTTTGGACTCTTCTCCTCCATTGAGATCTAAGCCCTCAGTGAGAGATTTCTAGAGGGAATCAAACTGAAGATACCCTGGGCTGGTCGAATCTCAATGGCAGAGGCTTTACTGACACCAACTCATGAGAAATCCAGGCCCAAAATGGATGGAAGGTTCAGAATGGATATGATAATGTGATAGAAAAACCCATCTTTGAACAAGATCATATCTATTATACAACAATGAATGGCAATGCCAAAGCCACACAGTTAGCGATGCCCTCAGGTCCAAGAACCTGAGTGAAGCCCCCCCCCCCCCGTACCAGCCGCAGACCTGGTGAGATCTGATTTCAAGACCAGAGCTAAGCTGTCTGGGGCAGAGATACTGAGGGGTCGAGTGTGACCTGAAAAACTTTAGATTTAATCTGAATCTTAGTTCATCAGTCTAATGCTGCACCGTCTGGAGGCACTCGGACCTGAAGAAATCAGAACTGAATACATCAACGAAGAAGTCAGAGCTGACTGCAACCTAACTGTTGGCACCAACCTGTGTGTAGCATGGGCAATTGTCAAAACCAATAGCAATGGTACCAGGATATGTCCTGGTGATGGAACAGACACTGCCAGAACCAAAGGGATTAAAGCCTCAACTCTCTGGAAGGAGGGAGAGGGAATAATATCCAAATGCATTAAGCCCTTCAAGAATGTTCTTATGAGCTGATCTAAATCCATAACTTTGATGATCTTGGTAGATCTAGCCGACCTGGGGGAAGCCATTGAAGCAGCCTTGCTGAGTTCTGGTAGCTGAAGAGGGGCGTCCAGGAACTGAAAGGGAGAGGACTGGATCCTACGGGGAGATGGCTCTGGAGAAAATTCAGATACTGGTGTTATAGCCATAAATGGGGAGTGGATCCAACCTGAAGCTACAGCTGCTGTTAAAAATAGTCTCTGAATATCAGTAGTGGCTACTATACCTCTCAACCTCTTAGAGCAAAAAATCTGGACAAAGCCTAAAATGATGGTGAGACAAATAGGGACAGATGTTAAATACTGCCCTTACAAACTTAGAAAGTTGACACAGTAATAGGTTTTGCAGTAGCATGAATTTTCTGAAGGATGTGGAGTGTTAAACTCAAATGTTTGTCATTATTTAATGACTTCAGTCCTCAGCTATTTGCCAGAAAGGAACAGATTTTAGAAGGAACACACCAAAAATATGAGGTAAAAATCTGGACATTCTGCAAAAACCTGTAGAGTTGAGAGGTATGGCACTGGCTACTGAAGTCAAATCCAAATCTTGCACTGATAAGGAAGGAGACTGGAGGCGAAGAGGCACCGGTTGTGAATATTTGAGGGACCAGTTTCTTCGAACCCAGTTGACCCTCTAAAGGCAACAGAGAATGCTTGTTTCTGTCTTTTTCCTTACTCTTCAATATTTTTCTCTTCACGTTTTTCCTTTTCCCTCGTCTTTCTCTTTTATCTTCTTCTTCATTTCCCCTGTTTTCAAGGAGGAACAAGTTGTAGATGGAGTAGCAGATGCTACAGCAGCCAGTAGCAAACCTTTAAGAACTAATTACCCTGCAGTCCACCAATGCTATGCAGGCCTGGCAGTCAACAGAGAGATGCTCGGGGACAATGTATCATGTGTATCCTGGGGGGGGGGGGGGCAGCTTAAGCCCACACCCCACGAATTTCTAAAATCCCATGGGCGTATTCACAAGCAGGGAAGCAAAAATCAGTATTACACACACCAGACTAAACACAACACTGTAACAACTGCAATTAGCAAAATGCAAAGAAGACACTACTTCAGACAAGCAAAAAAAAAAGTTTGTTCTTTTTTAGTTTGAGGAGAAAGGGTGGAAAGGAAAGCACACCAAAATGTCAGAGCTCAAAATTCTAGTCAGAAGGAAAGGCTGAACTGGGAAGAACAAATTCTGATAATCTATCTACTAGCAAGCAAGAGGAAAAAGGCTGAAAGGAGTAAAAATTAGATGAAATATCCGCTTATCTTTGAGGAGTCACATTTAGCATGTTTGACACCAGAAGTAGTAAACGAGATTTAGGTTCATAGGTTCATACTAGGCTATCTGCCCTGGGGCAGTTATAAGCCTAGCCCGATTCTGTATGGCTTATGCCACCCCTTGATTTGAGTATACTGTGCCCTTTTTAAGGTTTAGTTTACTGTGCCTCTGTCTAATAGTGACATGGGAGTAATCCCTGGGACAAACCTACGATCCCCCATCCACCTATCGAGATTCTTCTTGAAGAGATTCAGTGAGGTGCTCTGCCTCACATGAACTGGAATTCTATTCCAGAGAGAAGGGAGCCTGTGGGTTATGAACCTGTCCCTCCAGCAAGTTCTATTTATTTCTGTGCTGAGGTTCAAGTCCCTCGAGCGTGTGGCTCTAAGGGATGTAGATTTACTGAGGTGGAGCATGTCCATTAATTCTGGATTTGACATAGCTTTGTGTGTCAGGCATAGATTGCCTCGAAGTAGGCGGTATGCAACTGAGTAGAGCTGGAGTTTTTTTAACCGAGCAGCATATGGCATCTGTTTGAGACCCTTGATCCTCTTGGTGAGATACTTTTGGGGTCTTTCTAATTGCTGCAGGTGTTGGGTAAGGTACATCCCAAAAGGGGCATTGTATTCTATGATGGGCCTGATGAGGGATGAATAAAGGGGCATGATTACCTCTCGATCTAGATGTGAAACCCTTCGTGATGAGGTGGGCTATGCAGAAGGTCTTTCTAACCACTTTGGCAATGTGGTTTTCAAAGGAGAGATTGCTATCAACTTGGGTCCCCAGGTCCCTAATAACTTTCTCTGTACTTAATGGGTTTCCGCCTATGTGGTAATTTGTGGGCACATTGTTTTTGCCAAAGGGTATGACTATACATTTTTTGGCATTTAGCTTTAAACCATG
Source organism: Protopterus annectens (assembly GCF_019279795.1). Taxonomy (NCBI): domain Eukaryota; kingdom Metazoa; phylum Chordata; order Ceratodontiformes; family Protopteridae; genus Protopterus; species Protopterus annectens. Next base: position 614,371,041 of record NC_056725.1, read on the forward strand.
GCGCTGGCACCAGTTATCTGTCTCTGTGAGACCTTTTTGAAGGATGTTTGTGTCAGCTGGAGAGTTGATTATGGTGCCCAGTTTGCAGTTGTCTGGGAACTTGGTGAGCCATAGTCCTCCCACGTTTGCCTATACCTCAGAAAAGTATATACCGAACAAGAATGGTCCCAGGACAGAACCCTGTGGGACGCCACTTGTGACCGGTTTCGAGTCTGACATGGCTCCAGCAACTCTCACTCTGTGGGTTCTGTCTTTGAGCCAGTTTGCGACCCATCTTGTGAAATACGGGTTTATATTTAAGCTGGATAGCTTATCTATGATGCCCGAGTGGGGTATTGTGTCAAATGCCTTTGCAAGGTTGAGATAGGCTGTGTGGACTACCTTTCCTTCATCTATGGCTTTGGTGACTGTTTTGAAGAAGTCAACCAGGTTCAAAAGGCAGGATCTGCCCTTGACAAAGCCGAACTGGGTAGGATCTAGTGTCTGTAGGTCCCCAATGTCTTTGTTTATGAGCTCCATGTTGATCCTCTCCATAGCCTTGCAGACTAAGCTAGTCAGGCTTATGGGGCGATAGTTTCCAGGGTCCATAGAGGCTCCACCTTTGTGGAGTGGGACCACTGTTGCTGTACCCCATTCTGTGGGCACATATCCTGTAGTGAGGCTGAGATTGTATAGCTGTTTTATTTGAGGGATTAGTTCCTCTTGGAGTTCATGTAGGACGCAACCTGGGATGCCATCTGGTCCCACGGAAGCAGTGTTTTTTGCTTTGGAGAGGGCAGCCTTCACCTGAGCATCTGAGATGTTTGGGAGGCAGAGCATTATGGGAGAAGAGGTGGAGCTTTGAGGTATGAAGAAGCTAAGGTTGTTGGCTGTCAAATCCAGTTGGATCTAAATACCCAAAGGTTGAGGCAGACAGAAAACACAACATTGGATACAACAATATCATCAGCTTAGTATATTCGTTTCAGAGCGCACATGAGTAACTACTCAAATTCTTCCCCCGGATAAAAGGTCTGCATACTAAGAGCTAGGAGTGGGAGAGAAAAAAAGTTAACACACAGTTCAACAAAGTGAATAATATGACTGGAAGAAAGCAGTGAAACAAACAAGGTTATACACACTAGATAAACTAAGAAAATAAGCACTTATCTCAGAACTGTTAAAGATCAATGGCAGCAAATGAGATCTGAAGAAAAAGGGAGCAGTGATGTATTACAACAGGTAGGGAAGAAACTTAAGCTGTTTGTAGTGCCGATACTTGCAATGGACCAGTCCCATCAATTGAAGTGGGTGGGCTGGATAATCTTAAGATCTATGCTTTTCTTGGATTCTATAAAAATATGTTTTGTCAACTGCTGGATGAGAATCTAGTTTAATAGAAATTTCTCCAAGAATATCTTGGAAAGCTTAAACAAAATGAAGAAACCCTACTGATCTGGGGTGCAACTTTTTACTAACGAAACACATCTTGTTTTGGGGAATGACAACTGTCTAGCCGGCTATTTATAATAGGCATTCATTAAATTGTTTCCCATGGGGGGCGGCCACGGTGGTGCAGTGGTTAGCACTGTCGCCTCACAGCAAGAGGTTCTCTGGTTCGATCCTCGGCTGGGGTACCTTCTGTGCAGAGTATGCATGTCCTCCCTGTGGTCATGTGGGTTTCCTCTGGGTGCTCCGGTTTCCTCCCACATCTCAAAGACATGCAGTAGGTGGACTGGACACTCTAAATTGGCCCTAGGTGTGAGTGTGTGTGTGTGTGTGTGTGTGTGCCTTCTGTGGAAGTTTAGGCGCCGGGCTGGCAACTCGACATTGTAAAACTCCACTGCCAATCATGAGGGGACAGGTGATCCGCTGTGGCGACCCCTAATCGGAAAAAGCCGAAAGAAGAAGAAGAATTCATTAAATTGTTTCCCCAAAGGAAACATCTTTAGGTGAGGACTCCATACAGAGGCATTCTTTGTTCTCCTCATCTGAGTCACAGTCAATATGTGATGATATCTAGCCTAAATAAGTCAATTCATCTTCATCATGTAAAATCAAATCAAGGAAAAAAGTGGACTTTCTTTTTCTTTTCTTTTGTTTGTAAGGACTGAAACAGAAGTTGAAGGTTTAGTTTCAGCTTCGAAAGAAATTGCTGCTTTCTGCACCAGATCTAAATATTCCTGTCTTTCTGTAATAAGTAAAAAGAGGAGCTTTCTTGGACAATCATAAGACAGACATTTGGCACCTGATGTCTATTCTTTGAATAGCCTAGTTATCAAACATTAACCTCCTGCAAAGTGCTGCTGGAATACATAAAAACATCTGCCCTGCTAGTGTCTAGCTCAAAGACATTTCAGTCATAAAAGCCGAGAAATCATCACTCCAGAGAGGGGCAACATTTTTTACAGTTTATGGAGCCTTAATAGTTACAGACTGAGAGGTAAGAATTAGCCCAGATGGCCAGGACCTGAAACCCAAGAAGGGAGGAAGATTTTCCTTCCAAAACCAGGACAGTTCGAATATCAGAACCCACCATTGTTTTTGTAGTAGAATGTGAAGTACTCTGCTCCAAAATGTTGCTCCACAAACCAACTCAGTTTTAAAAATCAGACTTCACTTACCTGTATAGATGGAGAAATGTGAACTACTAAAACTGTAGAGGGAGAGGCTTCATTCAGTATAGAAGGCAAGAGAATATCTGATTCCTGCCCAAAAGAAGAATCCAAAGGCACAAACATTTTATTTTCCTAGATTTTTACTCCTGTTTATATTCATTCATAGTTTTTTTTTCTCATTCTCTGTGTAAACATTTTGATTTCTCTTTTTTATCCAAAGAAACATATAATGAGGTAGAAGAAGGGAAAAAAAGAAATATTAGGCATTTGTATGCTCAGTAAAAACTGTGTTCTGCAATCCTGGCTATTTTTTTATTTATTAAAAGTAATGGAATGAGAAAAAAAAGTCCTTATGGAACTGAGGGTTGCAAGAGTGTTTGTTGACTACCTTCCTAGGGGATCTCATTATGTCATTAGCAAGTCTAACACAGACACAAAGTCACTTACCTTTAAGAAGAAAATCTTCTAAGTTACATGTTGAGAATGAAGGACAAGAACCAAGAGACTATTATTCAAGACAAAAGAGGAGCATTCATTTATTTCAAGTGCAAGAAAGACTAGAGATGGGTGGTATGCTCATTCAGTTGGGCTGCTGTGAAATAGCAACAGCATGACACTCCAACCAATTACCAACAGCTTCATCGGAATCCTGAAGATATCTTGCAAGAAGACTGCAGCTTATTCCAAGCTATACACATGGCTTGAGCAACCGCACCAGCTCCTCCTCTCTCAACTCCTCTGTCACTTCATAATTAATAAACCTACTGCCTGTCCTACCATTGCTCCACTCCTCACTTTCTATACTCCCTATCACTCACTCTGTAGCTCTGACCAACTTCTGTTAGAAATTTAGAAGCCAAAAAATCCCTAGGTTAGTCCCTTTACACTTATACTGTTGCTAATACCTCTAGCCATCTGATCCATCCCACTCTCAGCTTCAAGAAAACCTTACAGGAAAAACTCCTTAACTCCTGGCTCTGCCTCTGTCATACTACCCACAAACTTCCCACCCATCTACCCCACCCTCTACTTTCCACTACCAACCCCCATTCTACCCCCCCACCCGCTATTCTCACTTTCTTCTATGCAACACATTTCCCTATACTCACTCGTAATCTTCCGCTATCCCACCTCCCACTCCCCTAGATACTCATCCTCCCTCTTTGACATACTCTCTACTCTTCCCTTTACTCCATTCTTCTTTTTCTCCGTATCAACCACCTAAATCCTTCTTTTCTTCTCCACAACTCCTTCCCATCTACTTGTACAATAACTCTACAAATAGCTCTCCTCTTCCTGGAAACCTATCTGCTGCTGTAACTTACTACTAACCTCTCAATTCTCCCTGACAACTTTTCCTGTCTTTCTACCTCAGTACTAAATATTACCCCAAAGGATATTGCCAATATCCTGGCAGATCGATTCAGTGCCAACTTCACCACCCTCTCACCCCCTAAATGGCCCATCTCAATACCGGAAGATTGCCAAATTCCGGTAATAAAGGCCACACAGGTAAAAAACGCACTCTCCAAAGCTAAGAATACAGCATCCATGGGACCAGATGACATCCCGGGCTGTGTACTACATGACCTACAATATGAACTGGCACCTCACCTAAGTGTCATGTTTAATCATAGCCTCACCTCAGGTTTCGTGCCCACTGAATGGCGCACAGCTACAGTTATCCCACTCCACAAGGGGGGATCCACCTTGGATCCCGGAAACTACCGTCCCATCAGTATGACAAGCCTTATCTGCAAGGCCATGGAGCGTATTATCATGGAACTTATAAACAAAGATACTGGCAAGCTTCAAACACTGGACCCCACCCAGTTTGGGTTCGTGAAGGGCCAATCTTGTCTCCTGGACTTGACTGACTTCTTCGAATCAGTCTCCAGAGACATGGACAAGGGTAAGGTGGTCCACACAGCCTATCTAGACCTTGCCAAGGCCTTTGACACCATCCCCCACTCTGGAATCATAGATAAACTTACTAAGCTGGGCATTAATCCCTACGTCACCCAATGGGTTGCTTACTGATAGAACTCACACTGTAAAGGTAGCCGACTCCAAATCCAACTCCAGACAAGTGACAAGTGGAGTACCTCAGTGTTCAGTCCTGGGACCGCTCTTGTTTGGCATCTACTTCTCTGAAGTACAGGCCAACACTAAGGGACTCTGGATAACAAAGTTCGCAGATGACTGCAAACTGGGAACCATTATTGAATCCACAAATGATGTGGATACTCTACAAAAGGGCCTTACAGAAACAGATGCTTGGTGCCAGAGCCATGGGCTCAAGCTCAATGCCAAGAAATGTATAGTTATCCCCTTTGGGAAAAAACATGTATCCGTGAATTACCATACAGGCGGCAGTACACTAAACACCGAAAGTGTGATAAGAGACTTAGGGACACAGGTGGACAGCGGTCTCACCTTCGATAACCACATCGCCAAAACAATCAGGAAATCCTTCTATGTGGCACAACTCATCACTAAGGGCTTTTCATCCAGAAAAAAGGAGGTCATTGTCCCACTGTACTCATCCCTCATTAGACCCATTATAGAATACAATGCCCCGTTTGGTATGTACCTCTCAAGACATCTGCAACAACTGGAAAGGCCACAGAAATACCTCACTAAAAGAATCACAGGCCTAAAGCGCAGATGCCCTACGCTGACCGCCTTAAAAAACTCCAGCTATACTCTGTCGCATATTGTCTACGCAGAGGCGATCTTTTCTTAATATACAAGGCCATGTCAAACCCAGAGCTGTTGGACATGCTACACTTAAAGAAATCCCAATCCCTCAGAGCCACACGCTCCAGGGAGCTAAACCTTGTCATCACAATAAACAAAACATGTTGGAGGGATAGGTTCCTGACCTAGAGACTCCCCAGACTCTGGAATAGATTGCCCATACATGTCAAGCAGAGTGCCTCTTTGGTCCTCTTCAAAAGGAACCTTGATGATTGGATGGGAGAAAGGAAATTCATCCCGGGATCACGTCAGTCGCCCTGCTAGACAGGGGTCCAGGGAAGTAAATAGTGTGGGAAGAAATAGCCAGGGAATTGTTATGGCTAGGCTTGTATTGGCCCTAGGGCTGATAGCCTAGTACCAACCTATGAACATTCATACTCACACCATGTTTAACATCAATATGTTCATTCTGCTTATGCCTGTTAGTTATGTAAATTTAAAAAAACATTATTGTCATTTTTATGTTTACTCTTTTTACTGTTTTACTGTATTATTATTCTTTCTGCTTTGCTGGAGCTTTTCTCCCCGGGTCTCCACTGAAAAAGGTTTATGCCCAGTCGGACCTATCTCAGTTAACAAATGTCAAAATAAAAATAAAACCTATGAATTTATGAAATAAAATTTGATTTTGAGCTGCAGTGTTCCTTATGATGTGCATCTTCTATTGACATATTTTTACCTTGACATGCAGGTATGCATTCTATGTTTCTGGACAGCACATAAATATCTGTCTGATGACAAATTAATCAATAATGCTATGGCACACACATGAAATTCATTCAAAATAAAGAACTGGTTCAGACCTCTGATATTCATAACGGAACACTTCTTTTCTTAATTTAATATGCTCTATTTAGATTTTCAATAATGAGAAAGACAAAAACAAAAACTCGCACACTAATTAGATTACATGTGACACAAATCAATACTCATCGTCTAACACACATGAAAAGACTGCAGCTTCTTGTTCAAATTTTGTTTTTTACCTAAGACAGGAATAGGGGTGTTAAATGTGCTACTGTTAGCACAACAGTTTATTCTCATGTCTTTTTTCCAGTTATTATAGTTTAGGGCCATCAGTCCTCTACACACTTAGGAGCAGAATTATAGATAAAAAATACCATAAGGTTCAATATCTTCTGTTTCACCATGTCATTTTTCATAATATGCCATCCTACTAGGCATCTCTCTCTCTCTCTCAAGTTAAAAGTCCAGTTAAAACTACTATAGGATCAGTCACTGCAGAAATATAGTCTCAAAATGCAGCCATTACTGGACACAACAAGAAAATATGTACCTGTCTACAATCTCTTAATCCTGCTGCTCTTCTCACAAAAAATTAATGATCATTAAGGAACCTCTGCATAATGTAACAGCAAGACTGCATAATGCATTTGTTTGGTGGTAATGTTTCACTCAATGTGTTCTCTGCTTTTATGATTCTCTGTTTTCTACACATGCCCACCGGGCTTGGTTGTGGCCTAAAAGGGTCTACTGACCTGCCCACTTTCCCTGTTATCAAACAGTGAATAAATAAATAAAAAAAGAAATAAGAACTAGATATGCATTACTGGTCATTTATTTGCATCAGAGACCACTGCATACGGGATAAAGCTTTATGATAAATGTATGTGTACAGTTATGAATTGTGTGCCCTGCATCTAGACTTGGGTTCATATTTAAAAGCATTACTGTGCCAGACAATCTAGTTTCAACACACTGTTGTTTAAATGTGCACCAAAACACAAGATTAACTAAGACTAAGGGCCAGATTCAATAACGCTTACACTAAGTGTACATGATATTTATTTATTGCATTTGTTTACCGGGAACATCCCTAGCACATTTTTTTGTGCTTTCTAGTCACTCAGAAAGATTACGCTAAGTGTACATGTAGTCTATGCTTTGTGGTAACTGTGATGACCACCAATGCTACCAGTATACGATGACCACCAAAATGTATCATCCTCACGCTGGCCAGTAATCAAGGGGCCTGAATCCTCACCAGTGACACTGGAGAGGGATGTGCACTTGGAATACAAATAGATGCACTCAGTATTTCCAGATGCAGACCTTTCTGCATCAAGTACAACTTCCCTTAAGAGCATACAGGGAACACACTCAGCCCATGGTCTGTATGTCTCTTTATCTGTCTCCCTCCAGGACACCAGTAAGACTCCCAGCTCATACAGCTGTAGGGTTATGCCCTCAGCAGAGTGTTCAAGCCAAGTCCTCCAGCACGTTCCTTGTAAACCCAGTGCTTCATGTCCCTGCCCCAAGTAAATGACACACACACTCTTTAAGATTTAATTTACACACACACACACACACACACACACACACACACACACACACACACACACACACACACACACTCACCTGGGAAAGGTCGGCACAGACTACCCACTCTACCAACTGTGCCCAGACTATAAAGTAGCCATCTCTGCCACCAATCAGTTACTATAAGACTCTTAAAAGGGGATCCAATTATATTACAGGCTTTTAAGGAGAGCTCTATGCCTGGCATACAGGGCATTGTCAGACCCCACTCTGATGGACGTCCTGCATATCCACAAAATAAACAGTACCAGAATTACCCATTCTAAAGACTCAAACCTTGCCTGTGATACAAAAAGACCTGCTGGAAAGACAGGTATGTATCCCAGAGACTACCCCTTCTATGGAACAGGCTTCCTATCCATGTGAAGGAGTGTTCCTCCCTAACCTAATTCAAGTGGAACTTGGACAATTGGATGGGAAACCGGAAATTCATCCCTGGTGTGGCACCTATGTCTCTAATGCAAACAGGTAACCTGTAACTGGTTCATCTTCCAGGCCCATACTTACACTTATCAAGGGTATCAGAACTTGTCAGAAATTTGGGGATGCATGGTTAGGCTTAAAAAGGCCCTTGCAGTCGTTAGCCTACTAAACACCAATAAACCTATGAACCTACTATATAATATTAACACTAATACAAATGGTAGTAGTTCACTAAGACGGCTAGGCCTCCTACAGTGGCCCACACAGTGTCACCAAATAAATATAAGCACTCTCCAAGGTTAGATACTTTCTACAAGGAACAAGGACAAGCTACAATAAAACTTTTTAATGCATTTAATAATAAATAATAAAAGGACATGAAAACACTGAATATGGGTCTATATCAAAACCATGAAAGCCTGTTTCAGTGAATACGTAAACGTCGACACATATTGCGCGAACCGAGAATACACTGAACGTCCTAAACCGCGAAATTCAAAATCTCGAATCGGCATAGTTGTCCCTTCTGCGGTACAGTTCCGTAAGGTAAGTGTGCGATAGTTACAGACCTTAAGGTTAGGGTGCGGGTTAAGGTAAGTGCATAGATAGTAATGTATGTAAGGTTTAGTGTAGGGTTAGAAGTAGGGTTTCCGTTAGTGCATGTATGTAGTTTATTTATTTTGTTTGGGTGGGTAGTATGTAGTGAGCGGTGGGGTTGGCCAACTATGCCAGTTCGAGATTTTGAATTTCGCGGTTTAGGGCATTCAGTGTATTCGCGGTTCGCGCAATATGTGTTAACATTTACGTATTTGCTGAAACGGGCTTTCACGGTTGTGATATAGACCCATGAATATATATTTACAGTAAACCACACAGCTCATATCACAAGAAATATTGAAAAGAACATTGATGGACAGACTCAGACAAATAAAGAAAAACAATATCTAAACAAAACTTCACTATATTCCTGACTGAATCTAAGAGAATTACTGTTGCCTAATTACGTTACTTACTACCACAAGGTAAGATGCTGTGGGTGAGGGTCTTTCTAGTCTGGCTTCAAACAACAGAATACTCAATACTCTGAGATTTCTCTTTGTAATATCTAAAAATATGATTTCCAAAAAGGCTGGCAGAGTGACCTTACCGATTCTAAGTTCTCACAGTATTCCCCTTTGAAGCTCAGACAGGAAATTAGCACAAGACGGTCATAATCCACATCCAAATGTTTACGGCGGTGCCTGGGGCCTCCCCTCTTTTCACTCAGCTAATGGACAAAAGCGCTTCCCTAGACCCAGCATCTCCAGTCCGATTTAGCACTGTGGGGTTATTTTAAGGGTTTAACAGCTCATTTACATTTCCCTTATTTTTCTTAAAGTTAACCTCTGCTGTGCCAGTATCCTCTATTAAAACATATACATTTAATTCAGCTACAGTAATACACGTATATTTCTCTTCATTTCAGCAGGGTACACTGTTAATACATTTCAACACAAGCAACAGTAGTCAGGAAATCCTTCTACATGGCACACCTCATCACAAAAGGTTTCTCATCCAGGAAAAAAGAGGTCATTGTTCCCCTCTACTCATCGCTCATTAGACCCATTATAGAGTACAACGCCCCTTCTGGTATGTATCTCTCAAGACATCTACAACACACTGGAAAGGCCACAGAAATACTTCACAAAGAGGATTACCGGCCTCAAACAGATGCCCTACGCAGACCGTCTCAAAAAACTCCGGCTTTACTCTGTCACAAATTGCCTACTCAGAGGCGATCTCTGCCTAACATACAAAGCTATGTCAAACCCAGAGCTGCTGGACATGCTCCACGTAAAGAAATCCCAATCCCTCCGAGCTACAAGCTTTAGGGACCTAAACCTTGTCACCACAATAAACAGAACATGCTGGAGGGATAGATTCCTGTCTCAGAGACTTCCCATACTCTGGAACAAACTACCTATCTATATCAAACAAAGCTCCTCATTAGCACTCTTTAAGAAAAATCTTGATGATTGGATGGAAGATAGGAAATTCACCTCGGGTATCACATCTGTGGCTCTGCTTGACAGGGGCACAGGAAAATAATTTTCTTGGATGGCAAAAGCCAGGGTATTGTTTGGCTAGGCTTATATAGGCCCTAGAGCCAATAGCCTAGTACCTGCCTATGAACCTATGAAATACATTTCCAGCAGAAGCATCTGTACAAAATCAATCTGACATACAAATGACATACAATTCTAATAAATTTATAACACAAGCATCTTGTATAAATCAGTTTGATATTTAAAGGACATAGCAATCTTTACAATATTCCAGCTCGCTATGCTGGCATTTGCCCATATTATGACACCCCCCCCCCCCACACACACACACAGAAGACTCAAGCTAGTTTTTAAGTGACCATTGAGATACATGGCTTGAGAGAAATAAGCCAATCTGGAAATATGTTACCCCATTCCGTCTTGACAGCCCATCTGCACTGGCATTGCTGACCCCACTATGGTGTTGTACTGCCATGTCATATGCCTGCAATGCTAAGCTCCACCTTAATAACTTGGCATTTTGCTAGCTGGCTCTATGTAGCCATGTTAAGGGACTGTGGTCTCCGACTACAGTGAATTTCCTTCCATACAGATGAGGCTGACATTTCTGCAGTGCCTATATTATGGCTAGACATTTCTTTTCTACAGCTGCATAACATTCCTTCCTGGGTTGGAGTCTACGGCTGAGATATACCAGTGCCACTCTTCTCCAACTGAAGAAACCTGGCTAAGTACAGCTGCCACCCCATGGTTTGAAGCATCCACCTGCACCACAAATTCAATTATTTGCTGTAATCTAGACAACCTAACACAGGAGGTCCTCTCAAAGTTCCTTTAAGCTTCTGGAATGCCTACTGACACGCTGGGGTCCACACAACCTTATCTGGCCTGTTTTTCTTTGTCAGGTCTGTGAGAGGAGCAGCTATGGTGCTATAATTGAGGACAAATTTCTATAGTACCCCTCTGACCCTAGGAATGCCCTCACTTGCTTTTTGATAACAGGGGCAGGCCATGCCTGAATGGCTTCTACTTTGGCAGGTACTAGCCTGATCATACCACTCCCTACTCTATGTCCCAGGTAGGAGACCTCTGCTATACCCACCTGACACTTACTGGGCTTAATGGTTAACCCTGCCCTTTGTAGTCTGCCATGCACCTTCCAGACATGCTGAAAGTGCTCTTGCCAGGAATGGCTGTAGATGGCAATATCATCCAGGAAAGCATGGGCATAATTTCCTGCTCCTGCTAGGATATGATCTACAACCTCTGAAAAGTCGCTGGGGCATTTTTCATCCCAGAGGGCATATTTATGAACTCATACAAGCTGAAACAGGTCACAAAGGTTAACCGCTTTCTATTGTTGGGAGTCAAGTGCACCTGCCAGTAGCCCTTGGTAAGATCAATAGTGGTCAGATACTTAGACATGCTGAAAGTGCTCTTACCAGGAATGGCTGTAGATGGCAATATTATCCAGGCAAGCAAGGGCATAATCTCCTTCTCCTGCTAGGATATGATCTACAACCTCTGGAAAGTCGCTGGGCCATTTTTCATCCCAAAGGGCATATTTATGAACTCATACAAGCTGAAAGAGGTCACAAAGGTTAACCTCTCTTTAGTGTTGGGAGTCAAGTGCTCCTGCCAGTAGCCCTTGGTAAGATCAATAGTGATCAGATACTTAGCCCCATCCATCTGCTCTATGGCTTCATCAGTACTAGGCATGGGGTAAACATCTGACTCTGTGTGACTAGTTTCATGTAGTCCACAAAGAACCTATTGTTGCCATGCTTCTTTGGTACCATCACCACTGGGGAGACCCAGGGATTGCTGCTCTCCTGCATTACTCCCAACTCCAACATCTCCCGTATCTCTTCCCTCACAGTCTGTCTGACTCGCTCAGGCACCCTGTAAGGGGCCTGCTTTTTAGGTCTTTGGGGCCCTGTATCCACATGATGCTGCACCAAGTAGGTGCGCCCTGGTTTCCCAGTGAACACGTTCCCAAACTCCTGTAACACTGCTTGGATTTCTCAAACCTGGGTAGGAGATAGCCGCTGGGACATTGCTACCCCTTTCACTGAGGTATCAGTCCGAGCCTCACAGAGGAGATCAGTCACCATATCCCCTAAACACTCCTGCCATCCATTGAAAATATTCAGCACATGGGCATCTCTATCAGGGTAAGGCATCATCATGTTAAAATGGTACAATATGTGCCCCTGCCTAGCAGTTCTACCATGTAGTTAACATCACTGACCTTCCTTATCAGCTTTAAGGGTCCCTCCCAAGCTGCCAGCAGCTTATTGTGTCTGACAGGAATGAGAACCATCACCTGCTGCCCCACAGCATACTCTCTGGCTTGAGCATTCCTGCCATACCAGACGTTTTCCTGCTGTTGGGCTCCCGCCAGTTTATCATGGGCCAAGCCCATGAGCTCCATAAGCCTCATACTGAAGTTTACGACATGTGCCACAACAGACATCCTTGTGGGATTCACATTCACCCTCCCACACATCAGTAATCAAATCTAAAGGCCCCCTTACCCTATGCCCATACAGTAACTCAAGGGAACCTCTCTGTAAGCAAATAATCAATGGGGAAAATATTTGTCCCACTCCCTCTTAAAATGGTCTGCAAATGCCTGTAGCATGGTCTTTAGCATAGAGTTTAACCTCTCCACAGTATCATTAGTCTGGGGGTAGTAGGGGGTTGTCTTTAGGTGCTTCACCTTACAGCACTCTCACAGAAAAGCCAGCAGGTCTGACATGAAATTGGCACCTCTGTCAGTCAACATTTCTCTTGGGGAAACCTACCCTATTGAAAATCTCTAGCAAAATATTTGTCACCTTCTTTGCCTCGATGGAGGACAGAGCCACTGCCTCAGGGTATCTTAGTAGCATAATCTACTATGACTAGGATATACTTCTTCCCTGTGGAACTTAGGTTATCCAGAGGCCCCACAACATCCTCTGAAACGGTGCCTCTATAAACATTCAAAAGCATCAAAGGAGCTTAGACGTTGTCTTCTGTCTTGCCTACTTTTGGCAATGCTCAAAGTACCTTGATACACCCCTTTCAATCCCATGCCAATAAAAGTTCTGCATAATGTGTCTCCTGGTACATTTTATGCCTATATGACCTCCAAAGGGAATGTCATGGACTATGGATTGAAGTGCCAGACAGTAGGCTCTGGACAGTAACAACTGCTGTATTACCTCACCTTCTAGCCTTCCTTCAGGGGTCCACACCCTATACAGTAACCCTTTGTTCCAGTATACAGAATCCCCTTTTCCTTAAGAATCAGGTGCCTCCCTATCTACCTCCCTCAAGTTTTGTAATATAGGGTCTGAGAGCTGAGCCTGTCTCACCTCTCTCTTTGTATCGCTTCCCAGTTCCCCCTCCACAGGAAGTCTGGTATCTCTGATGGCGGTGCCTCACTGTCAGTCTGGGTACTACTACTCACCTCTGTCCTTGCAGTCATTCTAAGGGAACATCAGTACCCATCAGCAACTGTGGCTCACCTTCAGTCTCACTGCTACAGGGCAGCTCCCTCTCTGAAGTAGCCACATCACAAGTCCTGTCTTCAGATGTTCAGTCTGTCTGGGTCTCTTCCAGGCTACCAGACCCACATGGCTGTCTCCAAGCCTGACTGCATGTCGCTGCATGTACACAAGGTACTGTATTATCAAAATCATTCCCTAGCAAGACATCTGCAGGGATATCGTCACACACATCTAGTTGCTTACTTCCCTTTCCACCCTCCCAGCCAAGGTGAACCCTGGCCAAAGGCATTTGGAATGAGATCCCTCCTAAAACTCTGACTGGAGAGGACTGTCCAAGCAAGGACTGCTCCTCTTTAACTACTGCAGGCTTCACAATAGTTAAATGAGAGGCTGTCTCTCTCTTGGCAGTGGCCTGTTGTCCATCCACCAAGATCGAATATAAACTCTGCTGGTAGTTTGATACCCCATTGTCTCCAGACAACTTATCACTGGAATTCTGTTGCTGGCTCCCTCACCTTTTGTTCCCCACCTTGTCTCCCTGGACACCTACATGCTACATGTCCGCAATGGTTACATTTAAAATATCTAACCCTTGATCCTGGCCATGTACCTGAACTAGTGACTTCCCCTGTTACTGGCAGACTCTGTTGGGGCGGTTTAGGCTGCCCACCATGGGTTCCCTTATATCCATGTACAGCAATGGGTACCCTTTCCTGTGGAGTGATACCCTGCTTGCTAGGTATAGATCTCCATTTTTCCCCAACTCATCTGCAGAGTTGCACTCCCTGTTTGCCAACCAGATTCTCATGTCCTCAGGCAAAGTTCTAAGGGCTTGTTCCCTCACCGAAAGGTCTGCTAGCCCTGACACCCAGATGCAGACCTTTCTTCATCAAGTACAATTTCCGTTAAGAGCATAGAGGGGGATCTGGATGTTTCTTTATCTGTCTCCCTGCAGCTCCCCAATAAGACTCCCCACTGGTACAGCTGTTGGGTTAGGTCCTTAGCCAAGTGTCCAAGACAAGTCCTCCAGCACCCTCCCTGTAAACCTAGTGCTTTGTGTCCCTGCCCTAAGTAGCTGACACACACATACTCTTTAAGATTTAATTTTCACAGAAACACACACACACATACCAGGGAAAGGCTGGCACAGATTACATGATCTACCAACTTTGCCCAGATGATAAGGTAGTTATCACTGCCACCAGTCAGTTACTATAAGGCTCTTAAAATGTTATCCAATTATACTGTGTAATATTAATACTAATACAAATGGAAGTAATTCGCCAAGACAGCTAGGTCTTCTGCAGTGGCCCACGCAGTGTCACCAAATAAATATAAGCACTCTCCAAGGGTAGATACTTTCTACTAAGACCAGCCACAATAAAAGGTTTAAATATATTTAATAATAAATAATAAAATTACATGAAAACACTCACTATATATTCATTGTAAACCACAGAGTTCAGATCATAAGAAATATTGAAAAGAATACTGATGGACAGACTCAGACAAATGAAGAAAAACAATATCTAAACTAAGCTTCACTATATTCCTGACTGAATCTAAGAGAATTAGTGTTTCCTAGTTAAGTTACTTACTACCGCAAGGCAAGATGTTGTGGGTGAGGGTCTTTCTAGTCAGGCTTCCCAAACAGAATATTCAACACTTTGAAATTTCTCTTTGTATTCTCTAAAATAAGATTTCCAAGAGGGCTGGCAGAATTACCTCATCTGGTCACCTGACTCTAGGTTCTCACAGTATTCCCCTTTGAAACTCAGACAGGAAATTAGCACAGACAGCTCAGTACGCATCCAAATGTTTATGGTGGTGCCTGAGCCCCCCCCCCCTCTTTTCAATCAGCTAATGGACAAAGGTTCTTCCCTAGACCCAGTGTCTCCAGTCTTATTCAGCACTGTGGGGTGCCTTTTAAGGATTTAACAGCTCATTTACATTTCCTTTATTTTCTTAACGTTAACGTCTGATGTACCAGTATCCTCTATTAAAACATATACATTTAATTCCCCTACAATAATACATGTACATTTCTCTTCATTTCAGCAGGGTGCACTGTTGATACATTTCAACACAAGCAAAGCTCACAAATACATTTTCGGCACAGGCATCTGTACAAAATCAGTTTGATATACAAATGACATACAGTTCTAATACATTAGTAACACAAGCATCTTGTATAAATCAGTTTGATATTCAAAGCACATTATCATTCTTTACAAAACTCCAGCTGGCTATCCGGGCATTAGCCTATATCATCACAGTAGCTTTTATGAATCCTTGTCAATATTTAAAGCTGCAAGAAAATGAGCAGGAAAACTAAAATTAGCAGGAATAATGTGTGAGTTATGCCTGTGTTGTCTGTTCACTCAGAACAGTGCACACTTATTGAAGGCATTATTGAATCCTGGGGTAATATCTGTTTCAGCAATAATCCATAATCAGGCCAGTAAAATAAAACTGAAACTCAAAAAAAGAAAGCACTGCCGAAGTTTACAGACTGGCTAGCAACTTGCAGGCAATTAATAACTGCACCCCCCTTAATAGTAAAGATACTACAATGGAATCTACAGGTAAGCTGCCTAATCTGTAGATTCTGTGACAATTATGAAGCAAATGCATGGTGACAACAAAGCAATTAATAGCATCAGTAAGGCAGCAAACAAGTGGTATGCAAGGTGCTAGAGATCCTACCACAGAGATTCAAAACCTAGGGAATTTTAAAAGGGAAAATGTTCACGGATGTATGTGATAATATGCAAGGATGTATATTATTACATTTTATAGTTAAGTAATAATCCATGACTGGGTGTGGGCAATGCTGCCTTTACCCACGATTGGTGTGGGTTGATCACAAGTACAAAGCATGAGGTATCAAAGAAAAACTGTGGGTAAATTTAATATTACCCGCACCCAGTCGTGGGTTATTGCTATTATACAATGACATTATTTAAGAAAGAAATTTCTTACCTTTCTTAAATAATGTCTTTGTATAATAGCAATGCAGTGTTCCACCAAATTGTTTCCTCGTTCGTCTGTGTTTTCTGATGTATTGCTTATGCATATGGGATTTTTTACTTCTATACTTGCACAGTATACCACTCCTGTTGAAAACAACTAATTTTTAACTAAAATATCTGGACAGCTTAGAGGTACGAGAGAGAGAGAGAGAGATCAGAAATACAAGGAAAATAAGGTACATTTCTTTAATTTTGCAGAACACATCTGATTTTCCTTGTATTTGCTCTGCCCACCGTATGCACCTCTGTAACGCTCAAGAAATGTGGACAAAGGCTCCAAAATGGGGGTCAGTCAAAAATGTTGCTCTTATAAACTTAGAAAGCTGTCAAACTAACAAGATTTGAATCACTGTGCACTGTCTAAAGGATATGTCTGAAACTCATGAGTGTCTATTTAGTGATTTAACTTCTCAGCAATTTGTCAAAAATCACAAATTTTATGAGGAACGGACCACAGATATGTGGCAAAAGTATGGCTATTCTGTGAAAATCTGGACAGTTGAGATATATATGTCCATAGCATATGCAAATAGAAAGTTTGGCCACTCAATGGTGTTTTAGTGACTGGATTTATTTCTATTAGTATATGCTCAGTTTACAATGGGAACACTGGTTGGTCTGTCCAATCAGCATGGTTGTTTTTGAACAGTAATGAGCTATCACTCTATAATTATATAATTAACATGCTTTTCACAGACACTTAAAAATACCAAATTACAACAAAGGAAAATAAGTTGGTTGGTAAATATTGGTATGGTTAAATGATAAAAATAACCCCATGATTCACACAATCCTGAAATAACAATATACCAATATACTATGTATTAAGGCAGTTGGAAATTAGTACTGTAGAGAGTATGAAAGTACTCTCTACAGTATTAATCTCCATGAATTAAAGTAGCTGGAGATTACTAAAGAATAGAGTATGAAAGTACTAAGCTAAGGACAAAATGGTCAGCAGCCCAAAAATGTAGGTACAATGCTAAGTACAGAACTACAAGAGAAAAGCCACTTAAGTGAAATATCAGATACTGAAGTAAAAATACACAGTGAAACAGAATGAAGAAAATGTAGATGTATATCTTATATAACAGCATCTTCAGGAACATAGCCAGTGGAAGGAAGGGAGTTACATAGTAAAACATTACTGCCTGAAAGAGTTGCAAAACGGAACACATCTGACTTCAGGAAATTTACAGACATGAAGAAATCACTTGATAAATGGTTCCAATCCAAACAAATGAAGTTAGGTGGTTTGAACAAAATGCACGGCTTAAGCTGAATTCAAAATTTTCTATCATGCTGAAACAGAAAATCCTAAAAGTAGGGAATCCTAAGTAGCATGTGTCTACTGAAAATTAGACATTAGACAATAAGGAAGAATTTACTAGTGTATCAAAAGGGGAAGAAAAACAATCTTGTCACACACAGTCCTAACTCCATTTATGTCAGTTTAAAACTGAAAACTCAAGAAAAGGGGGGCTCTAGAGAACAGATATGTGTGAGTAAAGACAAAAGTATTCTTTAGAGCTACAGCTTACAGAGGAAGATTTTGATTTGAAATAACCCATAGCAAGGCTCTTAGCTGACTACACCTGTCTGTCTCAGACCATGGCTAGGGCACCATCATTCCTCAATCACATAAGTCTGACTTATCCTCTGTGACCGGGACACAAAAGTGACCATTTTGTATGCCCCCAGCTGACAAACATCCCTGCCAGTTAGTGGCCCATATCACTCAGGATTCCAATAATGGAGTAATTTTTCTGTAACTTTAACCCCACCTTAACCACTCTCCCTGTTGGATGAAGTAGATTCCACATCACTGTGGGGCATCCAATGCCCTCCTGCTAACATGCATGCTTACACTCTCGCATCTCCTTAGGAACTGTGATCAGCTTGGGATGCCAAGCCTATGTCTCCCCATCAACACCCTTTATGCGAGCCACCAGCTGCACTGCAGCACTGGCCCATGGAGAACCACTTCCCCCCAGAATAAGTGTGCAAACATTTGTTACTCACTCCCAGCCCCCCCCTAACCGGCTCTACCAATATCTGACCCTCTACTCAAACTAGGGTCATCTGGGATGCAATCCATGCTTTAGCCCTCTTTGTCATAGAACAGCATGAAATACCATGTTTGATGTTAGGTGTAGACTTTAGTTGGAAGTAACTGATCTTAACAAAAGATGACACCCATTTCTTTAGTGTCAGTCTTCTGACAATGATAAAGCCAAGATCTCTTCTGTGTGAAGCAAATTCCATTTCAGTCATCACATATATAATTAATGGTGAGAGCAGTGGCAGTTGTAGTGGGCGGATAGCAGCATACACCAAGAACGCATCAGTTTTATCTGGGATGAAATTTAACCGATTTGTAGATATTCATGTCAAGAATAAATCCAGACAGTTTTTTTAACAGTGAAACCCTGGCACAGATACTGATAAGAGGGAGAGGCACAATTAAAGACCATCAGCTTGCATCTGATAAAAAAAAAAAAAAAATTCTCCTAACCATGACCTCCCAAGAGAAAGCATATATACAGTAAAAAAACAACAGAGTCAAGACCGCTCCCTGAGATGCACCACAGTCTAGAGGGTAAGAAAGTGAACCTGTCAAACATGCTGGGTACCTCCAAAAAGGTAAGATGCAAGTCACTCCAGAACTGTACTTGATATGTCACAATGTAGTACTACATACTCAAGCACTTGAGGTTCAACATGCCAAACGCCATCATGAGATAAGGTAGGACCACAGTGGAATAACTCTTAACAATCTCTTGCCATCAGCAGTTCATTTATTACATAAGTCCACCTGCTGTGCAGAGATCTACAAATGAACTGATAGGGATCCAGCAGAGTATGACTAGTTATTTACTTACTTATTTACAATTTGAAAACCGGGTAAGTGAACTGGTCTGTTGAACCTTTTCAATCACAATCTGAGTTTTATGATCAGAAAAGTGTTTTTTCAGTGTGGGATCAATATAGTTTATGCAAGTTACATATATAGGGAGTACAAATTTTATCATACATTCGACACCATAAAACTCCACTGGCAATCATGAGCGGACAGGTGATCCGCTGTGGCAACCCCTAACCGGGAAAAAGCTGAAAGAAGAATAAAAATTGTACATGATCATTTTTATAATATAGATTTACATTACAAACAAAAGCAATGCATTTCTGCCATACCTATCGTGCTACTGAGACTGTTTCAACTTCAGCCTATAATACTGTATGTGTTGTGTTAACAGAAATTAACCACTGTCATAATAACAGTTGTATTTAGATTCTGTCTGAAGGTGGTCTTATAAATATGAATACAGATCAGCATGGAGTACCAGCATCAGAATAGATCAGCATAAACCACCGTTTCTATCAGCTTCCCTGTAAATGGGAGGTTTTAGATAGACCAAG